>NC_141359.1:27504053-28094053 GCF_057382095.1 Aulonocara sp. 'chitande type north' Nkhata Bay | reverse complement strand
TATGTACAATAGGTCATCTAAGGATAGGCCAAAAGGAGATATATCTACACTAAAGTACACTGGACAGCAGAGATGGGCAGTAACGCGTTACAAGTAACGCGTTACTGTAATCTGATTACTTTTTTCAAGTAACGAGTAAAGTAAGGGATTACTATTGCAAAATCGGTAATTAGATTACCGTTACTTTCCCGTAGGAACGCTGCGTTACTAAAACCGTGATTTTTTTTGCGAGAATGTCTCATGACAGTGACGTAAGCAAGTGCAACGTTGGTGACAGCAGCTGTGTGCAGATCAACAATGGATAATATATCGAGTGCGGGAGAGAGTATGAGCGTGCAGCGTTTAAAGTGTGGAAGTACTGACCTTACTTTGAGTTTGATTCCATAAAAAGTGACAAAAACATTAGCGTCCATCGTGCGTGGGAAGAAAACTTCTTTTTACAGCGAAAAAAAACCCTAAACTTCCGAGCAAGCACCGAGTAGCTACGACGTGATGGGAAACTCACAGAGACACTCGCGCGGATTCTTCAACTGACCGCAGCACACCTACACCAGGGTAACCCTCCGCCTACCCTGCTCCTGCTTTACAGGTGAAAATAGAGCAAAAGGACCGCTGAGTCTTTGACTTTATTTATTTTCTGCTGTGTTTTACTTGCATCTGTTTGAAAGAGTGAGTGAAAACACAAAAAATATTTTATTTTATGTGCTGGAATGTGTAGAAAATAGGTTTAAATGTTAAACTAATTTATTCAAGTCAGAGAATGTTGCATATAATTAAATGTTTTGCTTGATGCATAAAGTTAAAAGATTAAAACTGATAAAACAAGTTAAAAAAAGAGACTTTTCCATTTGATTACATTTTGTATGATGGATTATGTAGAAAAAGTAGAATTGGGCTGAAAGATCTATCACTTTATCACCTCTTCAGGTTGTAAATCGTGTTTTTAAAAAGTAACTAAGTAACTAAGTAACTAAGTAATTAATTACTTTTGAAAATAAGTAATCAGTAAAGTAACGGGATTACTTTTTGGGGGGAGTAATCAGTAATTAGTTACTGATTACTTTTTTCAAGTAACTTGACCAACACTGCTGGACAGTAACCTGACCCCAGTGAGCACATTTGCTCCTTTTCACTATTTATATGGTTGTTAGTGTTACCTTTATTTTATCACATCAAAGTTTCACTAAAATAATAATTTGAAGCCAAACTACAATATTTCTTTAAGTAAATAATTCTCTTAAAGGTTAGCCAAGGACAAGAATGATTTTCTGTGCGCTGATTAGGATTACTGATTCAGAGCAAGAAGGTCCTGCGTTCAAATCCACCACCTGGCCAGGGCCTTTCTGTGTGGCGCTTTCATGTTTTCCATGTGTCTTTGTGGGTTCTCTCCAGGTACTCCAGCTTCCTCCCACAGTCCAAAGGAAATCTGTTAGTGGGGTTCAATTAATTTGTGATCCAAAATTGGCTTTGGGTGTGAATACAAATGGTTGTCTGTCTCTTTGTGTTGACCCTTGAAGGCTGTATGGGGTGTACATCACCTCTCACACTTAAACAGCAGGAATAGGCTCCAGCCCCACCACAACCCTGAAGTTGATAATGATATTTGGCCTAAAATGTTTTTTTCTTTCTTTCTTTCTTTCTTTCTTTTTCTTTTCTTTTTGTTTTGTTTTTACCTGACTGAATTCTTCTGTTTTGTGTAAATCTAAACCTGTTTAATAGCAGCCATCACTACAGGGATGTCAAACCATCCAAGGTTGTGCTTAGTGATTTATTACTCTTTCACTCATCTTTTTTTCTTCCCTTAGACTAATAGTTGTTTTCATGACACAGAAGACTAGGATTTTAACATAAACCAGCATTATCTTTACAGGCACTGTGGAAAATTAACTTAAAAGTTATTATCTTAATATATACAGTTACAGTAAAACTTCTGAACATAGTTTGGGTGGATACAAAGCTCTACAGGGTGACTGCGTGGCATCTTTTTCACTTACTCAAGCAATGTGATAAAATGCAGATTTATCTAGTAATATGCACTGTACAAACTCCATTACATTAAAATTATAAGAATCCTCAGGCAATTTCAGAATGTTTAGTAATTGCACATTTGTATGGCAAATGTGTTGGTATGATGATCTCTTTTTGTTCTTTTTTTTTTTGTCCTCTAGGAGCAACTGCAGTTTATTTTTTCCACTCTTTTTAGTGGCCAGGTGTGTGGAGGCTGTTTGGACAAGCATATTGTAATGCAATATTCATGTGTCATTTGAAAAATTTGTAGTTTGTAAAATTTCTTTGCAACAACAAACAAAACAAATGCAAAATGGGAATAAGTGTAAGTGCTAGGGCCAGTGGGGTTGTTCACACATGTATAATTAAAAGTACAGCTTTCTGAGTGACTGACTTTTAATTTGTTCTAATCCATTTTTCAAAGAACACTAGACAAGTTGACTTTATTTATTTATTTTTCTTATTAGTGATAGCTCATTGTTATTGTTTAATGAGTAGCTTTCCAAAGTTACTCAAAATAGCCAAGAGCAACTTCCAGAGGTGGGACCAAGTCATTGTTTTGCAAGTCTCAAGTAAGTCTCAAGTCTTTATCCTCAAGTCTCAAGTCAAGTCTCAAGTAATGTCAGGCAAGTCAGAGTCGAGTCTCAAGTCACTGGTGTAAAAGTCCAAGTAAAGTCACAAGTCTGAAATTTTGAATTTCAAGTCCTTTCGAGTCTTAAAAAAAACCCCGAAAAAAAGCATGTTGCAGTTATATGCTAAATGTAAATATTAGACCATGTAATTTTTAAATCTGTGTTTTTCTCAACACATGACAAAATAGTGAACTTAGAAAATATACACAAATTGTGAAATTGCACCTCTTTAAAATGCAGCTCAATTAAACCTAGCTCCAAGAATAATTTTCACCGACAGTTCTGAGATAAGCTGCATGTTATTCTTGGATGCGCTTGTAGGACCGGCTTTAAAATCGCATGACAAAAATATCATACATAAATAAATGATATTTTTTTTAAAATATCATTTAAAAAAAAAAACTGCATCACCAACGTAGCCTGGAAAACATTTGCTAGTTAGATGAAGTCAGCTATCTCATCGTAGCATATTTATATGCATATTTATAATTATACGCTTCTTGGAGTGAGTGCATACACTCATGAAGTTTAGTAACTTCCGGTCACTGCAACAAGCCCAGGTACAGTTTACCGACGGATGGGTGCAGGACCTTGAAATGCACCGTGTAGAAAGTAAAGACCATCATATGTATCATAAGTTTACCAGTCTCACAAATCGTCGTCATAAATACACATTCGTTAACCGTTTATTAATATAACCTTTGAGCTCAACGGTAATTAATTAGCAGTGGAAATAATTTCTGGTAGCATCACAGAAATGTAGCAGTGACAATAATACTGTATGCTGTAATCGCACTGGGCAATTAGTGATACAAAACAACAGTTTTATCCTGTGAATAAAAGTATATGTTTTTGTCAATGTACCATAATAACAGAAGCGAAACGCAATATTGTGTCAGGACAATTCACTATTTATGCACAATAAACACAATAAATAAAGGAGCATAGCAACAATTTCTGTTCAGCGCCAGACTTGCTTGTAACCTATATCACCAATTATGTTAAGAAAAATGACGCATTAACTACAACAGCAGACTGACCTGTGTGTAAATGCTTGGAGCAGACTAACCTGTGAGCTGGAGTGTTCTGGGACGTTATAATTGGTCTTTGAATGGCTGCAATCCAGTCGCCTCTTTATTACTTCGGAAACATGGCTCGAACAATTTCTCTTCAACGACGTAATCCGATAACAACCGATCTCTTTACCCGTCGGCTTCCCGTGGCTGTCATGCGACCGGCTATTGCAGTTAATAATACAACAGCTTCTTGACATTTTTGTGTTTCTTTTTTATCGCTGTATAACTGATTTTAATTGAAAGCCTGCGTGCGCTAGTACCGCTTGCCACGAGTTCCCAGAATCCTTTGCGGTTCTACCCGTGAATGACGTTACATTTTCAATCTCTATATAATATGCGTGTTAAATTTTATATTTGGGGTAAAATATCAAGTCTTTTCAAGTAAACCGGTTCAAGTCCAATTCAAGTCCCAAGTCATTGGTGTAAAAGTCCAAGTCAAGTCACAAGTCTTAGAACATTTTTTCAAGTCAAGTCTAAAGTCATAAAATTAATGACTCGAGTCTGACTCGAGTCCAAGTCATGTGACTCGAGTCCACACCTCTGGCAACTTCTTCCCCTCCCTTTCCTTTTGTTGCACAGGCTTAGCTCTAACTTTTCACATTACAGCATTTTGAATTATTAATCTTTCCTTTCCCAGCCATGCCATCACTTTTGTTTGTGCCTTCAACAGATTAAATCTACCTTTCAGCCAGCTTTGGAAAAAAAAAAAGTGGAAAAAAAAGTCTGACTCTAAAACCTCTTGTCAAACTAAGTACAGAAAAGCTTCATATATACCTGTGGAATTATGATTGCTTATTTTTTTCCAATCTGATTGATTCAACAGTTTTTCTATGGAACTACTGTTAACAATCTTTTTTATACCAAAAATCCTGCGTTCTATAACAGATTCAGATCTTTACTTAAATACACTCAACAAAAATATAAACGCAACACCTTTGTTACTGCTCCCATTCCCCATGGGATGGACGTAGAGACCTAAAATTCATTCCAGATACACAATATAACCATCCCTCCCAAACAGTGGTCACAAATCAGTCCAAATGTGTGGTAGTGGGCACATCTGCTATATTGAGATAATCCATCCCACGTCACAGGTGTGCCACATCAGGATGCTGATCTGACACCATGAGTAGTGCACAGGTGTACCTCAGACTACCCACAACAAAAGGCCACCCTGGAATGTGCAGTTTTTTGCGCTATTGGGGGTCTGGGGACCCAGAACCGGTCAGTATCTGGTGTGACCACCATTTGCCTCATGCAGTGCAACACATCGTCGCATGGAGTCTATCAGATTGTCAATTGTGGCCTGTGGAATGTTGGTCCACTCCACTTCAATGGCTGTACGAGGTTGTTGGATATTCGTGGGAACTGGTACACGCTGTCGTATACGCCGGTCAAGCACATCCCGAACATGCTCAATGGGTGACATGTCCGGTGAGTATGCTGGCCATGCAAGAACTGGGACATTCTCAGCTGCCATCTGCCCTGAACAATGTGAACCATGATTCATCCGTGAAGCGCACACCTCTCCAACGTGCCAGACGCCATCGAATGTGAGCATTTGCCCACACAAGTCTGTTACGGCGACGAGCTGGAGTCAGGTCAAGACCCCGATGAGGACGACGGGCATGCAGTTGAGCGTCCCTGAGACGGTTTCTGACAGTTTGTGCAGAAATTGTTTGGTTGTGCAAACCAATTGTTCCAGCAACTGTCTGGGTGGCTGGTCTCAGACGATCTTGGAGGTGAACCTGCTGGATGTGGAGGTCCTGGGCTGGTGTGGTTACACGAGGTCTGCGGTTGTGAGGCCGGTTGGATGTGCTGCCATATTCTCTGAAACGCCTGTGGAGACGGCTTATGGTTGAGAAATGAACATTCAATGCACGGGCGACAGATCTGGTTGACATTCCTGCTGTCAGCATGCCAATTGCACGCTCCCTCATTGCTTGTGGCATCTGTGGCATTTTGCTGTGAGACAAAACTGCACATTCCAGGGTGGCCTTTTGTTGTGGGCAGTCTGAGGTACACCTGTGCACTACTCATGATGTCAGATCAGCATCCTGATGTTGCACACCTGTGAGGTGGGATGGATTATCTCAATATAGCAGATGTGCCCACTACCACACATTTGGACTGATTTGTGACCACTGTTTGGGAGGGATGGTTATATTGTGTATCTGGAATGAATTTTAGGTCTCTACGTCCATCCCATGGGGAATGGGAGCAGTAACAAAGGTGTTGCGTTTATATTTTTGTTGAGTGTATATTGTCATGTTTGCTGTGTAGTAGGCAGGATGTAGGACCCAAACGCAGGACTCAACACACTCGGGAAAGTAAACTTAAGACGGCAGCTTTATTGCTGAACAAACTCCACAATGAATACATGAAAACTAACCAGAAACTAGAAATATGAAACTAGGGAGGTAAACTGGGGCAGAGAACTAGGAAAATACTAGGGGCACAGAGGAAACACACAGCACTGAGGAGGTCTATGAAGGTTAACCACAACTAACAGAGGAAGACTCAGGACTAAAAATCAAGGCAGGAACACAAGAGGATGGGGAACAGGTGGAAACACAGCTGGGACTAATGGGACATTATGAGATGAGGGAAAGCACAACCAGACACACTGCACACAGGACAGGGACTATCAAAATAAAACGGGAAATGCACAACAGGCACAGAGGCACAGACTAGACCAGGGGTGGACAATCTCAGTCCACGAGGGCCGGTGTCCCTGAGGTTTTAGTTGTGTCCTTGAACCAACACAGCTGATTTAAATGGCTAAATTAGCTCCTCAACATGTCCTGAAGCTCTCCAGAGGCCTGGTAACGAACTAATCATGTGATTCAGGTGTGTTGACCCAAGGTGAGATCCCAAACCTGCAGGGACACTGGCCCTCGTGGACTGAGATTGCCCACCCCTGGACTAGACACTGAACACAGGGAACATGGAGCACAGGGACAGGAGTAACAAACTGTGACATGAGACACGACTGACTGGGGAGCAAGAAAATAAACATGAAGACAGAACTAAACCTACTTTAACCACGAGGACCACAGGAACAAAACCAAGAAGTTGAAATCACAAAACCAAGAAGAACTAGAGCTAGAAATATAGAACAAAAAACAAAAGACAAGCCATGATGAAATCAAAAATTAATAATAACACAGGACACAAAACACTGGGTCACTGACCCAGGACCATGACATCTATAATAGTTGAATAATCAATATATTGGAGAGCTTCACTTAATCTGTGTGATGTCTGCCATTGTCTTGACTGTGAATCCAAAAGAAAGTCTAATCAATACCAGAATTGGAGTCAGGGAAAGAATATTAGTCAAAAGTGAGCTAAGGGCTCACATCACCCAGAGAGGGATGGAAAATCCAATTACTTTGGTTAACAAGCTGACCTTCGCACGTATAATGCCACTGTGTCCCCTGGCTTATTTTCTTGGCAGAGCATAAGCACTCCAGGGCCTCAACAAACCTCTAAATATTGCAGTGATTGCACTCAAAAGTAATGTCCACTGAGTAGCTCTGACCAAGAACTCCCTGATAAAAGAAGCTAATTAAGACCTGAGGAGGGTTCTTGCATCTAAAAGCCAAAAATGACTTTGTGTGCATTATTTACTGTTTTGTTTATGTATATTAGTTTGCTATGTTCAAGAAATTTCACTGCACTTTTACTGGTTTGAATATTCATGAGAGTGCACATTATTTAGATACACTATGCTGTGTTTATATAAACAATAATTCAATTTGTCATTTTTGAAACTGTAAAATCTTTTAGATGAATTTCTGTGTAGTCCACACTCAATAGTTTGGTATATACACCCTTTTGCCCTACAAATAAACAAAAGTGGTCTTTCACTTTGGAGGGATGATGTATGTAGCAGCCTTAGAAATACTGTCCTTCTCTCTGATTTTAAACTAACAGGCTATGCTTCCAAAGGTACTCCTATTAGCATAATTGGGTAATTTACATTGCTAGGGCAAATCTGCAAAGCATATCATGCTACTGAATAATTCTTGAGCCCCCGCATTAGCTTTGCAGCCCTGTGCAAGGTTATGGCAAAAGTCGCCTTTTGATAAACAATGTGGATTACTAGTCTTCTCAGGATGATGACTTGCTGTAAACCCCACAAATCAAAAAACACTATATGGGTTTCACTGAGCCTAATAGGAATAAGATGTTTATAAGCTGCTCCCTAGAGCAAGGTTAGCTTTCAGGGAGGCCTTGTACTGCTGACTGGGAAATAGGTATCTATTCCCATCAAATAAATGGAAAGAAAGCTTCCCTTGTCTGTTAGGGGAAAAAACTATACTGTAAATGCTGTATGATTCTACACAAGCACTTTCTCAGGTAAGCACATAAGGCGTCCAGAAGTAGGTTACTCATGAAAGGATACTAATAACTTCTTTGAACTATTCTAAGTTATTAAATAGAAATGATGTCGAGCCTATTAACTATAACTGTATCTATATATTTTACAGTTATAGTTAATAGGCTCAACATTATTTATGCCTTTCCTCGTTCCACGTTTTCCACTTCTTCAGTCCCTATTCACACAACCATGACAAGTGATCATCTTCAAAAATAAATGAACAATTAAATGAATAATAGGTTGTTTTAAGAATTTTAACAAACAACAGATGCTTTTTCTTTTGTTTTCCCTCCGTGCCTTTGGGGATCCTCAGTGTGCAACAGTGCGTCAAAAACTGATGAACTGAACTGATGCTGAATTTGTATGTAATGTAAATGAGCTTAACAGCACTGTGCATCAAAAGCCTACTGATTTGTTTTCAGTATTAATACAATTTATCTCATCAACTATGTAATAAACACATTTTTGAAGGAGACTGATGGCCCAGCTGCTAAAGGTATAAAGCGAACCCATGGTCTGGACAGTTGAAGAACAAATGACTCAGTTCCCATATCGGCATGCTCAATATATCAAAAGAATTGAATTATAAATGACCTTTAGAGAGAGTCTTCAATAAGCCAATAACAGTATGCTTTCCTCAATACACAACCACACTAACAAATGTACAAGTAAGATAAATTGTTACAGCTTGTGCTCAACCTTGGGAATTTGACTTACACCTTTTGAATGCTTGATTTATTCATTTGGTGGGAAAAGGCTCGATGGCTTCTCTTACTGGCATTTCATGCTACATTAAAAATATTCCTGACAGATGCTATACATGGACTCTCTATAGCTACTTATTCAGCATTTGAGCTTATATTAGGTGTATAAAAAATATACAGTAGAATGAAGGATGCACTGGAAATTATTTTGCATATTAAATGATTCTCAATATGAAACACTGTTCTTTATTTTGTAGCACAAATATTCCCAAAGATTATCCAATCCCATTTTGCAAAAACACAAAATGTAGTGCGGGACTTTGAATCCAGACAGTGCAAAAATCTAATTATATCACTATGTTACTTGTACTTCTTTAAATGACATTTTACCTCCCTGTCCAGCTGCTAAAATAACATGGTGAATGTTCCATCGCCGCTGTGTTTTCAATGATAGACAGATGTGCACAGTACACCCTCTGAACCTGTGGGAACTTTGGAAAAACATCATGCTGGTAGGTGCCAGGGAGCAGACAGCTGTCAGATGATAGCAGTGCATTCCAAATAACCTCTCAGTCAATGAGGAGGACAACAATGTAAGCTGAGTTGACCCACTGGTAAACCTGTCAGATGATATATAACTTTTTGAAGCTCTACAGATTCAATTGAGCTTCAAAACTTAGTTTTGCTTCTTAATCCTTTATTTTTAAGTATACTCATGCCTCCCAATGGGAATGTCAGATGATTTAAAAAGACAAGTAAAGAAAAAAAGCGAAAGAAAAAAGTATTTTCCAACTTCTACAATACACATTCCTTATAAAGGTTAATATAATATGATGATAACATCTGGATTATTGGAATTCATTTCACTTGTCTAAGCAAAAACTCCCTGGAATGTCTGCAGGTTGTTCAGAACGCTGCTGTGAAGCTACTGACTAGATCTTCTACTTTCATACTTTCATGTCACACCATTGTTGATCGAGCTGCACTGGCTCCCTATTGAATTCAGAGTCCATTTCAAGATTCTGGTTCTGACTTCATGGACAAGCACTAGCTTACATCATTGAACAGGTCCTTGAGGTCTTGTGATCAGGGCCTAATTACTGTACATCACGCAAGGCTGGAAACTAAAGGAGACAGAGCTTCTTCCACAGTTGTCCCCAGACTCTGGGACTCTCTCTGAGCTTGAGATCTGTGGACTCAGTAGTCTTGTCAAAGAAACAACTCATCTTGCATAGAGCTCAGTCTTTTTTATGCTGTTTTTTGTTGTTGTTGTGAAACATTTTATGATCCTTGTCTTGAAATATAATTTTACTTAATTGCTTGCAAAATTAATAAAAAGCAAGCAAACTAATTTAAACTGTTAGGATTTTGTTAATTAAAAACTGTCAAGTTAAAGAATGGAACTCAATATAAAGCAGAGCACCCTCTTTTCTTACAGATGCCATAGCAAGCATGCTATAACATACTAGTAGGAAATTCAAAGGCACAACAGCTGAACTGAATTCAGTTGTCAGCAGTCAAGTTCAGTAGAGGAACCTTAAGGCAGGCTTGGCAGTTGTAAAAGCTAGAGGCAATGCTCTCTGATGAGAGAGAGATGAAAAAGAGGTTTCCTCTCATCATGCCTTCATCACCATAGTATTGGAGGATGCCAAGAGAAGCTAAGAATTATGGCAGCTAAAGGGAGAGTAAATCTTCAAGACCTGTTCTCTCTCCCGTTCCCAGGCTTGACTAATAATTTCTGTTACTCCAGGCGGAAGGTTTGTGCACATCTGTGCACATGCTGGCTGGGGCAAAATGTATGTGGCCTTGTATTCTGTAAGCCCAGGGAGGCATCGAATTAGGAATGAGATGCCTTGCTTGGATGAAGAGAGATAAATCACCATTATACATCAGCAGCTGAAACAGAAATGACACACAGCAAATTTCTTATCATCTGATGGCCTAAAAGCAAAAGCTTACCCTCAACCCATCATCATGTAATAAATCGCAATGTATCCGGCACTGTTACTTGTGATGTTGAGCTTAGTGCACAAGAGCATAGTACCAAATTAAATATAAACTTTTTTACAAATATGCCAAATTTGGCATGCACAGGTATAGTTTTTCTTTAATCCTTAGAGCAACAGTAATTGAATGCTGTGTTCAATGACAGAAGGCAGAAACAGGAGAGAGTGAAGAATAGAGTGAAGAATATTTAGGCTTCAGATGCAAACAGGGTTGATCAACTGAGTGAAGTCTATATGTCAATAGAGGAAGCAAGCAAGCATTTAAACATTTTGTTATACTTAAAGTACAATCAGCAGTGATGCTGATAGATGCAAATGCGACTTGCAAATTCAAATATAAATATTTAACTTGAAAAAACATTACATTACTGCTTAAGGCTGTTTATTTGTATTGTTGCTGAACCTGATCATCCCCCTTCCCACCACCATCTGTCAAACACTGGCTGGCAGAGAGTGGGCTAAGTATTTCAGGGATCTACAGTATGAGCAGTTTTTATGAGGAAGACTCTGAGTTCTTAGCTTTAGAAACTATCTAGCACAGTCTATTTTATATTCCATTGAGTTACATATAAGAGTAATTTAATACACCTGTTTCCTCAGATTTAAGAAGCATCTGTTCAAATAGCACTCATCAGTCATTGATTTCTTAGAACAAGATGACAGAATTTTATGCAACCTTTCATATTCCAACAAACAATTTGTTCATAATAATGGCTCATTAACTTGTAGTTATGACTTACAGCAACGTGAATGTTTTCTGCAAATTATTGATGTCAACAGTTCGCTTGAGTTATTATTTATGTATTAATTCTTGAAGAAATCACCTGGTGATATAACAGTAGGCAATTGTGCAACTGGATGACCTGGGTTCAAACGCAAGCAAGCAGAGTAGGCAGGAGGCAGTGTTAGCCTAGAGCAGGGGTCACTAACAGGCGGACCGGGGTCCGAGTCCGGACCCAGTCGCCATCCTGTATGGACACGGACCTATAGTTAACAAAATATTAAATTATATTTAATTTTGACGGGGCGATTCAATTTTAAGTGGTAACGTTACATTGTATTAGACCAGGGAACATACAAACCAATTGTGTGTGAGTTAAGCCACCCACATGACACTACTTAGCCAATCACATCTGCGCATTCAAGGCGATCGCAACACTGAGTGCAGACACAGACAGACATCACTGATGTCAGAGGGTTCTCAAAGGAAGTCACACAGCACTTCAAGTGGGCAAATGCTGGGCCTCTTCAAATGCAACTAATTGATCTCCAAGCAGATGTGGCCCTGAAAGAGCAGTTTGGAAGAACTGAACCTGCCTTCTGGTTCCAAATGGTCTCTGAGACAGCTTTCCCAAATCTGAGGAAAGTAGCCCTGTACATCTTGACCATGTTTGACTCCACATACAGCTGTGAGGCAGCTTTCTCCACAATGAACATAATAAAAACTAAATATCGTTCCAGGCTCACCAATGAGCACCTTCACATGTGTATGAGAATCGCCCTGACACCATTCCAGCCCAGATTTAAAATCCTAGTAGAGCAAACTAAAGCTCAATTCTCTCACTGAACAACAGAAAGTGGGGAAGTGGAATATAAGGGGGTGAAAGAAAGAGAAACTGTAAAATTGTTAAAATGTTTTGATGTTATCTGTTGAAAATGTATTGAGACTGTTAAGTCGAGATGTAAAATGTAAAGAAAAAGGGAAACGTTTTTTTTTCTGAAATTAAGCACTTTGTTTTAAGATGCACAATTTAGCCATTTTATTTATTTTCTCTAATTCATTTTAAACAGCAGCCCTATATCTAATGTAGGCCTACTGTGTGTTTCAGTGTTAACAATAAATTTTGTTGAAATGTTTTTAACTTGTATTTTCATTGATTTGACAGTCTATTGTTCATTCGTTCAGATATAAATTTTTTAAATAAAAGGTTGCTTCTCTATCACAATCATAACGTAAGTTAGACATTATGATGTCCCGGACCTCTGCTTGAGAAGATTTTCTCCAACTGGACCTCCTCAAATTTTAGTTTAATACCCCTGGCCTAGAGATTAAAAATAGAAACTTGTTCAAAGGTCGTCTTGGGGTGATCGAGAAAACGTGGGCTGAGTGAGTGCTTGACTAAGTCAACCTCGGGCAAGTGCTCCGGTTGCATTAATGTCACCTTTACCTTCAGTAGTCAGCATTAGACAACATTTGGTAGTACTAGGAAGTATAAAGTATATTTTGTACTTTTCTGTTTGTTTGTTTGCTTGCTAGCTTTCCTGACTGGCAAAGTTTTGGCAAAGTCTCTAACTATTTCATACTCTCTGTTCTCTGGAGTGTAAACAACAATGAGAAATTATAAGTTTTGAATGCATCCTTTAGGGTCTACACACCCTGCAGTTGTCTTATTTGACAGTTCTTATTTAGAGATTTCACTGATGTAATCACTAAACTGCATTTAAGATTTCTGGTCTTATTTCTCTCTAAAACAATATTTTACTTAATTTTTCCACATGTAAAAAAACAACAAACATACCCTTCTGGCAAATTTCAGAGTTCAAGCAAGCTCCTGCCTGAACATATTAACACTCCACTGTATCTAAATCTTTTCTCTTCTGCTGAATGTTCTGCCATCTGCCTCTGCCTCTCTCTTTGGACTGTATGCTTCTTTTCTGAGAAAGGATAGGAGACCATTCATCACCTGTTCTAATTAAACATGCCCTCATAGGGAAGCAGCGGCAGCCGCAGGGGAAAAGAGACAAGAGAAGGAGATAGATTGCATTTGGAAAGATGAAAAAAGACAGAGAGAGAGACAGAGAGGGAAGAATAACACTGGCAAAGCAGAGAGAGTCACTGTGATAGAGAGCACAGGGAGGATGTGAAAAAGATGTGGTGGCTATAAGTCAGGTCTCCCGCCAGATGGGCTGAGCCCCCTACCTGGGTAATAAGAAGAGTGACTCCCTCGTCAGGACGCCTGACAGCCCTGTCTTAGTCCATTTCTTTAACAACATGCGGTCCTTTTTCCATTCCACTGGAGACTGATGGAAGTTGTGCGTCACAGCAACTGCAGCTTCAGGCTGGTAGGACTGCACAACAGGGCTGAGATTGATTCCAGTAGTACTTCTTGATTCCTGACCCCTTTTCCTCACTGACAGATCAGTTAGATTATCCTGACAATCATGGTGCTTGATCCCCTAATGTGAATTTATACCTGTGGCACTCCGTTTCTGTGCAAGGTAAAGACAGAAAAAAATGACATTATTTGTCAAGTTACAGGACACCTGAAGTTCAGCAACTTTCTTCAAACAGGATTCCTATGAAATGGACTGTACAGTATTAGGTTGCAAGTGTGAATATTTGTAAATGTCACAGCATAGTAATAAAAATAGTGAAGTTTAGTAACAAAGACTGTTGTTTGTGATCACCTTATATCACCTAAAATCCATCAAAGCATTCTTCATAAGTTACTATGGTATTTTAATGGTAAATATTATGTGTCACTCTGTTTTAGTTTGATGTTTATCATTACTGCATGAACTCCCACATTTCATATATTTACCACAATGTTGTGTTACAGGAAACGACAGCTGAAAGTGGAAACAGTTAGGCCTTTTCCCTAGATACAGCATAAGTCTGCATTCTGTGGCTTTACTCAGTTAATTTGGTTTGAATACACAACAAGGACTATTAAATATGTCAAGCTGACTGACCTTTATTCAATGGCACAAATATTAAATATATCACTCTTTCCTGCAATGTATTACACAAACTGACTGGGGGAGCGGGAGGTGAGAAAATATAAATCTACAAAAATATGAAAACTGAAACAGCCAACAACCTAAAATGAACAGCTCTGTGGTTTCTTGTTTCAGAGGACTAAACTATGAATCAAACAATGGCATTCCAGCTTAAAACACACAGTTAAGTCTTCAACCCTTCAGAATGACATGTTAAAATGACATAAAATCCACATTAGAAACTGGTTTCTTGAACATGACAGTGGGTTTACTGTACTCCAATGGCCTCAGCATCATAATATTTCAATGTCAAGAGACCATTTTAAAAGAAGGGAAACCAGGAGAAAGGTATTGTGTATGCCAAATTGCAAAAAACCTGCACTAAAAGTCAGTGCCAAAGGGGTTTTGGAGTAATGAATCCAAATGTGAAATATTTGCTATTTACACGATGTATCGAGGAGGTTGGGAGAGCAGTCCAGCAGTGGCTCTGAGTGCAGAAAAATACCATCAGATTTCAATGCACCATGCAATGCCATCTGAAAAAGCACCTGATTGGCAACAGTTTAATTTTTCAGCATGACAATGCACACTGCCAATGCAGTAAAAGCATACCTGGATAGAAGAACACACAATGGCTTCCCCAGAGCCCAGACTTCAACATTTTTGAAGCAACACAAAATCATCTTGACAGATAAGAGAACATAAAGGCAGCCAACATCCAAAAAAAAAAAAAACTTTGGAAGATGAATGCCCTTCAAGAAGCCTGAAGAACGATTATTGAAGGCTATTTAAAGAAATTACAAGAAAGCTTGCCTAGAGTTATTCCGTATGTGATAGAAAATACAGTAAAATTGGTCATACCGACTACTGACTTTCTATATGACAAGCAGGTTAATGCAGATTACTATAGAATTATTAGATTTTTCATGTACTGCCTGATGTTGTTTGCAGTGATGACACGGATAGAATTTCTTAGTAATAAGAAAATATTGTCACTTTGCTTACACCTTCAACATGTCTGTTTTCCTTTTCCTCTGAGTTTGTGTGGTCGCATTATGAGATATTTAGATATATAAGGAACACTGATATTTTCATTTGACTCGATACAGGCTACTAATTTGGTTCAGACATTTTAATTTGTAATTACCATTCCCTCCATTAACAATGGAGAATCAGTTAATTTAGCAGCTTAATTTATGACCATATACTTGGAAACATAATGACATTTATGTCACTCACATCTATACTCTGTCATTAGCGTTCATAACTTGGAGTGATTTGCAGTTTTGAAATCTTAGTGGAAATTGTCCTAACTGCAAAACTGAGCACACACAGCACAGTACACAGCTGTTCCTGGAAGACAAGAATAAATTTTACCAGCTACATATCAGCACTTAGTCTTATCTAAACATACAGACATTATTAAAAATTGATAAATTGTTAGTTATAAATCATTTCAAGAACAATTTATATTTTGTCAACCTGTTGGCATGGCAAGCACTATGTATCTAAAAATGTATAATATTCATACTGTGGTGTTTTGGCTTGTTGGGCTTTGGAGCCTGTTTTTCTTTGCTGCTCTAACCTTTTTGCCTGTGAGTCTCAAGTGAGGTTGCTGGGCTGGTTCCTGTCCCTGAGTCACCCCCAGAGGCTCCCGCTGGTCCCATCCATCCTACACCTGCTTCACATTTGGTAATCAAGTGCTGGGTATATCAAACCTGGAGGTTCGCTGCCAGATTGTCTTCACCATTATGGTCCGTGCTCCAAGCTTTCTCTGAAACCTTCACCCTGAACAAACAAAACAAACAAAAGAAAAACTCACATGCTGCCTGTGTGCCTCCACAAATCTCAAAGCTTGCCTTCTTTATCACCGATTCTCTGTAACCTGTCAAAAGAAGCTGCCCATTCTATTTCTGTTGCTTTCACTAGCAGGTCCACTCTTATACAACACATAGCTACCATGTGTAACCCTGTTTTTCTGTAGAACTTCCCCACCTCCAACCCACTGGTTAATCGTAATTCACTTTGTGTCAATAAACTTCTTAAATTTGCCGTCACTCAAGATCAAGTTTAAGTTGACAGTTTCAGACTTTATGTAAAGGGTAATGTAAAGTCATCCATTCCCCCCTTATTATTGAGTCAAAGCACATCATGACACTGGTTTATTACAGTTTTATTTCAACAGCTGCACTGAGGGAGAAAACCAAAGACTGCCACTGAAAATAGACACCATCTCCACCCCCTCCCTGTGAATTGATATTAAAAATAGTCCACAGTATTAGAAAAAGAGGGGGACAAAAGCTGACAAACTGTGACTGAATTGCTGATTGCAGCAGACATAATAATAAAAGCTCAGTGCTCAGAGTTTGAATCAAGTGTGTGAAGAAGAAGGGACCCGAAGCAAAGTGGACATGCTTGTTATAATTTCCGACCAACATTGACTCTTCAGGCTTGTAGTTTCTAGATTGATTCATTGCAATCTAAAATGTTCTTTTTGTGTAGAGTTTAGCATGCATCAGAATGACTAATTTCAGTGAGTGACCTTTTGAATAGACACATTTATTCATCACGGGCCATAGTGTTAATTGTCTTCTGTTCTGACTTAGAGACGCCTCCTCAATATAACAAATAGACAGTCTGCTCCTGTGGGGGAGTTGTGAGGCAGAGTGTGAAATTAATACTCCTGTCTTTGCAGTGCAATAAATAAAGTCTTTAGTTTATCAAGGGAGAGCACCCTCCTACTTGCATACCATTACAGGTACCGACATGGTTAAAAAGGCCATGTTTATTATTTCACACTTAACTGGAAATGTGAAAATGATTCACCACAATTTCACTCTATCATCTGAAAAGAACGAAATTATAGAAAAGGCCAATATTGTTGGCATGCTCAGCATGTCAAAGCAACACGCAATCAACTGCAGGAAATACAACTACAGATTTAATAAGAAATAGCATAGCGTATGAGTACGGATGATACTGATGATCTATACAGCCCAAATTCCAAAAAAGATTTGATGCTAATATTTCATGAAAAAAAAAATATTTAGCTCATTTTGAATTTGATGACTGTAACACTTCCCAAAAAGTTGAGATCTTGTTTACAACAGTGTAGGATCCTCTCTTCTTCTGTTTTCATTCACATTTTCAAGAGCATCCCAATAGTCTTGTAATTTGGGTTGTAGTAAAAAAGTGGTTACTGGGAATATTTATTTAAGGCAAACAATACAAAGTAGTTTTGTTTTTAAATGTTACTGTTAACTCTTTTATATAAATATAATGAGAATATGTGCAACAGTAACATCATCATTTTCCTAGAAGAATCTGCTGACTGAAAAATCAAATAGAGTTATGTAAGGAAGGGCCAAGAGGTTTCCTTAATTGGTATTATTTCTTAATTTATCTATGTGGATACTTAGTTATCTTTAAAGGCTAGGGCACTGACAATTTTCCAAATGTCAGTTCCACCAACTATTGTCCCATCTGACTCACACATTTGTTTCCTTGGGGGATAAGCTCCAGTTGCTCATACATGATACTTCCATCACAGGCAGCTGCACAAGTGTCAAGGGACACAGTAGTGATAAAGATACAGCAATGTAAAATTAATGCAGGGCCGCAAAGGAGTGCTGACAGGATTAAAGATGTTAGTGTTGCAACCCAGTGAGCAGGTGTGTACAATAAGTCACCTTTATAAGAAGAAATGACAGAAGGATGTAACAATCTGATGACATAATGTAATTCTTACAGCCTTTATTTCCCCACATTGGGAGTCAAGCAAAAAAAACAGCAGTCATTTAATAATGAAGAAAATACCCTTTTCACTGCAAACATTTTATAGTAGAACAAGCACAGATAACTGATAACAAATGGCTGCATAACGTATACGTGACCACTATACCAGCTATTGTCATTGCTCTGTGACTGACATGGCCTATGGGATCCATAATGGAATTCAGCCCTTTTTTTGAGCTTAATAATTACATATGTGCTTTTCCTGAAATGGCAAATCAAAATGCTCTCTGTGAAAAAAGATAAATTAGTTTTAAGTTTTAATGCAGCATTTTCTGAGAGAGTCTTGGGAGAATCTCAGCGTGAGAACATCTTGTTTACCTGTTATGACATATTTGACGTTGATATAGTACCTTGAAACATGGTAATGCAACATATTGTTCTTCTTATCTTTTTCACTAATGCTCAGCCTTTTGGATATCTATAAATAAAACTTTCAGTTTATCTGGTCAATTTAAATTCGTTTAGTAGGTTCTTCCATTCAGATATGAAAGGCTCAATCTTTCAAAATAAATAATGTCTTTAACTAATGAATTTATGATTCAATTGATTAAACATGACAAGACCTATAATTTAAAGAAAAAAAAATTCAAGTAAAACAAAAGAAATATCTATTTTGGAATATTGTATTTTGGTTTAGGTATATGTCAGTCTGGTGTGTATCTCCTGTATGGGATTTTTGTTTTGTATCAAAGCAAGTGTCTTTATTCTCTCAAAACAGTGGAAACATTAGGCCCAAATCAAAAATCTGATATTATTTATTTATCAGATTTATTTATTTATTTTTTAAAAATGCGCTGGCCAGCTCAGCGATACCTAAACACCTAAAAGACCACACAGCATAACTAACATGCATGATAACGTCTAACCAAATCAAGAACACTCTCATGGAGATAGTGTTCTCGTTGTCAAAGTCTACAATTAAGAAATACCTTTATGAACATAAATGCAAAAGTCTTGATGCAATCATCCAGGTAAGGAAGTCCCAAAAATGTCTTTGGACGGTGGGAGGAAGCCAGAGTGCCCGGAGGGAACCCACGCAAACACAGGGAGAACATGCAAACTCCACACAGAAAGACCCCGGCCTGATGGTGGAATTGAACTCAGTCTCTCCTTGCTGTGCGGCAACAGTGCTAACCACCATGCCACCGTGCTGCCTTAATTCATAACCAGTTAATGCAAAATCAAAACTCCTTTAATATCACATCTGCACTTGATGAGATATTTATGTTTGATTTAAAATCCACTGTGATAGTGTGCATAGGTGTTTCTTTGTCCAACACATTATGGACTGAATTGTATTCCTGAGAGTGTCTGTATAATCCTTTTCATTAATTTAACAGAACAAGCACGATTGAATGTGCGCGTGAATGGAATAAAAGTACATCCCTAGACAGAAATCCACCGGTAAAAGCATAATCACTGAATGGTTGGTAAAAATAAATTCAACAAATTGCTGGTTGTTGGTGGTGTTTAAGTTTGTAACTCCACATGATGGAACAGGAATTGCTCCCTGATATCCCAGTATCATTTTCTGACATATCCTGGCATGCCAAACAGAACCAAAAAGTGAAGCAATAGGCTGACCTTGGAGTACCATTTGTTGATTTAGTGAGACACACTCTGAAGCAGCTGTCAATACAGTGCCTCTAAACGATTGATTTAATGTCTGTTCATAAATCATCATAAATGTCAATGATGGATTTACTTTATGGACACTCTTAATTTTTCCTCTAAATGAATCCTGTGTTTATGTTGTTTGCATTTGTATTGTCTAGAATGATCTCTGGTTAAGATTTATGCTCTCTGTTACACATAAAAGTGTGGAAGCTTTAGCCTTGTATCTCTTGGTATACTGGATAGCTAGATTTTGATCTTATCTCTGATATCCACTCTGTCACTTTCATGCTTACCATCCAAGAGAACATTTTATTCTCATGGTGCAAACAGTAGTTCATCCTCAAGACAAAGGTATGTAAATATTTATCCAATAATGTTTCTTTATTAGCAGTGTGTTGACTGTCTCCTAGAGTGTGAGAATTTCAGAACTGTAGTCTATTCTTCCTGTCCCATCAGTTATTTCAACTTGGTCTCCTGGCCATAAAGAGCTTCCATATTCACCATCCACCCTTTGAAATGCAGACTACCTATTCCACCACTTGCTTTACATTCCTGCTTCACATATAACATTTTCAGGATCCGGTATATGCTGTCAAAGCAAGGAACATACTGTGCATTGTGAAATAGATTTCCCAACACCAACTGTGTAAGAAGGGATTGAAACCAGTGAAATATCTCCAGGTTGCAATTAAGTCATGACAAGCAAATCACACATGCTATCATTCCCTGTGGAGTAGTGGTGAAAACATCTGTGATTAAATCCTTTCACAGTTTTGATTTGGTTTTAATTTCACGTTCACAATGCACACAAAATCAGGTGTCTGTGTATTTGGCAGCCCCAATATTACACCAGCCCTTATTTTGGGTGCGTACTAAGGGGAAAAAAACTATCCAAAGATAGTTAGACTTTGGCTCGTAATACACAGTTTATATATTTTTTTTTATTATCTTATTTTGACCAAATTAACACTGACTAATTTCCTTTCATGATCTTTTTATTATTTAAAATGCCATTAGTCTCCTAAATCCCAGTCTAATTAAGGCTTAAGAAAATGTAATGAAATCCAATTTGACAATGTCGCACTGGTTTCCCACACCATGTCTAATGATCCATTGCCTTTCCAATACAGAAAAGGAGCTGGGGGGAGAGAATGAGAGAGAAGGCCTCATCGCATCAGCATATCTTTAGTCCTCTGTCGGCAGTGTGCCTGCCTGGGTTATTAAATGAATCTCTTATAATCAGACAAAACTATTTTACACAGGCACAGCAGTGACATAAGCCCAGCTGTATCCCTGTTTGATGCTGAGATATTTGATGCGTTGCCTTCATTGCCATGGAAAAAAACATCCCTAAACACATTATCTGTAAATTAACAACTATACTATGCAATA
The DNA here is from genome assembly GCF_057382095.1 of Aulonocara sp. 'chitande type north' Nkhata Bay. Classification (NCBI taxonomy): domain Eukaryota; kingdom Metazoa; phylum Chordata; class Actinopteri; order Cichliformes; family Cichlidae; genus Aulonocara; species Aulonocara sp. 'chitande type north' Nkhata Bay. The sequence goes on along the minus strand of NC_141359.1, from coordinate 28,072,717 downwards.
TTTCATTTTATGTAGGCATTACCTTTTAATGTGTTTCAATTCCAGAAGTCATAAATTACTCTTAAAGAGAGCAGGGAGTGGAATAGTGAGGGTTAAGGAAACGGCTAAAAGAAGAAGAAAGAGCTCCACTCATACATTCAGCACGTTATCACTACAGAAGCCATCAAACATTGTGCAAATGGTGGTGGAATGTTTTCTTGAAAAGCCTCAAATAAGAATGCACTTTAAAAAAAAAAAATCATACCACTATGAGGGTATCACTGATAAATTTTGATATGGTAATTGATGCACCTCCAAAAATGTGTTTGAAAAAGCATTGGGCTGTTGAGAAAAATGAAAATGCATCCTAAAACTAGAGTAGTATGTTCTCTTCTCTAACTAATTCTTCTTCTAGCTTCTCTCATTGTCTGCTAGTTGCCCTCTCAAACGGAAAACAACAACAACAGGACACTTCATTAAATAAAATGGCAGTCAAGCTTTAAGAAACTATAAACAAATCTTTCCCCAGGTTTCTTTTTCAGGGCAGTTGCAGTAATTCTTTAGTCTTGACCATATTTCTGCTTCTCTCTGAGTCTTTTTTCTATTTAATCTTTTCCCTTCCTTTGTTCCTGAGAAATGCTCCAGCTAATCACCAGAGGGCTGAGGGCCATTTGCTTCTACTCACTAGTCTGGCCTCCCAGGATGCCCCAGATGGATCCCATTCTGGGTGTTCAATGACATCTTCCCAGCTGTCTTCTTTCTCAGCCCTCAGAAATTTTTTCTCAATCCCTTCTCTTATATCCTTGGGAGTAAACTTATTGAAGGGGCATTTTTCATTTGCTTCACTGTGAACTGAAGAGTACTCTGGTCACAGGCAAGTTGAAGTCCTGGCTTTTCTTTTCATGATGATGCAGAACCCATTCATCGAGTATTTATATCTCCCACTGATAATCATAACATTGGAGATAAATGACTGATAATTGTTGTGTTAAATTATAAAATAATACTACTACTACTACTACTAATAATAATAATAATAATAATAAGTTGTTTTATAGACACGGGTATATTTTTTTATTAATGTATCTTGAGTTAAATGGCTCATAGATCATAGGTCCAGTTTTCATCTAAACAATGTAGAACACAGTACTATCAGTTTTGACATTAATCACATTAACATTGTCCTCTACTATAGTAATTATTTATTTGCTACCAAAAACTAGTGCAGTACATCCATGAAAACTACTACCCTACCAGCAAATACTGGGTTGTTCGTTTTCTGCTTATCAGCCTAGGGATAAGGCTAGAGCTGACACTGGGTGTTCTCTTAACAAAGAAAAATAGACAACCACACACTCACCACCACACAGAATTGTTCCAATCAGGGTATTTGAGCAAGGAATCCTCTTTGTGTGAGGCACGGGGGCTAACTACTGCAGAACTATATCACCCATGAATGTAAACATGATTTACAATAAATTTCCGAGAACTTATACATAAATAAAACGGTGCTTTAAAATCTATGCTCCACTATTTTGGATCCAAACCAACAACAGGTCTTTAGATGCCATCCTTCCTAAATGTCATAGTGGGCTGATAGAAGTGGGGTTTAAGTAATTGTTTTCCAAAGGTACATTACAGTTCAAATTGCCTGAGTGTTTGATTGTAACAAAGAGAATGGAGGTGATAAAACCTGTTACTAAATCCTCTCTCCCTGTAAACCTCTAAGTCAAGCTGACTCACCCACTACTTTGCCTATTCCCCTGAGAGTGATATGTGTGAGCGTGGGTGGACTCATATTCACTGGGACTTTAAAATGACTGCTCTGGGTTTACTCATAAAGCTGAGATGTTATTTCAAATGTAAAACAATAAAGTCACTTTATTTCCAGTTAAATGTTTGCTTCACCCAAAGTTAGGCTCACATATTTGTCCGCAAATGTATAACTTTGAACATTCATTGAGTTTGTAATGGAGAGATAAATGCATGCATTGGTGAGTTCTTAATACTATATTTTACATACAGGCTAACAATATGTGTTTGTGTGTGTTCCTGTTTCCTTAAACCTTTTATTGATTGCTAAAAATGCTAGCAAAAGAACTGAGAATGATGATTTTTTTAAATGTGTTGGCAGTGATGAGGCAGAACGTTTAATTTTAAGTCAAAATTTTCTATTTCTGGTTTGTGTCCCACTTTCGATATTTTACTATCGCTTATACATTAGCAGAAGTAGTCAACATCTCCCATGCAAAATCACAGTAATCTGTTAGTCCCCTCGACTAATTTCACCTAGAGACTGCCAGGAACCACTCATCAACTAGTTGGCGAATACGTATTTTTCCCTAGCAATCAGTGTCTGTTTTATAGGCCTGAGTGACTTTGGCTTAAGATGGGAAACCTAGCTACCTGATAAAGCAAAAGCACTATATTCTCTCACAATTTTGGAAAAAAAAAATCATTTTTTAAATCAATTTTTTAATTAATTAATTCATTCTTACTTGTTGTTTACTTTATGTTGGTGTCATAATTTCTCATTTTCAGTTTCTTATTTGTTTAGCCTTTTACCCCAGTGGCTTTCTGAGGTTCCTGCTTGAAAGTGTCAACGTAACCAAGGATGAAACACAGACAAATATAAAATATATTTTTCTGAGTGTCATTTTTTTTTTTATTGCATATAACCCTTTTGAAAACATGCTGCAGTAGACCGAAAATTAAGGAAAACCATGAATCAACACATGGACGTGCGAAACAGATCAAAGTTACACCTTAAGAGATGGAAATGTGCTGGGAATGCGGTTATATCACCACTGTGGATTTTATCGAAACAAAATGGCAAAGGTAAAACAGAATTCATGCTGGGGTTTTTTCAAATGTGAAGCATAATTTTGGTTTTCTTTGGCTTCTGGTTCAATGAATTTTGGTTGGCACGTGATGAAATTTGCAATTTTGAAATCTGAGAGATCTGTGCTTTCAGCAGAGACATTGCTTGTCTGTGTATATGCTTTTGCTTTGGGTAAACAGGAGATTCTGAACTTTGTGTTTAAATCTTTCCATGGAATCTGTTTACCTCCTCTTTAATTTTTTGTTGTTTTGGTGGTGTTTGGTGGTCATGGAAATGGTTTGTGAGCTTTTAGCTGATAGTCTGACGTTTCCGTGGATACCATACTTGTCTATATATAAATAACAAAACTCCAAAACACAAATTTGGAGTAAATGGATTTAACCTCAGCCTGTTTTATATTCTTTAATTTATGTAAAAGAGCTTAAAATATGAACTTCATGATTTCATTAAAATGAAATCTGAATTTCAAAGAGCACGGATGCCAAATGTGACAATTTCCTTTTCATACCTGCAGGAAACGAAACCATCACAAACAGCACTGATCTGCCTCTCAGACTGTGAACACAGCACATAGGTTGCAAAGGAGGATACTGGGAACGACATCATGTCAAGCCTCCTTTCGATTGGAGTTGTCAGTGAGAATGAGCGATGCAAAATGCCAATGTCAAAAAGCCCTGTGTTTAGCTTGTCTGTGCTGACAGGTTAGGAAATGGAGCAGGCTACCTGACCAGCATAAGAGAATTGCTGCCCTCCGGTGCTGCAGCAGTCACATCTGCGGGCCAACGATAAACAACTTTTCATGCCTTCAATCACCATGAGTATAGCCCCATTTTCTTTCTCTGTCTTTTTCTCTTTCTGATTTTCTCTTGCTTTGTGTTCCAGCAACAGAAAAATATATTAGATTTTCTAATTAAATGAGAGCTTCTACATGTGTTTGCTGGTAATTTACATTGCATGTAGAATACTCAGAGGCAATTCATTATATAGTACAATGAGTGGTTAAGTATATATATGTATATATATATATATATATATATATATATATATATATATATATATATATATATATATGTGGCCGGCATAGTGTACAGGAACATCTGTGCTGAGTATAACCTGGAAGTCCCGAGGTCAAAATGGGAGATGCCCCCAAGGGTGGTGGAGAATGACCGAGCTAAGATCCTGTGGGACTTCCAGATACAGACGGACAAAATGGTGGTGGCTAACCAACCGGACATAGTGGTGGTAGACAATGACAGCAATATCAGGAAGAAGGAACACGAGAAGCTGGAGAAATACCAAGGGCTCAGAGAAGAGCTCGAGAGGATGTGGAGGGTGAAGGTAACGGTGGTCCCCGTGGTAATCGGAGCACTAGGTGCGGTGACTCCCAAGCTAGGCGAGTGGCTCCAGCAGATCCCGGGAACAACATCGGAGATCTCTGTCCAGAAGAGCGCAGTCCCGGGAACAGCTAAGATACTGCGCAGGACCCTCAAGCTCCCAGGCCTCTGGTAGAGGACCCGAGCTTGAAGGATAAACCGCCCGCAGGGGCGTGCTGGGTGTTTTGTATATATATATATATATACATACATACATACATACATACATACATACATACATACATATATATTGTTTATTTGTCTTAATTTGATTATATGCCATATGTTTAATTATGGAAGCAATGGTAACTTCTAAGCAAGCCTGGCTTGCAGTCAGGTCATGGTCAGGACTCTGTGAAGACCAGTCAAGTTCTTCCACACCAAACTCAATCATCCAAGTCTTTATGGACCTTGATTTGTGGTGTGCAGCTGGTGTGCAGTCACATTGAAACCCCCAACCCCAACTTTACACTTAGCATAAAGCCGTCAATTTCACTTTAGTCTTGAAATTTCCTATATAAATAAAATTGGAGTTGTTGCACAAGTGGCGTCCTGTCATGGAACCGGGATTTTGGAATTTACAAAAGTTCTGAGAGTGACAAATTCTTTTACAAATGTTTGTAGAAGCGGTCTGCATGCATGGGTTATTGATTTGGCCATGGTGAGGGTGAGTGGGGATTTTTTTTAAATATTGGACTTTTTTGAAATATATAAAAATGCTTGCAGATAATTTAGAATGTTGCTGCTAAACTGCTTACTTGATCAGCTGGTATGAAATCATCCATCATCTTCTTTAATTATGTTTCTTTAGTTATTCCCTGTTGAACTTAAGATCCTCTTTAAAATTCCCAGCCTTACTTACAGAGGGAGGAACAATCGGACGGTGACCTGGAGCTGGCAGAGGAGCTTTATATCTTCTTTGCCCGCTTTGAGACCAGGGTACCGGAGGTATTGGAGCCACAGCAGCAACACGCCACCCATAGCAGCACCACCCTCACCCTGGAAGAGCACGAGGTGAGGCGCATGCTGCAGGCTGTTAACCCGACGAAGGCGGCGGGTCCTGATGGTGTGCCAGGTCGAATATTGAGGGATTGTGCAGGACAGCTGGCTGGGATCTTCACCAGGATTTTCAACAAATCCCTCGCACAGGCGACTGTCCCACTCTGCCTGAAGTCCTCCACCATAGTCCCCTTGCCTAAGAAGCCCCACATCACCGGCCTGAATGACTACAGACTGGTGGCACTCACCCCAGTGGTAATGAAATGCTTTGAGAAGCTGGTCCGCAGACACATCACAGCAGCCCTGCCCCGCAGCCTGGATCCACACCAGTTTGCCTACAGAGCAAACCGATCCACGGAAGACGCTGTAGCCACAGCACTCCATGCTGCATTAACTCACCTGGAAGAGCATGGTAGCTATGTGCGGATGCTCTTCGTGGATTACTGCTCAGCTTTTAACACCATCCTTCCACACAAACTGGTGGCCAAGCTACAAGACCTGGGGCTTCCATACAGCACCTGCATGTGGATCAATAGCTTCCTCTCGGGCCGTAGACAGAGAGTCAGAGTTGGCCATCACACATCCTCAGCCCTGAGTCTCAGCACTGGCTCACCCCAGGGCTGTGTGCTCAGTCCACTGCTCTACTCTCTCTACACACACGACTGCACTCCTCGCCACCACAGCAACATCTTTGTGAAATTTGCAGATGACACCACAGTGGTGGGGCTCATTTCCAAGGGAGACGAGTCTACGTACAGAGACGAGGTGGAGCAGCTGACGTCATGGTGTAAGGCCAATAACCTCCTCCTCAACACTTCAAAAACCAAAGAACTCATAATAGACTTCAGAAGGAAAAAGGCAGAGATCCAACCACTATTCATAAATGGGGACTGTGTAGAAAGGGTGGCAAGCTTCCGCTTCCTGGGAGTCAATATAGAGGAGAACCTTTCCTGGAGTGTGAACACCTCCGAGCTGCTGAAAAAGGCCCAACAGAGACTGTACTTCCTGAGAATTCTCAGGAGGAATAACATCACACAGAGACTGCTGGTGTCCTTCTACAGAGCCACCATTGAGAGTGTTCTAACTTACTGCATATGCATCTGGTACACTAGCTGCACAGGGGCTCAGAGGAAAGCACTCCAAGGGATCATTAACACCGCCCAAAAGATCACTGGCTGCCCTCTCCCCACACTGGAAGTTCTACACAACGCCCACTGTTTTAAAAAGGCCCAAAACATCATAAAAGACACCTCACATCCTGGCCACTCCCTGTTCGAACTGTTGCCCTCAGGCAGACGGTACAGGGCAATCAGAGCAAGGACTAATAGACTCAAACACAGCTGTTATCCAACTGCAATAACACATCTGAATACTACAAAAAAAATGTCCATCACGCCACTCTTGTGTTAATCTATGCACGGTCTGAAGCATGTGTGTGGGAATGTATGTGAATGTTTTACTGTTATATCTTATTAGTATTTTAAGTATTCTATCTATTTTATTTATTGAATTTTATTGTTTTATTTATATTTTGATATTGCTAGGGATGATGCAATGATCGGGGACCATTCTTAATTTCGTTGTTCTCATGACAATGACAATAAAGTTTCTGATTCTGATTCAATCATGGCTATGTAGATGTGGTGGATTTTTTTCAATATCAGTCTTCAGCTTGCTCTCTTAGGTTCGTTACATCACATCTACTAAATGCCCCACATACCTGACCAAGGATCCAGGATGAGCAAACTGCTCTGGCACTGATGCTCAGCCTAAGATTTGAAGATTTTGTGGATTCTTTGAAAAGTCAGATGTTTAGACAGTTTTGGTAGTTTAACTACACAAGTACTAAACAAGCAATGAAAAACATTCTGGAACTGTTCATACATCGTAGAATCTGCCACTTACATGAAGTTATTTTTTGGAGTCTTTCACTAATATATACCCCTCCCCTCCCCTCCTGTTATACTTTTGGGTTACAACTGGCTGTTTCTCTCACCTTTGCCATCCCTGCTGCACATCCACAGGAGTATTGGTCTTCTGCTAAAATATGATTGTAGCTCTATATCCATTTATATTTCCTGACAGTACCTACTGTAATATCTCCCAAATCAAATAAATGTCATCATTCATCACAAAAGCAAGTCTCTTCTGATTCGAAAGATACAGGAAAATCCAATTTGCTTTAGCCTGACATACATCTATCAAGACTGCTTTCTCTAACTGAACTTTAAGGTTAATGTTGTTGTTTTTTTTATTCTGCACTGTTTGTACTTTATTCTTCTCTAAAACATATAATTATCACATGTCAGTTAAGGCCAAGGTCAGTGTGATAATGACTGAAGAGAAAAATACTGATTTCTTCAGACAAACAAAATGTAGGAAAAACTTATTGTAGAATTTACTATGCTAATTCTTTGAATAAATCTCTACTGTAAATATGTATATATGTATAAGTATATATATATATTTAAACCCCCTACAGTGTTTAAAGAAGGACTAAACAAATTATATGGTAAGCTTTTTTCTCTGTGTAACTTTGGAGAATTTTAGAAGATAAGCATTATTATGCTGTCACACATTGCAGACACAGTATCAAAAGGTTGTGGGTTGTACTACTATGTCAGATATTTGTCTAGTAAACGGTGCAGAAGGTTAAACTTTGAATAAATAAATAACACCAAGAGCTGTTGCAACATCCAATATTTCTTTCATACATCCAAAAATTAATTCAAATGCAAAGTGTTAAGTCACATAAATACACAACAAAAACAACTGGCCTAATAGTATAGAATTCTTTCTATTTTAGTCATATAACCCTATTATTCGAAGGTAAGCTGAACTTAACTTACAGATATTGAATGGGAAAAGAAATCATAAGAGGTTTTTAACACTGTGAAGAGCACAGAAGCATATCTGAAACAACAATCCCTCGGGACATGCAGTCATCCTCAGCTGAGTTCACCCACCCTGTTTGTTTTCACCACTGTACTGATCTCGCCAATAGTATTTCACCCATCAGAGTTCACTCCTCCAGACAGAAATACAAAAAGAAAAAATGTTTTTGGGGGTATACAGTAACTTTTGACAGAAGTAATTATCTTTATGGTAAGCCTTGAGTGGCAAGATTTTTTTATGGTGTTGAGATCACGTATTCTACCTGATAACCCCAAAAAGACACAAATGGAATATATTTTCCTTTTCACTTGCTTGATATTATTCTGCCAGAACCTTAAGCCAAATATGCAGCAGATGTAGTACCGCTATAAGCCACAATATAGGAATATTGGAAAACAATATAGGAAAATAACACCCAAAAGGCTTTGGAAGCAGAGCTGTACAGAATGACATTTTTGCCATTTCACTGAATACCAAATGTCCCTATAAACATATGACCTTCCTTTTATCCCAACACACTTATCTCAGCCTCAGTTTGTTAATTCATTATTTTATTATTTTTAAATACATTCAAAAGTTTGAAATAGATAGTTCCCCACAAATATACATCACTAACAATGCATTCCCTATTTCAAGAGATTTTGTATGTCTGACTACTCTCTTGCCTGTCTCACGTGTCTTCAGTGGTTCTGATTATTGCCACCTCGCTGGTCATTTGAGTTGCCAGAGGAATTGAGGAGTGATGCACACCTCTCCAGTGCATGGATGCATCTCTAATTAAATACCACTCCAATGGGGACAGTCACTGAAAGATACTGCTGGTGTTTTTACTGTCATTATGAAATGGCTACTGTATGTCATGTGTGCATTTGTAAATGCAGATGGCAGGTGAAACCTTGGAGGCTGTATGCATTTAATCAAATCAAATCAAATCAAATCACTTTTATTGTCACATCACATGTGCAGGTACATTGGTACAGCACATGTGAGTGAAATTCTTGTGTGCGAGCTTCACAAGCAACAGAGTTGTGCAAAATACAATAATGTAAACAAGCAAAATACAAGAATGGCTACATCTGAAACTAATAAATATATGTACAATATATAATAGTATATGCATTTCTGGATGTGTATACTAAATATTTTTCTACGTGTGTGTGTGTGTGTACACATATTTTACAAATTAAATAGAGTAAACTTTATGCTGTGTATATTTGTGTTGCCAAACAGTATTAAAGTTGTACCAACCTTTGCATGTATTAACTATATCCTCTGCTATCAGGCATAATTTGACATACAAACAATAGTAAAATTACAGCTATTCATTCATTTTGCATCAGTGATGCAGGGACACTGGGAAGACTGAGCCCAAAACAGATGAACTGGCCAGTATCACAAACTCAAAAGTGAATGTAGGCCTGAAACCAACAACGATTTTAGATGACTTAGGTTAATTCAGCCCTGTAGTCAGTTGAGGCAACTCCATGGTCCAGTGGCTTTAAACAGATTCTACAGTATTCATCCTTGTGAGGAGTTCATTTTGGGCTCTTCACCTACTGTGTACAAATCAATGAAACAGAAGGAACAGCATAAAAAGGCACTTCTAAAAATAAAGTGATGCTCTGGATTCAGGCAGAGTATGTTATGTCTAAATCCCCTGGAATTAAAAAAAAAGTTATTTTATAATGTAATTAAAATTAAGCAGCAGAACCGTCTCTATGATGCTTTCATCTCTAATATGCTTTTTCTGGTGTCAGAGTCAGATTACTCACTATTGTTAGAGTTTAAAGTACTTACAGTAGCCACAAAGCCCAGCAGACAATATGACATTCTGATTTTCCAAAATATTATAAAGGCTAAAATAACTGTATTTCCCAGCTACAGGGTTGATGGTGCAATCAGTGTACTGCAGTCCCTTCTGTTGTCACAGGCTCAGACAGAGGACCCAATGGTGCAGAAAGGTTCTGGGCTGATGAACAAGCACACAGCCCTCTGATTACAGCAGCTCTCTCTCTATTCAAGCCTTTGTGTCACTTTGTGACACAATTAGTCTTGACGAGCAAAGAGCCCTCTTGTGTCTGCCTTTTACCTGCTCCCATTCCTGTCCTTTAATTCAATTTACAAGCAACAAATATGATTGCTATGTGGATTCCAGACAAAACTGATCATACCGCTCCTTTGTTGTCTTCTTGTAACTGAGTCACAGATGACTGACTATCCTCCCTTTACATGTAATAAAGATGCACATGAGATACTTTGTTATTGTCAGTCTATCACAGAACAGCAGCTCATGGGTGAAGGTTTGTCGAGTGAATATTTCATGTGCTCTTTTGCCTGCTGATTTGGCAGGATGGTAAGTTAATATTTGTAGTTATAATAGTAATAAGCAGTATAATAGCCAATGCTGCAGTTATTCACACACATCTATTGTAGCTCTCTCTCATACACACACAGACACACACTATATATATATATATACAGTGGGGCAAAAAAGTATTTAGTCAGCCACCGATTGTGCAAGTTCCCCCACTTAAAATGATGACAGAGGTCAGTAATTTGCACCAGAGGTACACTTCAACTGTGAGAGACAGAATGTGAAAAAAAAAATCCATGAATCCACATGGTAGGATTTGTAAAGAATTTATTCGTAAATCAGGGTGGAAAATAAGTATTTGGTCACCTCAAACAAGGAAAATCTCTGGCTCTCACAGACCTGTAACGTCTTCTGTAAGAAGCTTTTCTGTCCCCCACTCGTTACCTGTATGAATGGCACCTGTTTGAACTCATCATCTGTATAAAAGACACCTGTCCACAGCCTCAAACAGTCAGACTCCAAACTCCGCCATGACCAAAGAGCTTTCGAAGGACACCAGGAAAAGTATTGTAGACCTGCACCAGACTGGGAAGAGTGAATCTACAATAGGCAAGCAGCTTGGTGTGAAAAAATCAACTGTGGGAGCAATCATCAGAAAATGGAAGACATACAAGACCACTGATAATCTCCCACGATCTGGGGCTCCACGCAAGATCTCATCCCGTGGGGTCAAAATGATCATGAGAACGGTGAGCAAAGATCCCAGAACCACACGGGGGGACCTGGTGAATGACCTGCAGAGAGCTGGGACCAAAGTAACAAAGGTCACCATCAGTAACACACTACAACGGCAGGGAATCAAATCCCGCAGTGCCAGACGTGTTCCGCTGCTGAAGCCAGTGCATGTCCAGGCCCGTCTGAAGTTTGCCAGAGAGCACATGGATGATACAGCAGAGGATTGGGAGAATGTCATGTGGTCAGATGAAACCAAAGTAGAACTTTTTGGTATAAACTCAACTCGTCGTGTTTGGAGGAAGAAGAATACCGAGTTGCATCCCAAGAACACCATACCTACTGTGAAGCATGGGGGTGGAAACATCATGCTATGGGGCTGTTTTTCTGCCAAGGGGACAGGACGACTGATCCGTGTTAAGGACAGAATGAATGGGGCCATGTATCGTGAGATTTTGAGCCAAAACCTCCTTCCATCAGTGAGAACTTTGAAGATGAAACGAGGCTGGGTCTTCCAACATGACAATGATCCAAAACACACCGCCTGGGCAACAAAGGAGTGGCTCCGTAAGAAGCATTTGAAAGTCCCGGAGTGGCCTAGCCAGTCTCCAGACCTCAACCCCATAGAAAATCTGTGGCGGGAGTTGAAAGTCCGTGTTGCTCGGCGACAGCCCCAAAACATCACTGCTCTTGAGAAGATCTGCATGGAGGAATGGGCCAAAATACCAGCTACTGTGTGTGCAAACCTGGTAAAGACCTATAGTAAACGTTTGACCTCTGTTATTGCCAACAAAGGTTATGTTACAAAGTATTGAGTTGTATTTTTGTTATTGACCAAATACTTATTTTCCACCCTGATTTACGAATAAATTCTTTACAAATCCTACCATGTGGATTCATGGATTTTTTTTTCACATTCTCTCTCTCACACAGTTGAAGTGTACCTCTGGTGCAAATTACTGACCTCTGTCATCATTTTAAGTGGGGGAACTTGCACAATCGGTGGCTGACTAAATACTTTTTTGCCCCACTGTAAAAAAAACAAACACCCAGCACGCCCCTGCGGGCGGTTTATCCTTCAAGCTCGGGTCCTCTACCAGAGGCCTGGGAGCTTGAGGGTCCTGCGCAGTATCTTAGCTGTTCCCAGGACTGCGCTCTTCTGGACAGAGATCTCCGATGTTATTCCCGGGATCTGCTGGAGCCACTTGCCTAGCTTGGGAGTCACCGCACCTAGTGCTCCGATTACCACGGGGACCACCGTTACCTTCACCCTCCACATCCTCTCGAGCTCTTCTCTGAGCCCTTGGTATTTCTCCAGCTTCTCGTGTTCCTTCTTCCTGATATTGCTGTCATTCGCAACCGCTACATCGATCACTACGGCCGTCTTCTTCTGTTTGTCTACCACCACTATGTCCGGTTGGTTAGCCACCACCATTTTGTCCGTCTGTATCTGGAAGTCCCACAGGATCTTAGCTGGATGGACAAGAGACGAAACAGGGCATTGTTGGAATATATATATATATATATCGATTGTGGCGATCGTGGCTCAAGAGTTGGGAGTTCGCCTTGTAATCGGAAGGTTGCCGGTTCGAGCCCCGGCTTGGACAGTCTCGGTCGTTGTGTCCTTGGGCAAGACACTTCACCCATTGCCTACTGGTGGGGGTCAGAGGGCCTGGTGGCGCCAGTGTCCGGCAGCCTCGCCTCTGTCAGTGCGCCCCAGGGTGGCTGTGGCTACAATGCCATCCCCAGTGTGTGTGAATGGGTGGATGACAGGTTGTGTAAAGCGCTTTGGGGTCCTTAGGGACTAGAAAAGCGCTATACAAATACAGGCCATTTACCATATATACATATATATATATATATATATATATGTATATGAAAAAAACAAAAAACAACACCCAGCACGCCCCTGCGGGCGGTTTATCCTTCAAGCTCGGGTCCTGGGAGCTTGAGGGTCCTGCGCATCTTAGCTGTTCCCAGGACTGGATATAATATATATATATATATATATATATATATATATATATATATTAGGGGTGCAACGATATTCGTATCGATATTGAACCGTTCGATACAGTGCTTTCGGTTCGGTACGCATATGTATCGAACAATACAACATTTGTAATTTATTTTATCAACTTTCCTTCTGACGATGCTGTCTGTGTTGAGCACTCAGTGAATCTAGGCTGCACTGTCGAGCGCAGATCCACTGAGCGCTCAACACAGACAGCATAGTCAGAAGGAAGAGCGCAGGGCACCTCCCCCACCCTCATTCAGATCTGGCGTTTGGAATTATTTTGGTTTTCATGTGACGTATGACCCTGAAGGTAAGCGAGTCATGGACTAAAGTAAAACAGTATGTTGGATGTGCCATGCAATGCTCAATTACATGGGTGGGAACTAGTGTGTTAGCGCAGTTAGCTCGTTAACGTGTTGGCCGTCTAGCCCCATGCACGGGGCGATCGGCGGTAGCTCGTTAACGGAGATTTGCCGTGTTGTGGTGTTAAGGTCATTTCAACGAGATTAACCTGAAAGCACTAGTGGGAACACAACGAATATGACTGCACATTTACGCCGACATCATCCTAGTGCAAAGACAAAAACAACAAGCATGCTACTAACTTTAGCCGAGTCATTTAGACAGCTGTTAGCACATGATTCTCCTTATGCTGCTGAGAATATAGCCCAGAAGAAGCGGATAGTATAGCTTTTATTTTGGAAAGAGACATTTCTCTGTAATAAACTCTCTTTTCCAAAGATGCATGATTCCTCAATCAGATACAGGGCTTGCAATATCGCTAGCCTGACGTCCTGGGGCTAGCGATTTTTTCAGTCGGGCTACCAAAATCTATCTCTTCCCTGCCCGTCGGGCTATTGTAGGAAGGAAAAATATATGTCAATGCTTTTGCATTCTTTCAGAAATGTAGCTGGGTAATTATGTCATTGGCATCGGTGAGCCACTGTCAATATGTGACATATTGAAATCGCGTTTGAATTTGCGCTTGTTTTTTTGCTTTCACTTTGCAATCGTGCGAACTGTGTATAGAGAGCGACAGCACTGATCTGTGAGTGATGATAATTTGCGCACCAATTCCTCTGACATAGTCTTATTAATCGTTAGCTTACTATGCAAACATGACAAGTGAAATCTCCCGCAGCTTAAACATGTGAGAGGTTGATCGCGCAGAGAATCGCTGAGCTTATGTGAGTGCGTGTGTAAAAGCAGCAGGATTTATATTTGACTACGATGACCTGGATGACTGAGAACCTTCACAGACAGATATATATTTTAGTTCTGCTGAGCCAAATAAGACAAGTCAGGGTGAAGAAGTGACAGCCAAAGAAAAGCTTACCACAAAACGGAGAAGTTATGACAAATCAGACTATAAGGCAAAAAGAAAGTGCAGCTTTATGGTTTCATGGACAAAATAATTTCTGTGGCTGCAATATGACGAGCTAAATAACCAGGGCTGCACATAAGTGGTCCGCAGGTGCGCATTCGCTGTCAAAATAAAAAACACGCACAAGGGTTAGGGTTAAATTTAAAAACTGTACTTTTGAGTTAAAATATATATTTATAATTTTAATAAATGACAAATTAAAAAGGCATGAACATTTTTTTGTATCGAAAAAATATCGAACCGTGACACCAAAGTATCGAACTGAACCGAACCGTGAATTTTGTGTATCGTTGCACCCCTAATATATATATATATATATATATATATATATATATAGGGGTATATAGGGCTTGGTACCCAGTGTCGGAGTGTTGGGGTGATAATATCTCCCCCATACAACACATATGCTAGGGTTAGCCAGAACTTTAGGTCATGGGGGAGATGTCATCATCCCCACCCCACGACCAGCTGATGTGTTGAAGGAGTTTAGTATTGGCATGTATTCATTAGCAGTGTGAGCATTATGGAAAATCCCTTCTGTGATCATCACCACAACCAACCAGCTGATCTACACAACAACAGCGATAATTTTTGCGACGCTTGGCTACAAGATGAACAGCCTACAAGATGACCTCTACTCTCCTTCCATGGAAAAGGAGACTAGACGCCAAGATCAACACAGCATGGAGGGAAATTAGTCAAATATTGAGGCTGCAGAAAGGTGTTAAGATAGGGTGCCTAAGACGTAAGACAAGGAAGCCAGGAGAATGAACAAGCTGTCCTCCACTGAACCATCCAAGGTGTAAGCTCAGTGGCAGGGCAGCAATAAGAGAACAGCCCCAGCAAGACCAGAGAAGAAGGATTACTGGAAGAGTATATATAACCACCAAATAATTACAGAGAGTAAGGTAAGTCCTATTGATGTAGCTATACGAAGTAAAAGCAACATCAGGAGAAGGAACACGAGAAGCTCAAGAAATACCAAGCGCTGAGAGAGGAGCTGGAGAAGCTGGACAGGTGTGGAGGGTGAAGGCAATACCCATACTGGACGAGCGGCTCCAGCAGATCCAGAAACAACCACTGAGATCCCTGTCCAGAAGAGGTCCAACCAAAATTTAAAAGCCAACCTCAGTGAAATGATGAGGCAAGACCTGTGCATAAACAGATGCCTGCAAACCTGTGAGAGACTTATAAAGTCACACTGAAAGTTATTACTGCTAAAGGTGGTTCTGCAAGCTACTGAATCAAGCTTTATAGTTAGCTTTCACAGGATTCTGAAGAGTCCACTGAAAAATTTATTTTTCACAGGTCTGTTTTATTATTTATATTTACATTCCCATACTTGAAGCACAAATATACTTAACATCAATATTAACTTCAACGTGAGAAGACAATTTGCACTGGTTTATGTGCATAGGGTCTTTAGACCATTAAACTCTTTAGGCCTAGAATAAGAGTATTTGTGGTTTTGAAAATGGAAGAAAAAAAATTCAAATTATTATCATTATTATATGTTCTTGTTGTTGAACAATTAATAGATTTGACATATTTTAAGAACCAATAAAGTTTGTATGTACTCACAATATTAACATTCACAGTTACACGGAACAAAGCTAATTACTGTCTATTTTTCACATTTAAAGCAGACATTGTGGAAAATGATGCAGTTTCTTGCAGAAAAGATCAAAGACCATTTTCTAATTGTGGTCAATTATGTGTAGTTAATAAAGTATTATGTACAGCCTCCAGGAAATGTAGGATTTGAACCTTATCAGTGTTTTAGGGTAATTAATCTGCTTTTGAGGACTCGGATTTCTGCTCCTCCCTGTTACTCCATTCTGCTTGTTATTGGTGAGTGTCACTGATTTCTAGGTAACCTTACTTTACCTGAATTGACTTTTTTTGGGCAGCTAATTTTTGGAAGAGATTTTTTTACAGAAATATGAAAGATATGAAAATAAAATGCATATGGAATCTTAAGTCAAACACTGTATTCCCTTCACGTTCCAAAGAATGCCTGCTCCAAAGCTTTAACATCAAGGCAAGGTCACTACTAAAAAACAACAGGGACTCGTGGATTTGCTGGTATGTCAAGCAAGATTTAGAAGATTGTAAGAGGCAATTACTGCAGGGTCGCAGAGCTCTATGCACAGTAAGCCGACACAACCTGATCAGGATTATGATGCCCTAATTTCCATAAATCTGCCATCACCACAGCAGGAGGCACGAATGACTGATTGTAATCGCAAGGAGTTTGAGACGATTAACAAACCTGCCAGGTCAAACTGCAAATCAAAACGCACTAACACTGTGACTTCTCATTACACTCCCAACTCTTTGTTTCCATGAACTTAGCTGAGATGCAGATGACACTCCTGAAGAACTGTTTTTATTTATTTATTTTATTTTTATGTTTTTGGGGGTTTTTTTGGGAGGGGTGGTGACATCTTTCCTAGCAATAGCTATACCTTCCAATTTTTCTCAGAGGACTATTGTCAATCTAGAGCATAGTAGCACTTCCACAAATGAGTCATGCAACGAAGCACGATAAAAGCCTGATCAGTCATAATCAAGAGGACTATCTTTATGATACTAGCAGGAAGTATTAACCTTGGGTCTCAGAGGGGATTCTTGTTACAGTGGTAGGTATGCAGCAGGGGCAGAGGCTTTGCTACCTCTATCTTTCTGAGGTACATGACAGAAAACAATATAAAAGAATCAAGAGTGGATCCCAGATTGTCACTTGGCACTGGCAAAGATGGATGCAAAACATTTCCGAACACTGACTCTGGACAAGTGCACTTCTGAGAGAGTCTTATCCACAAGAAAAAACAATATTTTACACATACTAAATGAAGACTGCAATTTATAATACAATAAACCTGGTCCATGTATTTTCCTACACTGAAAAGGTTAGTTCAAATGATAAATGTAATGCAGTTTAATGCACTGGACAAATGATTACCTGGATGTGGTAATGTGCGTCATCCATTTCATTGCTAAAACAAGCATTAAAATCCATCTATATGTCAGCAGGGAAGAAATAAGTGTACATTAATGGGGGCATAAAAAATTATACTCATCGCAGGGAGACAGAAACGTTACCAGAATAATTCGTTGTTGGTCACTGTTTGAGGTACTTTCTGGTCTGTTTTTGTTTCATAACTCCTTCATATATTATAACATAGGCCCTGCACATTATTTTAGAAGCTGCATGCTAATACTATTGTAACTCTTTGATGTGTATTATATTGTGGAAATAGAGAACAGAGCATTTTCTCTCTCATCGTATGTTCAGTAAAATTCTTGAATGTTGGCAGAGGAAGAAAAATCCAGGTAGGACATGTCATATATACTGACAGCACAGCACTTAGTCAAAATACTTGAGAATAATATATTAAACATATCTACTCATTAGACAAGTAGCGAGCTGTTATTGCACAGTACTTGCATTTTTCACTCAACCACCAGGATAGGAGATGAAGTTGAGACACAGAAATAGCATTGTTGATGTAGATCAGTCTAATAAACACAGTCCAGCACCAGGAAGGAGATTGGAGCAGTAATTTAATTCACTTATACTACATAATGCTAGAGAGGCTGTCAGTGCCAAAAGCTTTGTCAGTCTATAGCTTCTGAGACAGTAGCCCCCCAAGATATTGGTTCTGGAATTGGATTACGCTCAGGCTGGGTTTCAGAAAAAAATGATTGTGGTGCATAAAATACGTATTGTTTATTGCAAATTATATTATTGACTTTATTAAGGCCTGATAATCTAATAACAACTGACATAATTCATACGTACTTCAACCTTACCTCCTCTTATAAACATACACATCACCAAGAAGATGTTTCAGTGTTTTGTGTTTGGCTGTTCTACACACGGGCAAGTCATAACATTTAGGATCATTTATCTTCACAAAGACTTACAAAGTGCTCTGTGTCACACATAAAATGAGTGAGCCACATGTGAGAATTCCCTATCAGTCCTGCTTCGTAAAAAAAACATAAAAACGCAATGAATTGAGCAACGTGCTGTCTTTTAAATCGTGATTGATGTGATGTGTTCAGAGAAACAAAAAAGCAAAGGTGCACACACACACATACACATACACCCAAAGAGAGAGAGAAAGGGAGAGACTCGAGTGGTCACTTTTTCCCCTGAATACATATGGTATATTTTTATGGCTGTTGGAGCTGTTAAAACTGATTTTTGTTTGCGTTTCCAAGTCATGAGCCTTTCATCAAAGTTTCTACTCTGTCTGTAGGTTTCCAATCCCATTATCTTCCCAATACAGAAGCTAGGCTTTGATTCTGTGATTACCACTCTCACCATTTCTCTGGACAGTGACCCACAATCTACCCTGCTGCCTCCCTACTGCCTCCTTAGTCTTCAGGGTCTGTCTGGAGGGGACTTCAAAGTTACAGCGGAAAAATATCCAATATTTTCCAGCAGCACAACACCTATCATAAAGCATGATTCCCTCAAAATTGTATTTTGTGTTAACAAACAGCATTTGTATCTCTTTTTTTCTTTGGGCTGTCATCTGATTGTGTGTTTCAATTTTAGGTATAAAGATTACAACTGGCGTTGTATCGTCTGATGTGCAATGGTCAGATAAAGGACAGCTAGTAGCTGTATCATTTCTGCAAATCTCTTTATCCAGTAAGGAATTTTCCAATTATTGACACCAAAAGACACACTGTTAATAAATCATTCAGTCTTAGATGCAAATCCATCTTAATCTGAAAAGGTTGAAGTTAGAGAAAATTCAGCAGCTGCTTATGTTTAGTGACAGAAAGTTATGCATCATAAATGACAAATGCCATGAGGAGTTTTGTTTGGTCTTCTTATGTAACAGAAAAGTTATTTAAAATGCACATTTCTCATTATAATAGTCTAAATGTTTTTTGGCACTTAAGGGGTTAGCTATTTTATACAAATGCACATCCAGTTAGCATCCTTTATGGCTGGATAGTCAAAGGTTTATTGTGTGTTTTTTTCTTGCTACCATCAGGTATCTGATACAGTATTGGGCAATGGGCATCAAGTCTTTGTGCTTCCTGAACTAAATTCTACTGATACACTTCAACTATAACTTACAATAATTCATACAATTTGACAATGAAAAACTTAAACACTCATAAAGCTGATAAGTTATTGCAGTGCAAGCTCAGTTAAATTATTAATTTCACAATTAGTATAGTGCTTCTGCAGCAATCATGGTAACCAGCACAACTGAGGACACAGAGCAGACAACCCATTGTCATGGCAAAGTGTGTAATAGACACACCAGTGTCCATTTTGAGCTTTGCCTCTCCAAAGTATGAGATGGACATAGATGCAGAAGTTGCATTACTGCATGCAGAAGCTGCATTACCAGCAGGGGGAGAAAACATATTTAAAGCCAAGAAGTTGGTAGTGAGACAAAAACATATGAAGTTAGGAGGCTAATATGTATTTACATGTAAATGTGCAAATAATGTCTTTTCAAATGCTTTCCCGTTATTATTTTCATGTTGCTTGAAATAAAATATCTCCCTCTGTTGGTACTGCAGCTCTTTCATTTCACGCTTGGGAGAGGCAAGGCATGAAATGGACACGGTGGATCGGTGCGTCTATTATATGTTTTGCCGCGACACTGTGTTGGAGCAGAAGGGGATACATAGGTCAGTCTGTGTAACACAAGGCACGGAAGAAAACCAACACTCAAAGTATAACTGGAAATCAACAAGAAAACTAACACATGCATGAAGACACTGGACAAGAGGTCAGAGTATGGAACACACACTGTAGGCCTAAATCCTTACAATGACAATAAATAAATACACAATGCCTAAGAGGGCAAGTGAGATCATACAATAGCTGCTGAAATTGAATAGTATATGGCATACGGTCACTGTGAACCCCTACATTATACCATTATAGACTACCTTCTTTCATTAGCATTAACTAATATAGATTCACTTCAGTCCTTTATTATGAAGTCACACAGAAAAAAAAGGTGGCTTTGTGTGGAACAAGTTTGGCTTAAACATATTCCACACAAAGTGAAGCAATTGACTTTTACATAGTAGATTCATCCAAGTAATTCAAAAAGCTCTGCTTGCTGCATAACAATTTCAAGTTCCAGCAACTGAAAAGATCCATCTGTTAGAGTGTGCCTAATCTGCTGTTCTCATAACAAGCAATATAAATATGCAAATTGTTAGAGCTCTCAAAGGGCTTTTCATTTCAGACTTCTTGTGGGTTGGTAAAAAATACCCATATTAACCCTTTCAAGAGTTCTTTGTACTGTCACCAAGTTTACTTACGCTGTACAGCCAAATGTACAGCTAAATTTAGCCTTCGTGCGTCATGTTAGTTCTGGCTGGCTTGATATTTACTGAGCACCATAGTGATACTTTAATATATTACCACTTTAAAGAATTGGGTTCTTGAAAAAAGAAAGCATTATTTTGGTTATTTCATGTAAGCACTTAGAGTTTAGGCTTCTGGTAAAATGGAGGTAGCAGGCAACATTATTAAACTGTAGTGATAAATAAACATACAGTGTAGAGTGGC
This sequence comes from Aulonocara sp. 'chitande type north' Nkhata Bay, assembly GCF_057382095.1. Classification (NCBI taxonomy): domain Eukaryota; kingdom Metazoa; phylum Chordata; class Actinopteri; order Cichliformes; family Cichlidae; genus Aulonocara; species Aulonocara sp. 'chitande type north' Nkhata Bay. The sequence continues at coordinate 28,051,617 of NC_141359.1, read as the reverse complement.
AGCAATCTTCTATCACATATAGACAGTGTGGGAAAAAAATCAACTTCATCCCAAAGCATCAAATATTGCCACATAAGTAACTGCTGGCATTAAACTGAGCCATAGCACAAATCTCCTGTGACAACAACTGCAATACTGGATACACACAGGTAACCATAATGCTTTTCATAGCATGGCAAAGTCTGTAACCAGGAGACACAAGGAGGGTGGTAGTGGTGTAAATTTGCAAGATGGCCAACCAGGAGAGAGAACAGTCCATGTCGTGCTTGTGTTTTATAATTTTTTTAATCTGCTTTTAGTGATTACTTTTGCTTGGTACCTGATTGTTTTTATTTACAGTATATATAAAATGTAATTTACTCTTTCACAACATGAAGGAATGTGGAAAAAATTACAGCTACAGCTCATTTGGTAAAATCAGATCCAAAGGAGTTCAAACTAAATGTCAGTGTTTGAAAAGTTGGGAGATCATCTTTACTTATTGCTGTGGCCTGAACATCACAGCACGAACACTAAATGACTCTTGACACTTGTGAGTATCTCTGAAATGCCAGCAGTTTCAATGAAGCAGCAGTATTTGACAAATTGGGAATGAGAATCTTCTCAGAAAAGTACACTGCATGTACTGAGAGAACAGTGACAAGTGTTATTGTTATGAGTGTTCTTAAAATAGATTGTGAGCTCACAGACATAGATTCTGGTGATATGGCAGCTATAAGACCATATATAACCTTCTCTAGCACATAACCGTCAAAACATGTACCTTATAAACAAATGGGAATCTAAAATATATTTGTGCCCATTGAATGAGAAAAATACAGGTGTGGAGTCAAATGTTTGTATTGTTAAAATACATCTTTATTCCCTAGGTGTATGGAGGTTTATGACTCTTTTCTGCCATGCATGTGCAAGCATGCATACATGAGCAACACACTTGCTCATTTGATTGAAAAGGTTCTTTTAAGATGCTATGTTCCCTTTGTTCAAACATTGATTTATTCATAGTGCCAATCACGCTCTACCTGAGTGACCAAATTAACCTGTCACTCCACTGCCGGATTAGCGAGAATAGTGCTTGCTAACTGGGAAGGGGAGTATGAAGTTGAACTGTGATTCTTTTCCTCCCAGCAAGGCCCACATAAAGAAATGTAGTTCTGGACCATCAGGTTGCATCGATGCATGTAGAAGCCTCCTCTGACAGTTAGTCCCTCTGGCTCTGATGCTCAGCTCCATTCCTCTCTGGTGCAGCGCTGAGCGTGTGTATGCATATGCATGTTTATGTGCATCCATGTGTTTGTGTGCAGGGAGGGGTAGTGGGTAATGCTATTTATGGGGCATTACACTTTGAAAATGCAAGCCTTAACTGAAGCACAAAAATATACCTTCCATGACTGTGCTTCAGTAAAGGAACTGTGTTAAATTCTTTATGAAGAAAAAAGCCTGAATTGCGTGATGCAACACTGAGTAAAATTCTGTATTTGAAAACTGGAATGTAGCAAGTCATATATTTCAAGGATGAATATAAAGAAAAAATAGACATTTTAATAGTCAGTGCTTTATTGACCGCATCAGTTATACTTCATGATTTCCAGAAGTGTCTTTGTAAAACCATTGTTTAAAATTTGAACCCACCCATTACAAAATTTCCAAGATTTTTTTGTCCCATTTGCCAATTCTGACCTGAGCCAAGAATCCTTCATAATAAATATAATTTTGATCAACAGATCTTTATAGAATGCACAAATACTTAATCTGACATTTAAAAATAGTAGGTAGACTTATTTATTTAGATACAAAACGTAATAGTCATAATGATATGAAAATATTTTATTGAGTGAAAATGGCGAGAACTATTATATAACAATACATTACTGTTACAACACTTAAAAAATGTCACTGCTATATAATAAAATAAATACTCATAAATGCAACTTACAATGATAAATATTCAACGCTAACTAAAATGTAGAATACAAAACATTTAAAAAAAATTCTTATTGCAAACTGCTCTAGTCCATTCAAAACAGTGATAAGACACCTTGTATATGTGACACTTGCACGTGTGTTTCCCACCATCATTGAAATTTCAGCTCAGGTGGTTTTATAATATTATGATTCTCTCCATTTTCCCATTTTTATCTCAGTTAGCGGAGTATAAATCTCAGGTAACTAAAACTAAATTCACTCTTTTTTGTTTTTAGATCATTACAAATGTAATGTGTTTGTATTTATATAACACCTTCCTAGTCTTAGTGACCATTCAAAGTGCATTTCAGTACAAGTCCCACTCACCTTAAGCACTTTATCTAGATCACCAAATGAGAATCATCCATTAGCTTAACATGCATGTTTGTGGACTGGGAAAGGGAGCTTGAATACCTGGTGGAAGGCGAATCAAAACCATACAGAAAGCCACCCTCTCTCAAAGCACCTTCTCTTGTCTGTATGGCCTCTGTTCCTTTTGTACAATGATTGAGTCCTGTAAGAAAAAATGACATTTAAGGTATTATTTATTCCTGTCAAATGTCAAAATGGGTTGAATTTAACCTGAACAGTATGTAAGGGTTAAATATTGCATATTTTTAATGATTTTTTTGAATGTTCACTTTTGCAAATAAAATGGCATTTTTCCATTAGATAAAAGTATTAGTTTCAAGGTGTAGTATGTGTCTGTTTAAGTGGAGAGGGCTGAGAGTTAATGCAAAGGTGTTGTTTTACTGGCCAGTCTATTTTTCTGTCTTGAACTTTGGCCACAAGCTGAGTAGTGTCCAGAGAATAAGGTTGTGGATATGACAAGCGGCTGATATAAACTTTCTCCAAAAGGTATCTGGGCTCAGCCTCAGAGACAGGATGAGGTGTGCTATCAGTTGGGAGGGGCTCAGAGTAAAAGCTACTGCGCGTTCACATCTAAACTCAGATCGCTGCAAGATAGCAATCACAAGGTCAATGCATTTAAAACCCAAATCATGAAAATAACGGCGCAGTAAAAAATTATTTTGACATAAAATCATGTGATACAAAATCCTAGTATGACATAAAAAAAAAAACTACCATATGTGACTCTCTCTCTCTGCATTGACCTTTCTGGGGTCTGATGCAAAACTCTGGCCTTGTTAGGATTGTCAATGCATCAGCCGGCAGCACCAAACTGAACATGAGTGCTTAAAACAGCTCAGTCAAAAGTGAAAACATCCTCAACTGAGAAGCAGAATGCTTGTAAACAATTGGTTTAATGCCAGAAAACAGCACTGAGACATTTAATATTCAAACTATGCTCTTTGCTTAAATGTCAACATAAAATACCTTTGTAGACTCAAGGCTTATTCAGTAAAACAAGAACGAACAGTGTGGCATCATTCCTGCCCTTCTTGCACTAGGCTTTCATACAACCTTTAACAGCTGAGAGCACAACAATAGCTGTAAGCCGCTTTCCATGGTGTCTGACTCAGTCGGACTGTGTGGGACAGATGAACACTTATAAGGACATCAGTTTCCAAGGCTTAAGCTTCACACAGAGATTTTCTTTAGCCCCTTTTTATCTCACCTCTCTGTGTCCCTTTGGAGACTTACCAGGGCTAAGCTATTCACTGCCATGGATGATGTCTGTGTGACATCTAAATCATTTAACCTTTTGTTACACATTCTGAACAGGGACTTTTAAGCTATCTCCTGTAAAATTATAAGTTAATTGTGTTATGTTTGTGTAGGTTCTCAGTCATCTCAGTCATGGTAATGTAAGGAGTTTGGAAAGAAACCAACTGGACTTCTTTAAGTTTCTAAAGTTTTGTACAGTCGTCTTCGTGGAACTCAAAGAAATGTAGTCACATAGACTATTAACACTAATTCTGTTATTATTCAACACAAACTAGCATAGTCAAACTGGGCAGGTGTGAGACTAGAAACCATTATTGGCAGTAGTTCCTCTTACCATCTCACTCAGACATGTAACAATTTTTAAAACAAAGAATAATTTGAATGAATTCAAATAAAAAAATTAAAAAAATAAAAAATAAAATAAAATCTGAGATTTTATCTTTGATAGGCAAAGCAAGATCTGACAGATTTTGCTGGGGGAAAACAAATATATGTAGCCAAGTGAACTAATACTACGCATGGAAAGGGTTTAAAAAGAGGGAATTGTGTTTTTGACTGGTTGCCTGTCTACCGGAGGTCTGTTGTAGGGTTGTCATGGTGATGACTAGACCTCGCGTTTTGGGGGTATACTGTCCCTTTAAGAGCCGCCGTAAGCCAGAGCACGCATGCACTCAAGTTTGTGTCACACTGAGCGCTGTGAGCGGGAGCACTGGAGAGTTAGAGACTGCAAAAGATTCTGTGGCTAGCTACACACGAGGTAAATGTGCTAAAAAGTGTAGCATACTGCAAAATATTGTCACCAGTGTTGTAGTAGACTGTAATTAGCTAAGTTTCTTTAGCAATGACTCCATGTTTGTGACCATTTCTGTACAGTTCTTAACGCGCGACGGGTGCATGTTTAATGGTCACGTGCTGTGAAAGGGACTGAAGAGCGGGTTGGCGTGAGTAGTTACAGTGTCCTAACAGATTTCAAAGTTGTTAAGTTTATACTTTTACTCACTTTGCATAACTCTGTATGTTTCTGTTTGATTCAGAGGGGAGATCACTTGCTGTGTGATTCCTGCGTGTGTACTTGTCCTAGCACAGTAGCTGTGTGGAGAAACCGAAGTGAGTTCATGATGTTCTCCCATAGAAATGTATGTTTAAAAGAGAGTTTACAGTGCACTTTATTGCCAGTTGACCTGCGAAGTTGTGGGATGTAAACAATGTGTTTATTTGTTTTGTTTTCTCTTTTTTTGTTGTATTTGTTTCTTGACAGGTCACTACTGTTGTCTATACTGTTTGGATTTAACATGTACATATGATAGTTACTGTTGTCTCAGACCCTGAAAGGCAGTTTAGGCTGAGCCAGTGGAATAGTTAAATTTTGCCGTTTCACTCAAAACTACAGAATTAAAACTGTGCTCCTCCGAGTACAGTCGGAGAATAAAAAAGCCCACAAAAGAGTATTTCCTGTGTCCTGTCTCATTCCCCATGACCGGGCCACATAGTTTGGTGTCAGAAGTGGGATTCTCAGGTTAGTTTTGAGTTTCAGTATACACAGTGAGTGGGGCTTTATAGACAACAGTAGTGGCTTAGAAGATCCCAGTCCTTCCCAGAGGGCGGCAATCGCAGTGTGGACGTCCTGAGGTGGTTCGGTGCAGTGGCAGTTGGTACAACAGGAGCCTGCTTCAGCCATTGGACGAGGAGGGCGCCTGACACAGATTTTGGACTGTTGAATCTCATCTACAAGTGACTGTGGGAATCTGCTGCAGTAAAGACTCAGAGACATTGCAGTATGTCGCAAGAGGACGAAGGGGAAGGTCCTTCAGGGGCCGGAGCTATCCCCACTGAAGACAGTCAAGCTGCCTCGTTGTTTGACAGTGCAGGTAACCCGTTGGTGGAGCTACAAACAAAGATTAACGAACTGAGTAGGAAACATGATGCTGTTATGTCTAGTATTGCTAACATGGGTAATGTTCCAACCAGATCTGTCGTGTACATTCCAAGAGAAAAGGTGATTGTACCTTTTAGTGGGGAACCAGCTAAAGATGCTTACACTGTTGATGAATTCATAGAAGAGGTGGAAAGAGCAATAAGAACTAGGGGTCTGCGTGGAGAGGATCAAACCGACTTTATCCTCTCACAGCTGAAAGGGTCTGCCCTAGAGGAAGTTAAGTTACGTATGGCAGGCCAGGTGAAGCAACCGAGTGATCTCTTTTCATATTTGAGGGAGGCATTTAGAGAGAAGCGCACCACACCACAGCTCTTGCATGCTTTCTATGCACGCCGCCAACTAGATGGGGAAGACCTGCGAGATTATTCACATGCACTCTCTCAGTTGCTCAATGCTGCAATACAGCAGTCCCCTAATGTAGTACCCAACACACAGCTGGCACTTCGGGATCAATTCATTGAAGGTGTGCATGCCCCAAATCTTCGGCGTGAACTACGTAGGCTCACTAGGGACAAGCCTGAGTGTAGTCTCTTTGATGTTAGAGAGGAGGCAATCATGTGGACTATGGAAGATCGTCCACGCAGCACTAATGTGGCCAGACATAGAAATATAGTGAGTGACAGGCCAGATGAAAGCTGTGAAAAGACAACCTCCACCAGTGATGTACAGACAGACTTTACCATGGCTCTGCAAGAGATGGTTAAAATAATCACACAACAGGGTAAAGCCATAGGGGAGTTAACTAATGCAGTGAGGGAGCTCACAACACAGACTGCCAGTTCTGAAGACAGTAGAGGTGTTAAAGCTAAGCCCAAGCCTAAGTACACTAGAGAGGGCCAGCCTATTTGTCTCCGATGTGAAGGGGTGGGACATATGGCCAGACACTGTAATGCACCCCAACAACCTACGAGCCAGTCTGCAACCATGTCCAGTTCCTTGCTAACGGGAAACGGGAACCCTCCATTGCTATGAGCCGGGCAATGCGAGGCAAGTCAGAAGGCTCAAAGGAAGCTCTAACCAAGGAACATTTTCTAGAACATGCTGTTGGTCAGTGCCCTGAAGTAGATATCCAGATAGGTGGTGTATCCCTTAGATGTCTGCTTGACACAGGAAGTAATGTAAGCACTTTGACAGAAAGCTTTTTCAGAAATCATCTCCAGGGAGAGGATGAAGATATGCACTGTACTGCCAAGTGGCTTAAAATCACAGCAGCCAACCAGTTGCCGCTGCCCTATTTAGGCTATGTAGAGTTAGATGTACAGGTCATGGGGCTCACTATACCTGAATGTGGTTTTCTTATAATCAAAGATGATAAAACAGAAAGAGACAATCCCAAATGGTTGGATTTGTCACCCCATGGCATTATAGGGATGAACATTGCAAAACGATGTAGACAGTTAGTACTCTCAGAGTTTGACACCACTCTAGGGGGAGAGCTGGAGTCCAGCTGGAGGAAGGCCTGCCACTGCGTACAAGCTGCTGAGCTTGTGGAAAAGGTGTCTACTGCCCGTGTTGCAAGCAAACACAAAGTGCGGGTGCCTGCCTCATCCCTGACCACTGTCTATGCAAGGGGCCATGGCAAGCAGTTTGGTAGCGCATTGGTTGAACCAGGGAATGTTCAGCTCCCAGGTGGCTTATTGGTGATCCCAACTCTAGTGTCAACTAACAGCCTGGTATTCCCAGTACAGGTGATGAACATCTCACAAGAGGATGTCTGGCTTCCACCTAAGGCTAGACTAGGCATTATTAGTCCTGGCCGCTGCATTGAGGGTGACCCATGCGAGGTGAAATTTGAGCGCATATCTGCCAACCACGAGGAGGTGACTCTTAACCAAAAGGACTGTCAGGGGGCCAACAGCTGCGTACAGGACTTATTGGGAAGATTACACATAGGTGGCACACCAGGACAACAGGCCGAGGTCAGAACTCTTTTGAAAAGGTATGCGGATGTTTTTGCACTTCATGATGAGGATTTGGGGTACACTGATCGTGTGAAGCATGAAATTCCTGTTGTAGATGAAGCCCCTGTTTCTCAGCCATACAGGCGCATTCCACCAAATCAGTACAAAGAGGTCAGGGAGCACATTTCTGAACTGTTGAGAAAGGGGGTGATTCAGGAGAGTTCGAGTTCCTATGCTTCACCAGTTGTTCTGGTACGCAAGTCAGATGGGAGTCTTAGACTGTGTGTAGACTACCGCAGACTAAACGCGAAGACCAGGCGTGATGCGTTTCCACTCCCTCGCATTGAGGAGAGCCTGGATGCCTTGAGTGGTGCAGAGTTCTTCTCAACCATAGATCTTGCCAGTGGCTACCATCAGGTAGCGGTACATGAGAAAGACAGAGACAAAACAGCCTTTACCACACCATTTGGCCTGTATGAATACTTAAGGATGCCTTTTGGGTTATGTAATGCCCCCGCGACGTTTCAACGTCTTATGCAGGCCACAATGAGTGATTTGGTCTTTCAGATTGTATTGATCTACTTGGATGATCTGCTTGTGTTTTCATCAACATTCCAGGATCACATTGTGAGACTGGAGACTGTTTTGAAAAGGCTGAGGGATACGGGGCTGAAGGTTAAGGTTGAGAAGTGCCATTTCCTCCAGCCCAAGGTCAAGTTTCTCGGTCATGAAGTGTCGGCTCAGGGAATAAGCACAGATCCTGACAAGATAAGCGCTGTGGCAAAATGGCCCATCCCTAGTACTGTGAAAGAGCTAAGGTCCTTTTTAGGATTTTGCAGCTACTATAGGAGATTCATTGAGGGCTTTTCCCAAACTGCGGGGCCACTCCATGATGTGGTGAATGTCTGTGTTAAGGAGATAAGTCCTGTCAGGGCTAAACAGCTTTTTGCTTCAGCCTGGACACCGCAATGCTTACAAGCTTTTGAGTTGCTTAAGGGAAAGTTGACTAGTGCCCCTGTTCTAGGCTATGCTGACTTCAGTCTCCCTTTCACGCTGGAAACGGATGCTAGCAGTCTTGGATTAGGCGCTGTCCTGTCTCAGAAGCAGGGGGGAAGGAATAAAGTCATAGCTTATGCTAGTAGGAGGCTCAGAGGGGCTGAGAAGAATGATCAAAACTTTAGCAGCATGAAGCTCGAACTCCTAGCGTTAAAGTGGGCAGTCACCGAAAAATTTAGGAGTTATCTGCTGGGGTCCAAGTTCACAATCATAACGGATAACAATCCCTTGTGCCACCTGCCCACTGCTAATTTAGGAGCCATTCAACAGAGGTGGGTAGCTCAGCTGTCTGTGTTTGACTTCGATGTTAAGTATCGCCCTGGCCGCTGCAACACTGCCGCTGATGCCCTCTCTCGGCAACCAACAGTTGACACGGCAGAACCTGACAGTGAGGATGCAGAATATGATGGCTCTATAGCCATATGTAATGTGCTAAGGGCAGGTACAAGTCTAGGCTCAGATCTTGTCATGGCTGGAGTTGAGGCTTGTAGGATCAGACTGCTGCAGGCCTCCGAACCAGATGGGGAAGCAGTCAGTGAGGCTGTGCTGGGCAACACCCCAACGATGCCTGGTTATTCCAATGCAGAACTCTATCGCTTCCAAGTGTCAGACCCAACAATTGGTGTCTTGAGAGAGTTTTGGAGCAGACAGAAGAGACCCACCTACAGAGAGAGAGGGGGTCTGTCTAAACCGGTACGTTCTCTACTGAAGCAGTGGCCTCGGATCAGAGAAAAGGATGGACTGCTATACCGTGTAATTGAAGATGCTCACCTTGGACAGTGCCATCAGCTGCTACTACCTGCCTGTCTTAAAGAAAAAGTGCTCAGGAGTGTGCATGATCACATGGGACACCAGGGAATCGAACGCACACTGGGATTGTTGAAACAAAGATGTTTCTGGGGAGGCATGTTTGAAGATGTTGAGCACTGGGTGAAGAAATGTCAGAGGTGTGTGTTAACAAAGATGCCTCAACCCAAAGTTCAGGCACCCCACGCTCCATTTTTGGCTACCCGCCCACTTGAAGTTGTTGCTGTTGATTATACCACCCTTGAGCGGGCTACAGATGGTCGTGAAAACGTTCTTGTAATGACTGACGTGTTCACCAAGTTCAGTCAGGCATTTGCCACACGAGATCAAAAAGCAGATACCACAGCTAAGGTTATCCTGAAAGAGTGGTTCCTGAAGTATGGGGTACCAGAGCGCCTGCACTCAGACCAGGGCAGGAATTTTGAAAGCGCAGTGATTACTGAGCTATGCAAACTGTATGGAGTGAAGAAAACGCGTACAACACCCCACCACCCTCAGGGTAACCCACATTGTGAGAGGTTCAACAGGACTTTACACAACCTCTTGCGTACGCTTCCCCCTGAGAAGAAGCGGCGCTGGCCCGAGCATCTGTCAAAGCTGGTGTATGCTTACAATGTCACGCCGCACTCAACGACAGGGTATTCTCCCCATTACCTGCTGTTTGGGGTCCACCCACATCTACCCGTTGATGCATTGTTGGGCCGGGAGGAAGTGAAGGATGACAAACTGGACTGGTTAGCAGTGCACCAGGAGCGTCTCCAGGATGCACATGCCAGAGCCAGAGAATTTGCCGAACGGAAGGCTGCAGAGAGAGTGGTTCAGCAGCAAGGAAAGGTGTTCTGTCCACCTGTTGACATCGGACAGTTTGTGTATCTCCGTTACCGACCACCAGGAAGGAATAAAATTCAAGATGCCTGGGCAGCCCCTGTGTACAAAGTGGTTGATATCCAAGGGACAACATACACAGTAGTGCCACTGGAAGGAGGGCCGGTGAAAAGAGTCCACAGATCTAACTTGAGGCCATGCGTGGGGTCTATACCTGCACCCAACCCAAGGCTACGTGACCAGGAAGTCAGTTCTGCAGATGAGCACCAAGTGTCTGATACGGAGCTTGAGCATCCAGAGTTTGCCTTGATGGAGGAGGTCCAGTACCCAATGGAGCTGCCAGTGGCTCAGGGACCTGGGAACTTGGTTCCGACGGTCAACGAGCCTGGAAACCAATTGGAGAATGGAACTGAAAATATGGGTGAGGATCTGCTAGGGCAAGAGAGCAGCGACAACCCTGATGACCTCGAGGTGGAGCCAGCAGCTTACCTTCCACCTGGGCCAGGAAGCATTGGATTCTCCAGTGAAGAACCGGTGGCAAAACCTGTTCCAGCTCCTAGGAAAGGAAAGAAAGAGAAAGCGGAGGCCGGTCCACCCACACCTGCTACACGCAGGAGTAGGAGAGAAACTGCAGGGGTCCACACAAACCCATTTAATCTACCTAGGTCAACATGCAATGCAGTATCCTTCAGTCCAGATGTACTCTCCCAGGTGTTAGCCGGTATGGTTCTCTACACCACCAAACTCAGGGGAATGGTGGATGAGCAGGGGGTCACCGAGGACGTTGACTCGTAGCAGGGGAGAATGTAGCCAAGTGAACTAATACTACGCATGGAAAGGGTTTAAAAAGAGGGAATTGTGTTTTTGACTGGTTGCCTGTCTACCGGAGGTCTGTTGTAGGGTTGTCATGGTGATGACTAGACCTCGCGTTTTGGGGGTATACTGTCCCTTTAAGAGCCGCCGTAAGCCAGAGCACGCATGCACTCAAGTTTGTGTCACACTGAGCGCTGTGAGCGGGAGCACTGGAGAGTTAGAGACTGCAAAAGATTCTGTGGCTAGCTACACACGAGGTAAATGTGCTAAAAAGTGTAGCATACTGCAAAATATTGTCACCAGTGTTGTAGTAGACTGTAATTAGCTAAGTTTCTTTAGCAATGACTCCATGTTTGTGACCATTTCTGTACAGTTCTTAACGCGCGACGGGTGCATGTTTAATGGTCACGTGCTGTGAAAGGGACTGAAGAGCGGGTTGGCGTGAGTAGTTACAGTGTCCTAACAGATTTCAAAGTTGTTAAGTTTATACTTTTACTCACTTTGCATAACTCTGTATGTTTCTGTTTGATTCAGAGGGGAGATCACTTGCTGTGTGATTCCTGCGTGTGTACTTGTCCTAGCACAGTAGCTGTGTGGAGAAACCGAAGTGAGTTCATGATGTTCTCCCATAGAAATGTATGTTTAAAAGAGAGTTTACAGTGCACTTTATTGCCAGTTGACCTGCGAAGTTGTGGGATGTAAACAATGTGTTTATTTGTTTTGTTTTCTCTTTTTTTGTTGTATTTGTTTCTTGACAGGTCACTACTGTTGTCTATACTGTTTGGATTTAACATGTACATATGATAGTTACTGTTGTCTCAGACCCTGAAAGGCAGTTTAGGCTGAGCCAGTGGAATAGTTAAATTTTGCCGTTTCACTCAAAACTACAGAATTAAAACTGTGCTCCTCCGAGTACAGTCGGAGAATAAAAAAGCCCACAAAAGAGTATTTCCTGTGTCCTGTCTCATTCCCCATGACCGGGCCACATATATAAACAAATATCTGCCAGTGAGCAAGGTAAACGTGTTACTAAATGTCATGGAACATTTAGAGTTGGAAAAAAGATTTGATCTAAATGATAAGACTACAAACTACACAGTGAATTCTACAATTGCTAAGAGCAAATTTAATTTGCTATCGTTTCTGGTGGCAGCAAAGCTTGTATCAGCAGCTATCTTACCACAGTGACTATGTTGTTTTGGACAATGTGAACTGAAGGGTTGGAGCAGGTTCACTTGTTTTACCAACTGAGATTAGCGTTCTTTTCAGTACATTAACAGATATCAACATTTATGACACAAGCTAAACCAACTAAGCATGAGGAAAACAGTCACTTAGAAATAAATCACATGGTAATTTATGTTGAAAGCTCCAGTAGATTTTTAGATTTTTCTTTGTGAACAGCCTGAGATCAGCTGACTTGCACTGCTGCTCTGAGGCTTACTGTTCTTTGTGGATTTAGCCAACTGAATTAAAAAAAATCTATAATCAGAAGTTATATGGGCCACCATAGCTGCATTCCAAGCCCCAGCTATTTCTGTTAGTGCAAAAGGTAGAATTTACAAATCAAACTGAACCGCATCATCAGCCTAAATTTAAACGCTCCACTGCAGAAGCTTAAAAATGGTTTGATCAGGGAGTGTACATTCATCCTGTATGATGACCTTCTTTGGAAAAGAAATGGAAAGAAACAGAGAAATATAGAAACGCTTTTCTCTATCAATATTATCTCATTGGTGTTGAAATGCCATTATGCAGTTATGTTTGCTATAAGGCACATAGAGTAGAAAATCACTAAATCCATCAACATTTCAAGGTTTCCTGTTTTTTTTAAGCGTTTTTGTCTTTAAAATGTGTGTTTTTTTTTTTACTTTTAAGAATCTATTGAATCTACAAAAACTAAAGTTCACTTTTACTCTTTCAACAACTCAGTTTCTATTGAGAAGCTTACTGAGGTGTTTAACAAAATGAAGCCCTCAAAGAAAGTTTATGAAATGTAAATTCTATCTAGAAAAAACGTTCTCACCTCTAACTGGTTTTGGACATGTTTATTAAAAAACAAATAAACAAAAAGAGCAATCGTAAGACCTCTTCTGAAAAAAAACCCCTCTCTGGACCTAAATTTCTTGAATAATTTTAGACCTATGTCCAAATTTCCATTTCACTCCAGTGTTTTAGAAAACATTGTCACTGAACAATCGATTGCTTTTTAAAGAAATTCGCTCTTTGATGCAATCATGTTTTAGAACAAACTGTAGTGCAGAGACAGCACTCCTGTGTGTGATGAATGATTTGCTGGTTGCAGCTGATGGTGGTAAATCCAAATCCTCTGTTTTAGTTTCATTAGATCTGAGTGCTACACTGTGGATTACTATATCTTATTGGATTGTCTCCAAAACTGAGTTGGCATCACTGGTACAGTTCTGAGGTGGTTTTACTTCTTATGGGAAAGGTCTTTTAGTGTTGTCATTGGTGAGTCACAGTTGTTCTCACCGAGAATGACCTTTTGGCATCGGCGTAACTTTGTGCTGAACATTGGGGGAGGGGGGTGTTAGAGTTTGTATTGTTGATTGTCATTTATGCTTAGAAATATTTAACCATAGATGCTTAGAGGTGTATAATCAATTGTGTAGTGATAAGTTGTGTGATCTTTAACAGGCTACAGAGGCTTGGTGTGTATTCCACACTAGAATGCACACCTACATCCTGGGAGCACGGGAAGAGGTCGCATCTTGTTTTAATTGTTTTATGGTAGGATTAACGTAGCTACGTCTGTTCTAGTCTAAGTGCTTTTCTGTTTAGATGAACTGCTGGACTTCCTCACCGGGGGGGGGGGGTCTAGTCTACCCTCTTCCTGACCAAGGATGTTTGACCCTTTGATCAGCAACACACACACACACACACACACACACAGGCAAGGTACTCTTTGTTTGTATGTAGACGTCGTATGTTAATGAACCTATGCATATTCATGTAACCTCAATAAAAGGACAGTGGTACGGGAGGACGGACGAGAGCGACTGGGGTCAAGCGAAGGGACGGCGCTCTGTCCGGTCTCTCCCGTGCACGAGTAACATGAAGAACTTTGCCTATTTGTGTCTTGCTTAGCAGTGTAATTATATTGTCTTCAACGTTCCAGCGGATGGGTTCAAGCTACAAACCTATCATTAATTGGTCCTTCGATGCCGGAGCCCTGGAATCGCATTCACCGAGGGGAGGAGAGGCACGCTGAAAGACTGACGTCAGCCAGGAAGTTCCTGTGGATTCGCGGTCTGTCTTTTCTCCTCGATGAATGACGGTCGGCGGGATTCGGGCTGATATTACACTCTAAGCAATGCCAAGTAAGTTTAAAGAGGCCGACTCTATAACCGTGTCGTTGTGCAGTCTCCGCCACTGTGTGAGGCGTTGAGAAGAGCCCGACTCTATAACCGTGTGGTTGTGCAGTCTCCGCCACTGTGTGAGGCGTTGAGAAGAGCCCGACTCTATAACCGTGTGGTTGTGCAGTCTCCGCCACTGTGTGAGGCGTTGAGAAGTTCGCTACTTTGTGGAGCGATACCCGGGTTCCTTGCTACTTTGTGGAGCAAGAGGTTCCTCGCTACTTTGTGTGGCGAGAGGTGAGTTCTCCGCCACTTTGTGGGGTGTTGAGAAGTTCCGCGGGGTCCAGACTGTGCTGGACGATAGGCCTATTTTGTGTTGTTTTTGTTGTCGTCGTCGTCGTCGTTGTTGTTGTTGTGTGGGTGTGTGCGGAGCAGAACATGTGGTCTGTGACACCGACTGTTGTTGTTATCATGGGTTTCTAAGCAACCAAGAGTGAGTCGGAGGGAGACAGACGTTTGTGCTGGACTTTGCTCCTGGCAGCACAAAGTATTTATGTAAAAAAGAGAGGGAGCGACGGCTCCACAGCTGCGCGGGTTCACGCAAGCGCGGTCACGCGGGTTTCACGCGGACCTGAGCCGTGCGGTTAATCGCAGGCTTATAAATGGAAGAGATTAAGATGTTAAGAAGTTTTCAGAAAACACACCAGCCTTGAAGAGCATGTGGAGAAGGCCAGCCCACATCAGCAGCTATGCTCTGGTGGGTGGATAGTTGTTAAAAGTCATCTACATTACGCTTGTGGTTGCTTAAATTCAGTACGATGACATGTGAGGTGAAGTGATATAGGTAAATATTTAAACTAATGAAGTGCATAGAGGCACTTGACCTGTGTGGAAGACTGTCGTCTTATTATGAACCATTGTTGAGATATACAGCACACCTGTGAAAACAACTAATATGCTGAACCCTGTATGAAACATCTAAAAGTACATGATGGAGAAGCTGAGTTGAATATGAAAGTGTAAGACTTTGCCGCTGTGGGCAGAGCAACTACTGTGTGATGTTGCGTTGCAGTTTTTTTTTTTTCTTCTGAGCTGATGAGCAAGCTACACATTATCAGATCAAGAGCTGTCTGAGAACTACTCAAAGAGAGGGAAACAGAGCTATGAGTGTGCACCGTTCCCGTGAGCAGTTTTCCTGCACCTTGACTCGTGTGTGTGTGTAGCATCAGCATCATGTGTTTGTTTATTTGTTTTGTTGGGTTAATAATAATTAAATAAACTGGTGATCATATTTATGGATCACCATGGCACATATCATCAGTCATGTGATTTATTTACGCAGATCACAAAGTGAGTGTGAATGTGTCTGACATCACAGTGTTTTTGTGCACTGTGCAAAAGTAATTGCCTTTGATTGTGAGTGACAGCGGTGATTTTGCAGGTTGCCAGCTATTGTAAAAAAAAAAAAAAAAAAAAAAGAGTGAATAAGAGGGAGAATTTATATTGTAGGAAAAAAATAATCATAGGAAAAAGGTTTTGTGTTGATCAACCAAAAAAAAAACAACTATAATTTCATTTTCTGCTTTTAAGAAAGGATTGTTCACAAAAACAGAGAGAGAGAGAGAGAGAGAGATGTGTGTTGGTTAAGCAGTGATGATAATAATGAACATGTCTTAGTTTGTCACTTTCAGGTGAAAAGCAGACCTGAATCAATTTTCCACATGCAGCGGTCGGAAGAAAGTTATAGTTTAACATCATTGGAAACATGCAGGCCAAGTTTCTGGCTGACTTATTTACAGCGCCATGTGTCTCTCAACCTCACAAGCAAGTGCTCACTCCTCCCTGAGGAATGCAGCTCCAAAGAGCAATAACATGGCAGATAAAGACAGCAGCAAGTCCTGAGCAAAGAGTCCCAGCAAAGCAGCAGCAATGTGGACAAACAGCATCAAAGAAGAAGAGCAAACCCATCATCCTGACTGATCGGATGAATGGCACTGTGTTTACAACAAGCTGAAACTTCACTGTGCATGTGAAGAAAACGTTTGAGGAGAACTGAACAGTTGGAGTTTGACATTTGCCACCTGTGGAGTAAAATGGCAAGAAGAGACAGTGGAACACAGGACAAAGCTGAAGGAGAACTGCCGGCTGTGGACTGTTAAAGTGGGAGAGGACAAAAGAGTGAGAGGACAACAGAGTGAGAAGACTAGGTGAGAACACATAGGAATTATTTAATGTGGGAAATCAAAATTTGGGTTAGCAAACCTGGGGAAAAGAAAACTGACTGCTTAAGTTGGAAAATTGAGACGGAGTCTGAAACATTGCGAAAATAGAAACATATACAAAATCACACACACACAAGCAGAACATGCATTAACCCTACTAACAATTCCAAACACAAAATGACTCATGAAGACTCATAGCACATTAGTTAAGAAATGATCAAATAGCAGAGAAGTGTGTAGGAAAGGCAGAGAACATGCTCTGCTGGAGATGCAGCTCCACAGACATGCATTAGACCTGCCTAATAACACAAACACATGTAATGAAAATTAGCTTGTTATCTTTCATCAGTGTTAAATTAGTGTCAATTTAGCAGACACTTGTTATTAAATACTGAATGTATCCAATGCAAAAAATTGACTCTCTGGGTTGCAGGACAACAGTTTAACCTTTGATCCTGGGTTGACCACCAACCAGTGATCAGACAATAAATTTAGTTGTTAATATAGTAAATTGGGAGAAGCTTCCTGCTTGATTAATGCAGCACAAGTGATTTACTGTATGAGGGAAATTGTCTTTTAGTGATAACATTTTGAACATGCATTTCTGTCGTCCTGTCATCCTAGTGGGTTAATAGCTGATATGCAAATTAGTTGATCGGTTTTAGATTAATGAAAGGTGACTGAATTCTAGTACGAGTGAATGAGATGTGTTGGAGTTGTCGTGTGTTGAGTGGAGACTCTAAAACACTGAGTTTCCTGCTTTGATGTGCGAGTGAATCCTGTATTTAGATACACAACTCTGAATACGTCAGAACAGACTTTTTTTGTGAAGTGCATGACAGCATGTCACATGTTTTATGATGAATGGAAAAGGAAAATTGAATAAAATAGATCTGTGACCTAAATGAGTGAAGAGCACAGACCTGGTAATTAAACTCATAGCTAATAAGGCATTAAGGTTATGTTGTTTTGTGCAGCTGATGGTTGATTTGGAGTGAATCTAGCTGGTGATTTTTCTTTTGTTGTGAAGTTGAGCCTGCCGATTAGTATGGTGGTATGATGAACCATGCTAATGGTATGATTTACCCTCCTGAGATGAGGAGTTTGTGTCATGACTTAACAAGGCCTTTTTATTTTGATACTTTCACAGTGCACTGAAAGTTTTGTTTGATAATCTCTGTTCTTTAAGCAGATCTGCACGTCGGGAATTAAAAGCGCTACACGTCGTCGAGAAAATTGTGCCAAGTGAGTTCTCCACATTTAAATGGACTCTGGAGAAAGCCACTTATTTGGGACAATTATTAAATGACAGTCCCAGTCCAAAAGGATTCAGCGATGTAATCCAAACTAAAGTTCTTCTTTTTCTTTTTGAAATGACATCATTTTGCTGAGAGTGGAAACTAAATGCGACGATAGGTTCCACTATCAGCAAAGAAAGAAAGAATGAATGCATGAATGAGTGAGTGAAAGGAAAACAAACTGACTGACTGGTAAAAGCTGACAAAAGCTGACAAGACTTTACTGATGTAACACGACTGTGTGAAGTTGACCCCCGCCTGGCAGGGGTGCAGATGAGTCTGTGTGTGCTTCCCTTTACAGGAGCAGAAAGATGACAGCAACACTCGAGGTTGCGTGATGATTTAACATTTTAAATGCCATTTTCTGTGTCTGTGAATTTACTATGTGTGCGTCATTCACTAGCTTGTGTGCTCACAGAGATAGCTGTGACAAAGTATGCATACGCCTGCGCAAGCGCTAACATTTGCATTTTCGTTTTTACAGCATTACGGTTCTTCATGTGTTTGATCATGTGATTTATAGGAATACTGGCTAATGTTTCTCTACTACAAGATTTCTGGGTTTATGTGTGACGAAAACTGTAGTTACAGGCATATGTTGATGGAGAAATTAATATAGTTTGAGACATACTGTGATGAGACCAGTGTTACTGTTTCCACAGCGAGTGTTAACTTTATGGTGTTTTATGGCACCTCTAGAATCTGTTGACCTGTGTCTGACCTCCGTCTGACCACAGTCAATGTGTATTGCTAATGTTTGTTTCTTTGAGAATGCTGTAGTAGATTCAGCTGAAGCGGACAAGTGACATGAGTAAAACAAATAAGAGATTACGGTATTTATGGAATAGTTTATTATGGGCTCATTTGCTGGCCACTTTTGAACCCATAATAATAATATATGAGTGGAGTGACTTTGCTTAAGAGAAGTCACTGATTACATTAATGTTAACAGAGTACATGGGATAATCCATGTCTGAGGTGAATTAGGGTAATAGTTGTAGTTACTGATTTGAGAAAATCTGCACATGACACTTGTTTTGCTGATGTTGAATGCTTATTACTCTTATGATACAATTGTTTACAGGTATGAAGTTTGATTTCACTTCCAGATTTTGCTTTCCAGGCCGTGATGGTGTGTATGCAGGCTCCTGGGAGAGCCAGGTGTTAAGCAAACTTAATATGCAACACACGCTAACATCTTTTATTGCAGGGTTACGGAGCTACTCCAGAGGAGATGCCCTGATGTTGCCTGGGACATGATCTAGCTAATCTTTTTCTTTAAGACAGGGATCCAGGTTTGGTGAGTTGACGCATGGGAATGTCCATGCGTCAAGAGGTGGAGTGCAAGGATTAACATTAAACAATGTTTACTATTATTGTTGCAGTGATTTGTGTGATTAGCCATTTTATTTACAAATATTAAACCTATGCAAGTGGTGCACCCATGTTCAGATGAGGCTTTGATGGCCTATAAGTGAAGTTCACTGAACTAAAGAATGTGGTTTGATGATTGTTGACATGCTCTCCAAATAGAAGTTTTTCTTCTTAGCAAGGAAATACAGGTGCAGCAGTAATCTCCTGAGAAATCTTCAGAGGCCCAGTGAGAAGCGTGAACCATTCCAGGCATAGCTGACAGCCAGGCAGTGGTTGAGGTCAAAGGTCAAGCTGGTTGGGGCCCATCATGAGATCAGACCTTGGAGCCACAGCAAGGACCATGAAACTGCCTGCAAAATAGAGGAGAGGATCGTCCACAAGATGGGAGGCCAGGAGAGAGGCTTCAGGAGGATCAGAGATCATCTTCAGCACAGCAGACATCACACAGAGAGCTGTGCTACTGAGCTTCCAGGAGATTTTAAATAAAATGAAAGATTCAATATTGACGCTGAGGAAGACAACTAAGGTGTACGACGTGCTCTGCCTTAAACCTTCAGCAGCGTTGGAACATGAAAACTCGTGGGATGAGGGGAGCGTGCCAAGCTCCATCGACAGCGCAGAAGGAGTTCGAGGATGACATCATGATTCTGTGAAAGCACAGGAACCAGAAGCTATGGTGGTGATGACAGCGGTTTCCTATGAACATCACCTAATGCTGTGCCACTATACTGTGCATACGATGACACTCTGAAGGCTGCTGGGATCATAACAGCAGTAAGACAACTGAACCCTGCACCCTTTCCACAGAGGTGTTTCTCTGCAGAGCGTGGACAATGAAGGAGTCATAAATATCCCCCTCGCAGGATGAAGGCCTGAAGTGAGGTGATGGGAGGCCATAAAACTAGAGTGCTGAGAGGTCTGCAGCTCTGGAAATAGCTGAGACCCATGTTGACAAACAACAAAACTAACTGGTATGTTTGAATGTTTATTCTACATACATTTGGACTCTGGTCCTATGGACAACGAAACAACTAGAAGAGACATTCATGACGCCCTGCAGAACTCAAACCACTCTGCAGAGAGACATGTGATTTGCACACCCGGAGGAAGCATCACCAAGCTGAGATGTTTTTGAAAATGTTACTTTCTTAGTTTCACTATTAAATTAACAATTTCTTTGGTTGCTCGTAAGATGCAGTTTGCCATGAGATGAGCTCAATGAATGGGGTAACTGCTAATACATTTATTAAACTGTGTAACTTTTACAGTAATTTAGGGTGATTTGACATATGCTGAGTAAAAAAATGTTTGCATTGAAACTGTCAGACATGAGGTATGCATAACTGGGAACTTTCTAGCATAAAGGTCAAAAACGGGGGAATGTTAGAGTTTGTATTGTTGATTGTCATTTATGCTTAGAAATATTTAACCATAGATGCTTAGAGGTGTATAATCAATTGTGTAGTGATAAGTTGTGTGATCTTTAACAGGCTACAGAGGCTTGGTGTGCATTCCACACTAGAATGCACACCTACATCCTGGGAGCACGGGAAGAGGTCGCATCTTGTTTTAATTGTTTTATGGTAGGATTAACGTAGCTACGTCTGTTCTAGTCTAAGTGCTTTTCTGTTTAGATGAACTGCTGGACTTCCTCACCGGGGGGGGGGGATGGTCTTGTCTACCCTCTTCCTGACCAAGGATGTTTGACCCTTTGATCAGCAACACACACACACACACACACACACACACACACACACACACAGGCAAGGTACTCTTTGTTTGTATGTAGACATCGTATGTTAATGAACCTATGCATATTCATGTAACCTCAATAAAAGGACAGTGGTACGGGAGGACGGAGGAGAGCGACTGGGGTCAAGCGAAGGGACGGCGCTCTGTCCGGTCTCTCCCGTGCACGAGTAACATGAAGAACTTTGCCTATTTGTGTCTTGCTTAGCAGTGTAATTATATTGTCTTCAACGTTCCAGCGGATGGGTTCAAGCTACAAACCTATCAAGGGGGGGGGGGGTCAAGATCTCTGTCTAAATAAATAAATAAATCTGGGTAAATTCCCAGATTATTAAACATGCAACTATTTTGATAATAATACCTGAAACAAGTAAAGAGAACCAACAGCCTATTTATGCAAGATAATTCATATTTTTATTGGGGGGGGGGGGGTTATAATGGTTGGGTCTGATTATTAGGGGGGTCATGATCCCCCTAACCCCCCTGGAAATGACGCCCCTGCCTTTTGGCTACCTCAAGAGTGTTTTTTCACGTCCTATTTTAGCTTTCCTTCATTGTTTATGTATTTCTTTTTGAATTGATTTTATTGTTGACGTTTAAGGCCCACTCTAGGTCTGCACCAAAGTATATTTCACATTTTCTGACGCTGTACACCCGTGGTCATAACCTGAGGTCCTCAGCCAAGGCTCTGCTGGCCATCCATCTCGGCTGAGAACCAAAGATGATCTTTTTTTCTGTCCGGGCACCCGCTCTTTGGAACAATCTCCCTGAGGATATCAGAATGGTGAGCTCGCTTATCTTTTAAATCTATCGTAAATATTTTTATAAGCAGGCTTTTTCTGTCTCCACTTTGAATTATGTCTGTGTTTTACCATTTTCTTCCAGCCATCATTTTTAATTTTTATTATTTTTTACATTTACTTTTAATTTGCCAGTTTTTCAACTTTAAACTTATTCGATTGCTTGCTTTTATCTCAATGCCCTGCCAGGATTTCTATATCTTTATTTGTTTCACCTTTATCTCTTCTTAAATGTCTATTTGTTGTTTGTTTCCTCCCTTGTCCTGTAATGTCTAATCTTTGTTTTGAAAGCTGCTACTGTACAAAATGAAAGATATTATCAATATTAATTTCTAAAAACATACACTAAGTTTAGAGTGATATTCATTTATACACTGTATACAGGGTAATTTGGCATCTTAACATTAGGTAATTTAAAAGATGAATGGATAAAAGCATTATTTATTAAACAGCTGTGGTTAAGTGAGAATGCATCAATACAATACAAATGAGTAAAATGAGTAAAGCAAAACATCTATTTGTTTAAATTCAAGTTATAATATTATTTTAAGCACTGCTATTACCACATGGCCTATAGTGGAGTAACTTTCTTAGTAGTTTTTAGCTTTTTCTTCTGCTTTTTTACGAACACATTGACCAAAAATGCCACAAGAAAAGTTTTTCGTCTAATTTTTTCCCTCAGTGAACAAGTGAACAATTATATACATCAACCTTTATAATAATATTAACAGATCTACTTCCTCCCTAAGATTTAGGTTCACTGAAATTGTTTACACACCATCCTCAATCCTTAAATCCGTGATAGGTCACATGAAACATTCTAATGACTTTTTGCTGTTCTCGCTTCTGTATTCTGCTCCACACATTTTAGTTTTCTCGCCTGTCTTCATGCCTGATTAAAACTCTCTCTGTGGCTGCCTGAGCCGTCATTCATGTCATCACCAAGGACAATCCTGTGATTTCCCAGTGGTGTCTGCAGCCAGGGACAATGCTCTATTTAACAATTTCTCAGATGAATCAATTTATCTGTACGAAACCTGAAATGGTTCCATAAAGCTGGGAAACTGATTTGGTGCCTGGGAGAAATGACAAACCTGCAAGATAAGATATCGTAACTGCATGAAATTATAATTTAACCTTTTCCTGACTACGAATGTTTTGCTGGTGTACTCATCCTGATGACTTACATGATGATTTCCCACACAATGGAAATCGAAATATTCACGTTTACTGTCATACAGAAGTATACTTTGTGTCACATAACCAATACAAATTCATATAACAGTTGATATTCCAGGTAATGTTAATATAATGTAGATATTCTGATGGTAACCAATTGCATCTCCAGTCTTTAGATATCTATCCTGCACTCACTGGAATGACTTTTGAAACATTTCATAAAATATTTGTGTAACCCTGCTAACCTGAGAGATAATGGGTTATTTATGAGGATCAATTCCTCTTTTGAGCCAGACACACCTAGTACCTTACAGAAACTGTAGCTTTTGCCACTTTTACACTGGATTAATTTCTTCAGCTCCTGAGGTTGCCCCTTGGTGATAATGGAATACTAAATGAGCCCAAATTTAGTGTGAGGATTTTTTTTGCCAAACCTCACACAATAAATAACTGACATTTATTACTGCCTAAATAGTCCTGGATCCTGTGTAGGGCACCTCTAATGTAATTAAAAGTAATTAAAAGTATCTAATGTAAGACTCCTTGGAGAGCAGGCAGACTGAAGAACACAACTAATGAGTTTTATAAATGTATAGAAATGAAACTTGTGTCACGGACCGGCTCGAGGTCCGTGAGCAGTGTGGACTATTGTTATTATTATTGTTATTTTGTGATGTGTGCGTCTTCTGCACTGCTGCTGTTCTTGTGATTCTCCATGCTTGTATATATAGGCAAGTTTGTGTGGCTGTGAGTGTGGCTGAGCACTGGGTTTCAGGCAGGCCTGGTGGGTGTGTCCCGTCTAGAGGCTGGCCACACCCGAAGCGGATGATCACACACACCTGCAGCTAATGAAGCCTCGTCGGTGAGTGTGGCTGAGCACTCCTCGGCGCGGGATCGCTGTGTGAGACTCCACGAAGGAGCGTGGAAGACAAGAGCAGCGAGCACGGGGTGCGGGGACACACAGCAGCGGAAGAGCACGGAGCACAGACTTGTGGGTGAAGACACCACATGGCAGTCAAGGGAACACACGGGGATTTATTCTGTGAACTATTTACACCACTGTAAATAAACACACTGCTTATATTCAGAGCCCCGCGCCTGGGTCCTCCTTCCCCTCAATCCCCACGGTCTGCCACGCGGAATTGATGATATAAATAAATAAATAACTATATAGATATAGCGCAAAACAAAGGAAAAACATGCTGTTTTATTAACAAATAGTCCCTGCTGATTGTTTAAGAACTCTTTAAAGCCACATTAAGCCTTTGTTGAAGTGGACCTCAGCCTAAGCTGACTGCCCGCTGTGATCTGCTTACCAGCTAATAGGGGACAATTGCTAGTTGCCATTAGCTACATGTCAAATGCAATCTGACAGCGCTTCACCTTTCAGAGCGCCCTATAATTATAATAATTATATAATCATAGATAAAATATTTTCACTGTTAAGTTTTCTCTTATCCTGACATAAAATTATGTCCTGTGGTTTGTGTGGGAAAACTGACAGAAAAAAAAATCTTAATTATACAGAACTAACTTTAATTAATCAGTATTCATGAACTACATTGTCTACCTAAATAGAATCACTGCCCTATATTTGCACAATAGTATTTTTACAAAAGAAAAAAAAAAGTATCCTGGAAGTTGTTTGAAATTAATAAAAAAAAAACTTATTTGTGACTAAAAAACTAAAAAATGTTGCCTGCAACAGCTGTTCACTGCAGTGTTGACGGTCAGAATTTCGTGTCCAAATGTTCTGCGTCATATCAAGGGAATAGTTCAGTCGACCCTGAAAGATATAATTGACGGATAGAAAGGATTGTTGAAGGATTTCTCCCCACCAATATATATAGCTTCAAAACTGAGTCATACAATGTCAGTGTCTGACCTGCTGTCTACAACTTAATTTTTCTTGAGAAAATTAATAAATAAATAACTGGTTCTCATCCTCTGACAAGGTTATGTTTTGATAAAATTAATTTCAGTGTTTTAAGACAGGAAATGTTTTTAGAATAATCAGACTGAACATTCATAATCCAAAATTTCACTTCTCTTCTTTAATCCATTCATCCAGTGTAAGAAGATTAGTGTAAATTTTTTTAAGTAATTCCATTTTTTTTATTTTAAATAAAGACTTTGTGGGACATATTTTCCTATAACATTGCAAAGTTGCCATCAGCGTGATTAAAACTGATGAATACTCAATGTCTTTTTGAGATTGGTACAGAAATTGCTTACTAGAAAGCGTTGATTTTGAATCAACTGTGCAATAAATATTTTACGAGCTGGTAAAATGTCCATTATCTAAGTGGTAAAAACAAACATTTGTAATATCTTTGGTGCCATTAAGATCAAGGGTAAATGTGACACAATAGATGGTTGTTTGAGTAACCATATTATAGCCGTTGGCCATAAATGCACACTATACTTTGACAATTTAAAAGTGAACCAGTACTTTGTGATCTGGATGGTTGCCTTTGATAAGATATACTACTGAGCATGGACAATTTATTGTTTTTTATGACAATGGACTGTCACATGGAATGCCCTTTAGACACCTCTATCTCCTATGGAAGAGAGTCACTTCAAAAACTTTCACTGTTATGCTGAGACCATATTGCATTTTTTCAGCAAAGTGCTATAGTTATGCCCTTATAAATCACTATGTATAACCATTTTCTTAGTCTACTTAGCAGGCTCTTGGTGTTGGCCAAAGGTCTTATGGGCATGTGGGGGGTGAAATTAAAAGTTCTTTTTTTTTTTTTTTTTTTAATTATATATAATTAAATTAGTGACTTTCCAAATGCTCCCAAATTCTTGGTCTTGACAAAGAATTGCCCTTTTAATAGCAGTTGTTGCATGTGTAAAGTCACAATGATTGAAGCATAGGTCGCATAATTCATTTAGCATTGTATCTCTCGCTCTCTTCCACAGTATGTCTTTTGTCCTGTCTTCCTTCTCTCACCCCAACTGGTTTTGCCAGAGGTTTCGTCCTGTTAAGGGGAGTTTTTCCTTCCCACTGTCGCCAAAGTTCTTGCTCATAGGGGGTCATATGATTGTTGATTTTTTTTCTCTGTATATGTTATTGTAGGGTCAACCTTACAATTAAAGCACCTTGAGGCAACTGTTGTTGTGATTTGGCGCTGTCTAAATAAAATTGAATTGATTTGAATTAAAACTTTTCAACCTACTGTATGCTAGGCTAAAACAAGACATTCTGATGTTAAATCAATTTAGTGTCATTGATATTCATTTGTGTACTCCAAAATCCTATTAAAAAAAACATCTTTATTTAACGCTTTTCATGGAACCAGGAAGTTGTCTGTTTATGACACAGTACTTTTTTGGTTGGTGCTGGATTTGGAATATGGAGTTAAGAGACTGCTTGGTAATGTACCTGTATCTAAAATAGTTGCATCAAATTCTGAGTTGCAGTAAACAGGCTAGATTCGAACTAAGTTAATAAGATAGGTACAAATTGGTTCTTTAGATTTACTTCTGGGTCACTGATGGGGACAAAACAAGTTGCTTCATTTCAAAACAAATTTCAAAGTGATAAAAATGAATAGTGTTTTTACAGCCTAAGGTGTTTTCTTGTTTTGTTTATTCATTATAAAATTATGCATACCTGCATGGTAACTATTGCACTGGAAAATCAGTAGGAGGTTTGCCTTGGTGGACACAGGAATTTAGTGACATAGTGTACTATGTATATATAGTTTGTAGACTAGGTTTTATTTACATACGTCTAAATTCTTTAGTCATCTGTTTAATTAAAAGTACTGTTTAGTACATTTAGCACATTTACTGTACTAAATGTACTGTTACTGCTTATAAGTACTGTTATTCAAATGGGCTTGATTTTAGACCATAGTGTGACACAATACTCTGAATGTATAATTAAAATAAAACTAAATAAATTTGTATGACACTAAAATAAAGTTTGATTTAAAAAAAATTCATCATGCAGCCAGTGTTGGAGCTGTTACTCAATGAAGTATTCAGACAACTAAAGAACTTCTGTAACGAAAGTAACAACATAACTGTAATGTGATTACTTGGTTTAGTGCAGTAACATGATATATTACTGCATTACTGAAAAAATTATTTTCATTGTTACTTTGTAGCACCCAGCACTGCATGCAACAATATTCATATGAAACAGCACAAGATGCAAATCATGTCACTCTGAACATGCCATATACACACTCAATTGCATAGAGTTCCTTTGTGCTGCTTCACATCAATTTCACATTCATTTGGGAGTCTCCAAAGCAGTCTCCAGTTACAATAACACATCATCATATGTGTTACTAGAAAACCAGTGTCATGTGCCTTTTTTTTTTAAAGTTTCCTCCTGTTGTAGGGATGACTTCATGTTCTACTAGACAAAGAAAAATAGGTCTTCTCCACATATGATTGTCTTAGGCTAAGGGCTGGAGGATAAGTAAAGATGATTTGTAGTATAAGAGCTAAGGAGCTAAGCAACCTAGATAAGGCTATAAAGAGTTCTATAATGCATTTATTGTTTTCTATAAAACAATTCTCCAAACACACACTCAAATTATGTGTTTTTTATCCAGTTATTATGTCAACATGTTACGTATTGTGCAGCACACATCGGAGTGACCTTGAAAATCCACAGTACAACCAATAAACTTTTCTCCAATCTTTCAACCACACTTTGCGTGGTTGTTTGATTTAAAATATTATGTAAGACAACAGGGTGTGCTAGTACACCCCAAGTTCATTTACTGACTGTTTATCATAATTAAATTTTGTAGTCTAAACATCTCTCTAACCATAATGAATGAGCTGCGCTAAGGGCAGGATGTTGGTCAGCAAATGAACATCCAGCTTCCTTATCCATAATGTCTGCCATTAATCTTAGTCAGTTCTTGACTCAGTCCTTAATGAAGGGGTCATTTTCAATGGCACATTATTAAAGAGACATCCTGTCTTCATCCTTTAATTATTTATTTATTTAAATTTATGGATAGGGTAAACAAGAAACAACAAGAAAAAAATCTAATATAGGATAATATAAATCTAAGTTTAATATAAGAAAAATTAACTGGCTGTAAAAAGCAATTTCTCCATTTTATGAACCTTTTTTTTTTCTATCTTCTTCCTTATACTTAACGAATTTCCTATGTGTGTTTGAACTGTGATCAGCTGTTTCCACTGGTAAGAGTGTTATTATTATGTGTCATTATGCTTTTATTACAATTTAAACCTTCCTATTATTATGTATAAAATGACACCATTTGACAGTTTTACTTTGTCATGTTTGAACTGCATGTTTGTTTAATAGCTACAGACACCTTGCCACACAAAAACCTCAATGTACACATAAATTAGCCAGGTTAATCAAGGTTACCATTCATGACACATGGAAAGCTAAGAAAAAAATGTCTATTAAAAAAACTTCATATTTCATGATAACAAGTTAAAGAATTTGAAAAAGTGCATACATGCACCATTCCATGGAATTTCAGCGAAGTCTAAAGGAAGTCCAACACACCTTTGTTTTCTTTGCAATAGCTGGTTTGACAAAACCTGAAACCCCAGTTCAGAACAATAGGTATCACAATGGTTGTTGTTAATACATTAAAAGGGATATTATTTATAACAACAAAATGAATCCTTAGCCCATTAACACTACTTAGCGCCAAACATAGATATTACCAGATAATTATAAAAAAAAAAACATTTTGATTACAAAAAAAAATTGTTAATCATGCAAAAGAGAGCACAGTAGCACTAGTGCCATTTTTTTTTTATTTCTAATGTGACACCTGCACATTAGAGCTCTAAACCTATAGCAATTTCCAGTGACAATATAATGCACAGCTGTAGATTTGCAGCCAGGCTTTGTTTGTGTCATTAGTAATGTAAGGGGTACCAATCTGGATGTATAAAACCTATTAACCTAGCAGATAATCTATACTGTACTTGAAACATACTGTAAATAAAAGAATTAGTTAAAATATGGTGCTTCCAGACTATTTAAACTCTGAACATAACCTCTGAACATAAGAAGTTACCACAATAATTTAGAAAGCCTCAAACTTTAGGCTTGACATTGCTCATTCGATTAATTTTGTGTTGTAGTACATTTTTATGTGTTTGCAGAACAACAGATAAAATACAGAACATAATTAAAAACTTTCTGACTGTAAATAAAAAAGATCTGAAACAGACACAGATAGATGCACTCACTGGCAGGTATACTTAATGGTTGACAACTTCTACTCAGGAGATTTTTGGTTTGTCTCTTTGTGTGTCTATAGTTGTGGGAAGAGCATTTGTGACTGTAGGACACTGGGAAATATTTCTTCCTTACTCAGCAATCTGCACTGTCTCAGACACACACATACGCATTCAGTTGAGGTAAAAATCACTGTATATCTGTCTGTGTACATGTTATGCAATACAGAGAACTAGACAGATACAGTAGGTACATACATTGCTAAAAACCGCATTGACAGATTTTCACCAATGATGGGCTATTATGTATTTAACTTAAAAATATCCAGTAAAGCAAAATGAATTGTAAGTTGTGGTTTGAATACTTAAAGATACATCACTGAAGTGCACTCAGCTCGTTCATTTATTTTTCATTTTCATTTCTTTTTCTTCCTTTTCAAGCTCATGATTCAGACTAGCAAAAATTATATTTTGTCACACAGTCATTGGAAAATTGCAGTTAATAAGGCAAAATAAAACCCACTAGGACAGGTGAAGTCTGACAAAAGAGTGATGATTCATTATTTAGTTGTGCAATGCTGCATGCACAAAGGAATCAAAATTCAACTAAATTGTAATATTCAGTCTTCATAAGTGGACTCATCTGTTGCATATAAATGTGGTTAAATTGTATTTCTTGACCACAATTGACAAAGATATGTTTGGAAGAAAATTGGGTGCCATTTGAAAAGAAAAGAACACATTGTCAATTGTTAAACTCTGTTATGGAAATATTCTGCCATGAGTTTGTGTGGCAGTCAGTGGAACTTTGCAACAATAAAGGGAAGAATGAGTTCCACTAACTATTATCCACCAGATTCTGGATAAAAATATCACACACTCAAGAAAATTAAATAGGATCAAACTGCAGATCTTTAACTTGTCAGTCAAATGTGTAAACCACCACACTATGAAGTCTCTTTTTCTTTGCTCTTTTGTTAAATAAATGAAACAACTAAACTGAATTTTCAGATGGTTGTCCAAACCTTTGCAAATATGTATCAGTGGCTCACATGCCATTATGTCATAGGAATTTGAATTATGAAGTTAGTAGCTATATCCTCAATATATATCCTAAGAGAACATCTGTGTTTTACTTTTAAATTAGTGTTTGGGTAAGACAGTAACCCCAAGTTACTCTCCGATACATCCATTGGAGTATGAATGTGTGTGAATGTTAGATAGAAAGAGCTTACGTAGAAAGAGCTTAGAAAACAAAAGTGCTTGTGTGAATGGGTGAATGAAGCAAGTTGTGTAAAATGCGCTTAGAGTGCTCAGATAAAGTAGAAATATGAAATATGAGAACCAATCCAATTACCATTTATATCAAATTTCTATTTATACGATTTATATATTAAATGTCATGGTGCCTGTCTCTCCCCCGCTGGCTCAGTCTCAGGCCATATGTTTTTTTTATTGTTTTCTTCCGCTTTCTCTTCCACTTTCTCTCTCTCTCCTGTCTCTGGCCTGGCTGGGCGGAACTCATTACGGGCTGCCACCTTTGGGCCACGCACCTGGTCTGATTAACCACCTGCCACTCGTTAACCTGGTTTTCCTGGCCATTACTTAAGGCAGTAGCTCAGTGCTTCTCGTTGCTGGAATGTAACCCTGGCAAATCCTAGTCTCTAGTCTCTGTGAAATCTCTAGCTTGTTTCTGACCTTGTGTTTCTTGGACCTGTTCCTGTTTTCCCCATCCTGGAGTCCTCAGTTTGGCAATTTGGCATGGTGCGAGAAGGAGCGTGAGCCTATGTGGAAGAAGAGGAGTGTGGCATGAGAAAGTAAAGAAAAGCATGGCGTGTGTGATTGTGACTGTGTGTGAGGACCCTTCCCCTCCTTCCCGTGGATCCTTGGAAACCCCGACCCCACACTTTGTATATATTTCACCTGATTTTTGTAAATAAACCTTTGACTTTTGATTCTAAGCACTCTGGGTTTGCGCTTGAGTCTGTTCGATCCAGTGAAATTCTATCTTAATAATAATTTTAATAGTAGTTTATATAGGACGCCATCTCAACTGCAGACAACGCACCCTTATATTTTATTTCAGCTGCATGTTCCATATATGGAAGTATCTATATAAACTGTATATATTGCAAACTGAAATCATTCTAGTACAGTACAGTAACTCCAAGCTATGAGGATGAAGAATGGAAACAATGTGTGTGATATCCCTGAATTGTTTGTTATGGAAGCCCCACATGTGTGACTGTCTCATTAGCAGACCGAGCTGTCTAATAGGGGGCCATTTGTCTAAAGACTCTAGATGGAACCTAATGGGTACAGGGTGGGAATTAATAAACAATGCCCTCTGGCACATGGTCGGACAATTAATAGTGCTTAACAAGAAAGAATATAAATAAGAGGGCTGCTGGTGATGGACCTGAGTTGACAGAGTTGGGTGATCAGGGCATCTCCTCTATCACCCTGTTAAGGCAGACACATAACTTCACTTAGGGGCAAGAAGCTGAGGACAGAACGCTTAATCAGGAAGCATGCATTGGGGAAAATGCAGAGAAATAAAGCCTATTACACTTGTATATTATTTTAGGTTAAACTGCATCAATCATACCTTCTAGCTTGTTTTTTATCCACATAGTAAAATGATTGTGTATCAAGATTAAGAATCTCTTAGAAACTTTCTTAAACTTCACTGTAGGCTGGTAAAAAGCTGTATGACACCATGGCATTTAATAGTCATTCTTTGCTTTGTGATCCAATATAATAGATCTAAATCTAATTCTAATATAACTTAAGTGTAGTTATAGCAACTTGTATGGTTTTACACTGTTGCATCATATTGCTTCCTAGGGCATTTGTTTTCATTTGTTTGCTGCATCCGATATTTATTTTCCATACTGCAATGTAGGGGAAAAGTTTAAGAAGTTGGGGCACATGAAGCCCATTCATATTCATAGAGGAGAGTGAAGTGCATTACAAAACACAGAACCCTCTCTGAGTTTGGTGATTCAGCACTGAGCTTGTCTCTATCAGATAAGATGACAGACTAATATTGATGGGTCCTGTCCTTGCTCAGCCTGCTACTGTACGTTGTACACAGATGTTGTGACACGGCATTCCCCCGGGCTTCTGCTTGGCCTTGTTGTGTAGCCAGAGTGACAGCCAACTGCTCCAGGTGGGTAATCCTCTGAGGAGCAGAACAGAATTAGTAATGAGATTCGAAGCAAGAAATGTGGCCACTGTGTTTAAAGCAATAATAACCAAGCACATTTTTCAATTACTGACCTGATCTGGGCTCAGGAATTGGGCTGCAGTCTGTGATGAGCTGAAGCTTGTTCTATTTAATAAAAAATGGAGAAGATTACACGCTTGCTTGATGCGAACTTGTTTACAAGAATATTGGCAGAGTGACAAACTGGATAACTCTTGAATTAATATGTGAAGAGATTTTTTTTTCTTCTCTTATTAAGGAAAATCATTTAAAAAAATGGTTATGTATGTTTGTGCTAATGAGAAGATTTAATGACGCCACACATCATTTTGGGATTTGCTCTGCAAAATGTTGTCAAACTCTTGCTTTCTTTTTCATCATGAATGCTAGGGTAGGCTACTCAAGCCCTCTGAGAACAAAAAAGTCCACATTTACCAACAATTAGCCAATTAAGCCAACTTAATGGGTAATGCTGGGGCAAACATGCTGACTAAGAACATTTTTTCTTCTTCCTCATATATACTGCAGCATTTAACACACTAAGCTGTGCTTCACTTCTGACTATCTTAAAGCTAGTGGCTATGTGTAGTGCAAAATCCAATATGTCTTCCAATAAGATCCTCTGAAAAGCCATTAGACCCACTGTGCTCCTTCTATCGAAAACCCTAATGGCCTTCTGCTTGGGACAGGTGCTCCACAAATTGCTTCGTCTAAATGATTAATGAGAGAAGATTTATAAGAGGACCAGTCCAACTGTGTGGGCTGTGTATGAGAGGAGTGGGTGTACATCAGTGATGATAGCTGACAGGATAGTGAGTATACCCTCAAGTCTTTGAGTCGAGTCTCGAGTCTTTTAGAATGTTGTAGTTCCATATTTACAGTTACCTTTTGCTCACCTTATTAAATACGTATAGTTCATCCTACATTAAGAATAATGATTAAAACCAAAGTTGTAACTGAAATATAAACTTTTCAAAGAATGCTATTCCAGAAGAATGTGATACAGTCAGGTCCATATATGTATATTTGTATAACAATGGTCAGGTGAGGCCTCTTCTCTTGGTATTTCATGACAAATAAGGCAGATAAAATTGTTGATTCCAAGTGTTAAACTTGCATTTGGTAGTTCCCACTAGAACTCTGGATATATGGTCCAAAGAGGTGGCAATGCAAGTGAAGGAGGTCATTGTTAGACAACCAAAATAAACCTATGAGAGAGATAGGAATGGCCAAATCAATAATATGATATATTCTTTAAAATAATGAGCAGATAAATGAATAAATGCACTTACCAGCTCAACAGCACCAAAAGTGCCTGGAAAAATTATTTCCTTGGTTAGGAAAACCTTCATCACAACATCTAATCAAGTGAAGAACACGCTTGGGGGGTCAGAGTATTATTGTCAATGTCTAAAATCGGGACACACCCTCATGATTGGAAATATACGGGGATTGCAAGGTGCAAACCACTGGCTAAACTCAAGAATAGAAAGCCCAGATAAGACATTGCACTAAAACATCTGAAAGAGTCTGATCTGCTCTGCGAAAAAACAAAAAATCTATGGACAGAAGAAACCAAGACTAACTTGCATCAGCATGATGGAAAGAGAAATGTATGGAGAATGAAAGAAATGGGTCATGATGTGAAGCAAAACACATTATTCATGAAAGATGGTGAAATGTTATGGTCCAGTGTCATGTGCTGGCGGAATAAGGTCACTTATGTTTATTGATGATGCCTATTACAGTTATGACCCAACCACAGATTGCTACGTAGCAATAATTACATTTAGACATTGGTGAGTTTATCCTGCCAGGAATCTTCACGTTACAATTTGACTCTCAAAAAAAGGCATTAAAGATAACACATGACACACAGTGCTTTCTCTTACTCCCTCAATAGCTTTAGGTCCAGAAACAGAGGCTATGTATTGCTGTCTAAAAAAATGTGAAATTAAAAAAAAAATGAATCTCACATAATATAGCCGTAATTATCTTGACCTACTATTCTCTTGCTGAGTTGGTTCTTGGGCACAGCGACATGTGGTCATAGTAATTGCTCCTGAATCATTTCCACTTTCACCACTGTCACGCTGAGATTTCAAATCACAGAAAGAAGGCCAAGGCACAAATTGTTTCACAGATCAGCTGCTTATCCTGAATATCTTCCCTACACAAACCAGAAAGATAAAGGATTTCTTTGTGTTTATCTCAACTCTGATATATAAAGGCCTACAAATTAAAAACATCCCAGTTTGAGATGCATTCATAATGGCTCTATTTTTCCTCAGGTGCAGCCGTTATTGATTTGGACAGAAAGCTGTTTAAATGTCTCTGTGTTGTTAGCATGACTTTAAATTTTATGATAGAAATAAAATGTTATAAGGCAACATTACTGCTTGACTTTTGAACTAATTGCAACAAAGAACAAATGTGTGTTTGTTTTTTTCTTTATTATCATTATTTTTTATCAACATCTCAATATATTAAGCTTAGTAAAAGTTGGAACATTTTAAAATATAATGAGTAGTTTATGGATATTCATCAGTAAATCAGTAAAGTTTTTACAGTAACTTAACAGGTGGAAAAGTCGAGTCTCATTTCAAGAAATGGGTGTTACTTTGAATGAAAATGTGGAATTAATTACACATCTTAGTAATTTTGGTCTATACCTAATGGTTTCTTATTTGAAAATCCAGAGTGTGTGCACTATTTACTCTGAAAATTATTTGTTTAGAGTACTTGATTTGTTTTATACTAAGATTAGTCTCAGGTTTCAGTCAAGCCAGAGACTAAATCAGCTAACGGTATGTCTTGGTTGGACTGCTGTATCACCTAATGGTTTCAGTCTATCATGATTGAATAAACATTTATAATCAATTGGTTGGCGGAAAACCAGGAAATGATCAGACAGGAAAATCTGCCAGTTAAGCGCAAAGCCAGTCCATCATCTTTCCCTTGGATTGCCAGGTCGTTAATTCATCTTTAATCACCACTGTGTCCATTGGTTTTCCTCTTCTGGCTGTCAAAAAACCATTAGACTCTTTTTAGATTGAGAGAAGTGACTGGCCCATCATTTGCACACTCACTTACTCCATCACATCAGCAGGCCATTTTAACATCTTGTGACTCTCCCAGTCACTGCAGAGTCATGGTTTCTTGGACTTTGTACTTTGTTTTTGAAACCCAGCAATAGCCACACACACACACACACACACATACAATGAAAATTTAATTAGTATACATTTAATTAGTTAGTTCTCAGGGTTACTTTTTCTTATTATGTTTTAATATTTTTTGTTTGTTTGTTTTAAATTTCTTCATTATTTGACTAAATGATTCACTGCTAAAAAGTGCTAAATAGGTTTCACCAAATGAGAGATGGACTGTGGCATAATGACAGAATCTTTCCTCAAAAATTAGGTGTTGCACTCAGCATGTATTATACTGGTCTAAGGTGGTTTTCATAAAGCCACAGAAGCATCGGAAAGATGTGTTGTGAAGGGTCCAGATGCTGGACAGAGACTCCAGAAAGCATTTTAGGTGCATCTATTGGTTATAGTCCATACATACTGACTATCTGTAGTCAATTACACTGTATTAGAAGCTTACAGTTCAAAATGGTTATATTACCACTTGTTTAGAAGGCGTTTTAAAAAAAAATTATGGAAGTTAGAAGAAAAGACACACCAACAAACAAGAAAACTGCTTTCTAGTTGGTCTAAGATTACAATAAATGGAAACTATTTCCTGATCACCTAGATGGCACTTCCCAAATTGCATGAATCATTATGTTGTTTTCTCTCCCTTTCTTTCTCTGCTGGCTTAACCCCTGCTGCCTCAATGATTTTCCTATAGCAGAGGTCATCACCAGAGTTTTGTTTTATTTTATTTTATTTTATTTTATTTTATTTTATTTTATTTTATTTTATTTTATTTTATTTTATTTTATTTTATTTTATTTTGTGGGAGGACATATGTACAGGTTATTTTTGTCTCATGGACATGCATGCACAAACACCAACATATTCAAAAGACTTCATTGATCTTTTCACAGAGGAAAAATGAGGAAAAATCGAATAAAGGCAGCAATACACAAAGAAATAGACCGAAGAAGATTGCAAGTTAACAGGGATGTAACTATTTGAGTTAAAATGCTCAGGTTATGCTTGGCAATTCTTTTATTGTAGCAGCACTGCATTCAACATGCTTGTCTGTTACGTTTAATTCAAAATGTGGACCCATGAGGACCTGGATAAAGGCATGTGAGGCAAACTGAGGGGACTTTTAATGAAATGTATTAAAGTAGAGTAGCAAAAAGCACTGCGGGGAGCAGGCAGTCTAATAAATGTCTAAAAGATGATACACGCTGAGACATGAAGCTACGATGCTGGAAAACAGAGAGACTGACAGTTAATCATTGGAAGCACTGGGCTAAATACACAAGGATTTTAACTGGGAAACCAAATGCAAGTTCGAAAGAAAATGGAAAGAGATTAACAAAGGGAGGGAAAAAGACAGAGACAGATTGTTTTTGGATTGTCCACTTGTTCATAATCAAGCTTACCATTTAGTGATCAAGCCATTTTGTAGCATTGTTTGATTTCTCAACTGTAAATTTCCTCCACTTTATGCATGCATGTTTACAAATATCAGTCAGGCCTGCGACCAAACGTTCAAGAGTTTATGAATATATTCATTTTAAATTCTGAAATAAATACATGACCTCGTGTTGAGGGCATGACATTCCTTTAATTCACAGTGGTGACCATGCTTCAATTCATCTCACTGGTATCAACTAAGTCAGTATATTTAGCACCTTTAGTAATTAAAGAAGAAAAAGACTCCAATAATTATGGAGATTGTGTGCGGTTTTTTTCAGAGGTAATTATGAAAAGCTTCAACTACTGTCACTACCAAAATATTGGACGTCTTTTATCATAAATATAGAGTGGGTGAATGTGGAATCTTAAAGGGTCTACAGCCAGGTCGCTCAGCTAGAGACCATGTGTGGTTGTCCTCTCCCATATTTTCCCCACAGGCAGTTGACACAGAGTGGGCTCATCAGAGACACATATGACTGTGCCTGATGCCTGTGGAGTGGTCAGAAGAAAGGTCAGTAGGTTGACCCATGCTGGGACTGACCTAGGTGGACTGGGTTTTAGTGCCGGAAGCCCTTGTGTGCCCTGTGGGGTGTGTCCAGCACACAGTAGTTCATAACTGGGCATTGGCAGGATTGTGGCATGTGGTTTTGTACCTGCGGTATGCTCTGGAGATGAAGGTACCTATGCAGAGGTAACCCCATATTCTTGATAGATTAGCAGGCCAAATGCGCTACTGAGTAGAAAGGACATGGGCCCAGGGTGGCATTGAAGTATCCTTGAGTGACTGTCATCCACCACGGTTTACCATGCATCAGCTGTCGACTCTGAGATGGTAAGTAGCGTGTGTTCAATAGGCCTGGGCATATCCACACACCGATGTGTCTGCATGTTGCACCTAAAGAGTGGTCCCCTCAACCTCATGCTTTGTCTGAAACAGTGGCACTGCAAGAAGATTGCAAAGGAGGTGGATAGTTCCCCTTTCACTGCAGGGATATCTGGCCAACTTATTTGGAGCTGGTGGGTTAATGCTGCACTACAAAATATCAGCAAATACCAAGAAAGCAAAGCACTATTACTACAAAACGAAAGTTTTAGCACCTACACACAGATGGGAAAAAAATGTTGGTACTGACTGACACTAGTAGCAATTCTAGTCCAAAATTACCATGTGGGCAACTGGGACACAACTTGCTAAAATAAAACAAGAAACAACTATAACAGTAAGAAAAAATGTGCAGATTTACGACAGGAAGTCACAAACATGGAAGGACAGGAGAGAAAAAAAATACATACTAAAAATACAAAGCTCAAAAAAATATACACAGGAACCTGAATTTTAACAAAACCTCCAAACCATGACATTTATTACCCTCACCTCACCTCAAGTACTTAACTAATTAATAATTGAGGTGAATAGGCACTTCTTCTTTTTTTACAAGAAAACTCCACAAGGAATCTATAACAATAATAGACAGGAAATAGTATAATGTTCTCTGCAGTCTGGACACCCATTTTGCTAAATCATTACTGATCTGTTGTTAAGATAAAATGTAAACTCTTAGTTTCTGGGGAGGTCTAACATGACAAATTTAGGAGAGACTAATCCAAGTTAATAGCTTCCTAAAGGGATTTAAAGTAATCAGATGTGGAAAACAAAAATGTTTGGTAGATGATCATTTTTTCAAGAAGCTTGCAATTTTATATCAATGTCCCTTTTGTTTGCAGAGACTTGCTTTATTATGTATTCAAGCTTTTAATAGCAAATATTAACAAAAACCATTATAGGTATTTAACATTTTATTATCACACGTTTGTGATGGTGTTTGTTTTATCAGTTTTTAATCTATTAGTTACAAGATTACAGTTTAAACAGATGATACTGGTGTACCTAATAGTTAGAGAACAATAATATATTCATTATAAGGTTATGCTTGTGTATGGTTGCCTTCAGTGGTACAACAGTCTTGATTCAGTGCTGTGGCTGTTTTATAAGAAGATAAATGGTTTCTGCAGAAACACTGGAGACTCAGACCCAAACTGCACAGTAAGTGGCAGCCCTGGACCTACCTGTAATAATCTCATACATCTACAACATGCAGGTGTAGTGTACTTTCACTGAGGAATGTAAATATGTAATGTAATGTAAATGTTTCTTATATTGTTAATCTGTTAATCTGTAGTGTTCAAGAATCACTGTCATCTGAAAATATTTTTCCCCAAATGAAACTCTTTTTTATGGGGGTTTTTCTGAAAAAATCAAAATGAAATGTGGTTGTTCAGTGGGAATGCTCATTTTCTTAAAAAAAAATGGCTGCAAACTGTGAAAATCTGTTGCTGAGAAACAGAGCGCTAATCTCAGAGTTGTAACAATGTAATAAATTATACATTATGTGAGTTCATTTCCCTGTACAAATAACAAAATAGTGCATTATACAAGTGTTTTTGTTTGGTCAGCATCAGTAGCTCAGAGCAGAAACATTAAAGTAATTTAAAACAATATGTTTGATTTGGGGCAGGACGGCGGTGCAGTGGTGATCACTGTTGCCTCACAGCAAGAGTTCAACTCGACCATCTGGCTGAGGATTTTGGGTGGGTTCTCTCCAGGTACTCTGACTTCCCCCCACAGTCCAAAGACATGCAATTAGTGGGGTTAGGTAAATTGCCCATATGTGTGAATGGTTGTCTGTCTCTCTGTGTTAGTCCTGCGACTGGTGATCTGTCTGATGGGACTGAGTAAAATGGCCTGGATACTCTGCCCCTTAAGCAATAACTTATGCATTAGTACAGTGTACCTCAACAGAGAAGGCAGAGATAGATCTGTGATATCGAGCCATATATGTAATTTGCCGAGGTGAATGCTTTGTCTTTGTTTTTGTTTTTGAAGAAATGGTTTATATAATAATTGTGATCAGCAGCATCTTTCCTCCACAATGCAGCACTTTATATCCATCTCACAAGCTGGAATTTATAAACTGACACAGTCCTCCTTCCATCTGCAGCAACTACAGAAGTAAACAAAGCAGTGGGAGCTGTAGGCTGACAATGAGAAAATAAATGAACAACATATTTGCCCACCATCTTCACAGCTGCCACCCTCCCACACTGTGAATTAAAACGGCATGCAACATACAAAAGATAGCAAGCATTCTGAAACACCAGTTGATCTGCATTTACACATATATGGCCATTCATAGCAATTTTATAGAGTTATTAATTTAACATTGCTTTAAATGCCATAGCTCCACTTCATAAAGCTATAGAATAATATTTAATAGTCAGATGGACAGCATATCTACTTGAGTACAGAAGTGGTTGAGAAAATGTGGGTTCAGAGTGTGGGTGATTCATGTACCCACACGAATGTGTGGCGGATGATTCATTTATGTCTCCCAGCAAAGGACACACTTTTACACTGATACATTAGTGACATTGAACGTCTAACCATTTGAACAGCCATGCACACGTCTCATTAAGTTAAACACTGTTTTTTGTTGTTGTTGTTTTTTAATCTCTGACTGCTTTTCTGTCAACTGACTGGACTAGTGATCTAATTAGAATACCAGAAATGTCATAGCACTGCCCAAAGGTGCATTAGACCTGACTGGAATATTTGCAGTATGTCAGACATCAAATAAACACTGATCCTAGAGAAGATGAAACATTTAATCAAAAAAGGTATATTACCAAGAAGGTCTTTCAGTTTACAATTGACAAGGACTACAATACAACTACACACAATAGAACTGCAGCACAACATACAATTATATGGAGATGTTTGTTTTAATAAAGGTTTGCGTTAGAAAAATCTTGGTAAAATGTTAAAAGTGTTATCTTTTCTTGAAATATGAGCAAGATGATGTCATGTATTTTTTATATATATATTTAATGTTCGCCCTGTGTATTTCATGTTTTGAATCATGCTTCAGAGGCAGCACTAAGTCAAATAAAGTGAGTCACTCTTGCATGGATGTAGGTGTAAATTTTGTGATTGACCTGAGTGGGTAAATTATAGTTATGAACAACAATAGGTAATGTTCTTTGGAAGCTCTCGACAGGCTGTGATGCAGTATTTTTGGTTTTGTCCCTGAAGCAAATGGTTTTTGTTTCGTTTTTGAAAATATAGCTGTTTTAGACCTGTTCTAAATAAAGTTGTTATAGTTTATTAGGTTAAAAAAATAAATAAAACTATTTACCTCCCTCTCACCTCCTGCCAGGGTTTATGTGTTACTCCTTAAAGCTCTGGTTCTTTATCTGAGGCCTGTGAGTTTGATGGTTATTGTGTAGTATCTTAGCTGTTGAAACTATACCCTTCTGGAGAGAGACCTCAAATAGGGTACCTAGAGTCTGGAACGGCTCTCCCAGCTTGGGTTGCTCTCCATATCCTGGTGCAAAGGCAGAGTCAAAGGTGTTACTATGTAGCTATACAACATGCTCCAAGAAAGATCGGATGGCCTATTAGCTACTATTTGCAGTTATTATCAAAGATAATAACCAAATATTTTTCTCAGGATGACATTACACTGACATTTAATGTCTTTTAAGTTACACATATAAGCCACTTTTTGGACTGCATTTTTCATCTGCACAGTGTTGTCAAATTTAAGAACACCCTAAACTTTACTCCATGTATTTGTTGTTTCTCTGCTGGACTATTCCAAGTATATTCTCAGCTCTAATTACTTTCTGAGAAACCCCCAGTTGAAAAGGCTGCAGTGATAGTCCTGACAGGACATAGAAAAGACAGATCACATTTCTTCCATGCCTCCTCTTCATTGCTTCCTTGTAAAATCCAACAGACAATTTAAAAACATTCCTGTCACACACACAAAGCCCTGAATCATCATGCAATCATATCTAAGAGAGCTGGACCATGTTATTCCAATAAAGCTTTGCTTTTAGAATACAGACATATTTGTGGTTTCTACATTTCACAAGTACAATGGCAGGCAGAGACTTCAGTTATTAGGCTTGTCTTTGGTGGTGTCGGTTTAGGTTTGGAAGGCAAGTATCTGTA
The DNA here is from genome assembly GCF_057382095.1 of Aulonocara sp. 'chitande type north' Nkhata Bay. Classification (NCBI taxonomy): domain Eukaryota; kingdom Metazoa; phylum Chordata; class Actinopteri; order Cichliformes; family Cichlidae; genus Aulonocara; species Aulonocara sp. 'chitande type north' Nkhata Bay. Next base: position 28,009,713 of record NC_141359.1, on the reverse strand, counting down.
ATTTGAAGATTAAAGGTTTTGGTAAAACTCTCGATCAGGTTATGCTGAACAGTCCCTGTGTTAGTTTGCTATAGAGCCATACATTTATATACTACTATCACATCTCATTAACATATTCTCTCTCTAATAGTTTGTTCTTTGTCCTGTCTTTCATCTCTCTCACCATGAATCTTTCTAATGGTGTCTCTGGGGACAGAGTTTCTGATCATGTTTCTGATCTGCGGTTGCTGTCCATCCTGAGCCTGAATCTGCTGCGAGTTTCTTCTGCTAAGATGATAATAGTAGTATAGACTGGACTGAGAGAGATGAGAGAGGACAAACAATCAAGCAGAAACTAGCTCAGCATAGCCCAGCCTCAGCCTTTTATCTTTTACACAGCCTTCACAGCCTTTAACTGTAAACAAAACTTGAAAAAAAATCAACCACTGCCATTAAGTGCTAACAAGATCTATAAAGAGCCATCAGAAGCAAAAGCTGCTTTATGGAGATAACTGTTCGCGATCAGATGAATTTAAGTCATCTACATTTAAAAAAATGTCACTCAAAGTTGAAAGTAAATGACTCGCAATGTAAATTTAATGCAAACTGTTTAAGTGCTCCAGATTTGTATTATTATTTCTTCTAACACCTTCAGATGTCATACCGATAATCATTTTTAGGAAGTGCAATATTACATCCTAAATTTAGAAAACGGTATATGGTAAATATTAGGAAAAAACAAAAGGCCACAGGCTGGATAATGAAGTACTATCGTACACCAATCTAACAAACTAGAACACAAAACGTGCAAACAGCAGTGTCCCTTTGCATGTTTGTTGAAGCATAATGACAATTTTTCAGGAGCTTTCATTTTCTGTTGACAAATATGTCTTTTCTTGTCTGACGGATGGATCATTGCGAGTTAGAAGACAAAGTGAACTGGGGGTTGTGGGGAGAATGATGACTTTTAAAGGATAATAAAGAACCTCTAGGGGACAGCTCAGCAGAGTATTATTCAAAAGCATTTTAATTTATAGGGTAATTCTAAGGGAAGAGCTGTCCTTATCAATGAAATAGCTTCAGTCTGACTGTGAGCCTTCTGGCATTTAATTTAGTTCCCTTGGAGGTTCTTTGTTTTAAATAACAGCAGTGGCAAAATTCTCAAATATTATATTACTATCATGAGCAATATCACAATACCCTCAGTGAATCTTGACACTGATAACAAATTATTGCCCAAAATGAATAATTGTATGTTTTATATTTATTATTATTATTATATATAATAATAATATATGTCAAATCATATATATTACTTTATTTTCACATAGTTCATCTGACACTGATATTATTCACAGCTATATTTATTTTGGTGTAGTGCTTTGGTCTCAAACTGTCACCGCTATTAAAAGGAGATGTATTATATAGGTCAGGTAGTGGCTAAATAACCCTCCAGGAAGGTGTTTCTGTTTAGCAATCAGCATAAAGCATACGAAGAATGAGTTGCATGTGGACATCAAGTGTACTGAAGCTTTCAAAACTGTACAACAGGATGAAAAAGAAATAAATAAAGATGTAAAAGAAATTTGCATTTTTATGGGCACTCTCCATTCAGCATGACAAAAACACAACACAAGCCAAAGAGGCAAATGAAAAGCAGGAAGCGTAAAATTTCTACTGTATTTACAATATCTCTAGTCACCCCAAAAAGTTTTAAAATGACAAAGAAGTAACTGAAAAGCAGAGTAACTGAAAAGTAATTTAATCAAATGTTTAACAAACTTTTTAAAAGATATTGTGTTACATAATATACTGCAATTTACTTTTCTGAAGTCGGTATGACAATAACGCAACAGTTAGCAATTACAAATGATTGATATATGCACTGATGAAAATACTGAACATTCTTGTTAATGGATTATACCATCTGGATGGTATAATACATTATGCTGCTGCATTCTACTTCCTGTACTAAAGCAAGGTAGCATTTTTCTGATATTGAAATTGACTGTCATGATTCTGTGGCATTTCTGAGCCTGTGAGCAAGCATGTTTCAAAGAAAGGACAGTTTTTATGAAAACTATTGGTGCTGTGGCCAAAAATTGTCTCTTTACTTTTCAAGAACATGGTGACTCCTTCTTCTTTTACTCTATGAAGAACCACTCCTAACTCATTAATATTTTATATTCTACCTGTCAATCAGGTATAGCATGGAAGAAGGAAGCACTTTTCCTGTGATGCAACGCTAAATGTGCTTTTAGTGTCATAAATGCTTTCATAGTTAGCGGGTGACTGACAGTGACCTTGCCACAGCAGAGACAAGTATAACACCACTCAGAATGACAATGCTCACCACAGGCCTAATTAGTGATGTGCAGATGACAACTCTGAAGGAGAGGTCACTTGGGGGTAGCAAATACTTGGCAATATGGTTAGGCTCTCCTAGATATCTTTGCCTCTGGGAAGAACAAGATCGCATGACTTTCTATTATTCAAGGCTGTACCAGCCTTTGACCTACCTTTCATTACTGGAAGAACTGGAAACTTTCCACAATGTAGACGAGATGAAGTGTGGTGGAGGTTAGGAGATGTATAATGCCTCTTTTTTTTTGTATGGTGACAAGCTGACAGTATTTGGCCTCCCTCTGATAAATGGGAAGACCATAATGCAGCAAGATACTGACACACTGATTTGACTTTGAAGTTATTTTAAATATCTTTTCAAGGTCTCTTATAAAGATGTAAAAAAGAAACAAAAGCATATTTTAGAAGGTTCCCTTTTTTACCTTTCCCTGAAATTTTCAACACACAGCTTCAATCTTTAAAGATTTCACAGAGATGAGGTGAGACTCTCATTCTACAGAAACATCAGCATCAGCACAGTGGGTAGAGACTGCCGGGGGGTATGTCATGATTCAAGTTTTGAGGAGAAGACAAACGACTGCATGGTCTCAGTAGATGTCAGAATAGTGATTTTTATTATACATATGTACATATGGGGAAGATGAGCATCACAAGCCTTTTAGAGCCGATCTCCCCCGAACAAGCATCTCACAAGGCTTTTATTACAATGATGACGTCAAGTCACATGATAAGTATCAGTCAGTTCTCAGAACTCAGGAAGTTCCCCTCACTCCACAAGTTCTCCTTATAAGGCCTCCAGATGTTTCCACTCAGCCCAGCACTCAGAGAAAACCAGTGTGTGTGGTGTGTATATCTATTCGTGTCTATTGTGAAAGTATATCTATCAGAAAACTGTCCTCAGACGACCCTCCTATTCTTACTAAGTGTGTGTGTACACATTCATGTGTTATATAAGAGCGTGCATGTACTTTAAAGGCCTGTGTACGTGCAGAACTGAACATAGAACTAAGGCAGGGTCCAGCAGGACCCACAGGCTTCTGAGTGGTTACAGAACTGTGAAACAGCTTTAAGCAAATAACATGAATAGTACAGAACAACAATAGACTGATTAAAGTACTGATAATCTGTGTAGATTACTGTTAACATAGATGTGGTTCAAAGATTATTCTGTCAACTGGTTCAACAATGGTAAATGATTAATGATTGATACTTCTGATTATAACTGTGATCATAAGAATACAAAATAAAATATCTCCCGGTCACATTCCTCCTCTTTGGGCTGGCTTGCCAGCCCAACTCACACCAGGATTTATTTCCAAACCAAACAAACACGTTATGACACTTATCAACCCCAACACCTCCGTTGTTTTCCAATTTTCCCACAACCCAGCTGTTCTTTTAGCTTCAGACTCGAGTTTCAGCCTGTCACGCTTCAGGCCCCTTTACCACCTCCTCTTGGAGTGAAGAAACGCCCTCGGATTCTTCTTTCTTCGACTTCTGGGGTTAGACCACCCTTCAGTCGTTACACAGATCTGGGGATTATTCTGCCCCACTTTCAAACAAAGATCTGTGTGTTTGTTGTCCGTTGTCACCGCCGTGTCCCCCTTTTTTGCCAAAAGCCTCTCGAACCTCGTTGGTCTCTGGTGTTCCTAGTTTTCGCCAACCCCTTCTTGGTTATTGTTGTGGTTATGGGATCCATCTTCTCAAGAAGCCCCTTGGCAAGAAGAACCAAGTCCCTAAGTTTGTGGCATGAAAGAGAATGGAAGTTAATGAGCAGCTACCTGGATTTAATCTGCTCGCTCAAGCTGCATGTTGTGTTTGTGCACACCAAACTTTGATGCCTTACTAAAAAGAAGTAAGACAATGATTGAGGTGCTTGACTTATAAACAACATACAGTCGAGCTCTTTCAGGCCTATACTGAAAACTGCATCTCTTAGGAAACTAATTAAAATCAACTTTAAATTAACTTCCACTAGGGCAAAGTGAAGTTTATTATGTGACATGTATTATAATTAATGAGTTTGCTGTATGAGATCATTTGTCATGTCCTAAGTTCAGCTTTGAATTACAAACCTATTTCCAAGGACTTCTGCATATAGCCTCAATTGGTGTTTTTCCAAAATTTTAATGTTTATTCAATTCCATCCATATGTCATCCGATCTTTTGGAAAATAAGGAAACTATAAATGACGGGGAAATGACAGAAAGAAATATGAGGGAGTTGGTTGTAATTACGCCTACAGATTCTAATAAACCATGAGATAATTGCATAATTAATCCTCCATCATTCTCAAGTAAGCTTGTCCCTTTCTGTGACTGCCTTACACTTGCATGTGTATAAATACATTAGCGCTGTATTAAAGACAAACCCAAAAATGTTCAAAGCCACTGTGTTAGCATGGAATAATCTGAAGAAAAAAATACCAGTAGCATCTAGCAAAAAAAAAACAAAACCTTTTCAAAGTCAATATAATGCACAGGCCAGTGGAACGCTTTCAAGAGCACATTCCCGGTAGATTAATTTCTAATGCAAAATCCACTGTTCCTTGAACTAACTTTAATGTGTTCCCCATAGGGTGCAGTAAGTGTTTCTGTTCCTGATGTCAAAAATGCACCAGTGGAACGAATACAGGTATCGTGTTATTGCGCGTCTGCTAATGAAACACAAGCCTGTGAGTTATTAATTAGCAAATTAGACCAGTGTATAAATGACACCATTACTCTTTCTTTTAAATGTTCTGTGCTTCCTGACAGGAGGTTGTAGAGATATTATTGTGCCACGAGCATACTTCAAATTTGATTGCTTCAGCGGGAGATGAAATAAAAACATACATCATCACATGCTGTATGATGGTGTATGGCTAAACATTGAATGCTAGGAAGAACTGAAATCTGAACCTCATATAACCATTTTAAACCTCCCTATGTTTTATACAAGGTCACTCTTCTTAAGACGTAAGTCAAAAGTTTTGTTCATAGAGTCTAAAAAGTTTAAAGTTCTCAGTCCTAATAAATGAAGTCTTTTGGCTTGGTTGCTTTATTTAACCTACTCTGAGCTGTTCTCTTTCAAAGGCTCTCTCCGTATGTGGACTTTGTGATCATTATGTACACAAGATTAGTATCTATAGAACTGTCATGGAGTGTTTCTATTGAAGCTAGTGCCCATAAACAGTTAAATATACAGTATTTTTCAAGATTTGTCTGTTTATCTTCATCTTTCCTCTGCAGAAAATGCTCATCTGTCCCATGAAGGTTTAGTATCCAGATATAGTACAGTAACTATTGGAGGCAATGTAGCTATGATTGTTTTCCAGTTAATGTATTTTATCAATATTATCAATTTTGTTTTCATTCATATTAATTTGATTCTGTCTCACTAGAATCTCCACCTATAACAGACAGATGTGACATAAAAAGATGGATGAATGCTCGGACCACTGCATTTCCTGACCTAAATGACTGAGCAGGGATCAAGTATAAACTATCAATTAATTTGGCCAGCATGGTCTATTTTATAATTTAACACTTCTTTGCCACTGCTTGTAATACAAAAACAGTTCATTTCTAACATGACTAACCTCATGAATAGTACCAGCTAACTAACTAATAATAACATTCTTGTGATTTCTTGTCATATACCTGGGATGGAATTAAACCCTTATTTCAGCGTCAGGGTTATTTTCTCTAACTTGCTTAGAGATAAATAAATAAAAAACATCTAGTCTCATAGAGATGCTAAAACCTAGTCCATGCATTCATTACTTCTAGACCTTACTATTATTATTCCTTGACTATCAGGATGTTTCAAAAACTGCAGTCAAAAATGCTTCATTCCAGATACCAACAGGGACTGGCAAATAAGATTTCTTCCATTTCTTTTCATTGGCTTCCAATAAAAAGTCCTTATAGTACCATATTTTGTCATGTTCCCAATGCCTGCAGCCTGGTGAAGCTATAGAAAAACACATTAAAGAGTCTCTGGCCGCAGGTGTAATTCATGCATCATCCTTTCTTCTGGGTCCTGGCTTTTATTTTGTTGACCATAAGGATAAGACATTAGGCCCCTGCATAGATTATGGAGCGTTCCGAATAAATTGTCAATGATAAATAGCGCCCACTGTTGATTAGCTGCAGGGCGCTACCATCTTCACCAAATTTATGGCATTCCTAGTGAAATGGATTTTAATAGAGGTCCTCAATTTATGTCAACACTTTGGAAGTTTTTCTGTAGTGCTCTTGGTTCTAAAGTTGGCTTAATGTATCGGTTCTATCCTCAAAGCAATGGTCAAACTAAGCAGGCAAATCAAGAGCTTGAAGCAGCCCTGTGTTGCATTGCCGTTACTAATCAAACCACCTGGAGCTCACAGCTTCCTTGCAAAAAGCAATAAAGGATGCAAATGTTTACAAGTCATTTATATCCTACTTCTTTTGTCAGTTGAATAAAGAGTTTAACTGGCACATTAATCATTGTATTCTGTTTCATTTACATACTACACACTGTCCCAACATTTTTCTAAAGTATACTGTAATTAAATTTACAGCTTATTTATTTGCATAAATCAGTTTAATTCACTGTGCAGAACTGCTTTTGTATTTTATATTTTTTGTGTGTCTGTTTGGTTTGTTTGACCATCGCAGAATGTTCTTTTTTCATATGCATCACCAAAGTTTATTTTAGATTTGAGGCAACATATTTCAGTTTTCTGTTTAGGTATCATAATGTTTCCCCCACTGATATTTTAAATAAAAGAGGCATTGTGCATTGACAGACACAATGTAACATGTAACTGCTCAGTGAGTGCAATACTTGCTAATGATTGACAGATCTATGAGTCCCAGTGAAGCTGTTAGCTTGGCTTCTCCTAATGGACAGCAGCATGGATGGATGTCCATGAGGTATTTACAAATTCATGCCCTAATTTATTTTTAATTCCTGTTGATAAAAACTATTTGAAAAAGAGATATTTTGCAGAAGGGAAGACAGAATGAGAACATAAAACTTGGAAAAAAGTAGACACATTGCAATATTAAAGTATTAAAACATAAAACTCACCATCAGTGAATTATTCTTAAATCATCAACTAACTTTCAAAAAGTGTAAGTTAGTATTTTTAACTTCAATGTCTAATTAATGTGGGAATTAATAACAAATACTGTGCAAACATCTTTTCATCTTTTCAGTTGAAGCTCTAATAAATCATGGACAATGAATATTACTGTTAAAACATCATTATGAACAAAGTTATCTCTGATGTGAATTAATGTCACACAGTCAGATGTATTATTTCAAGCATAAACCACTATTCAAAATCCAGAGTCATACCCTCATTTTTGGATGACTCATCCATAGTAGAGGTATCCCAAAGGCCCTCATTTCTCACTCTGGAATGAGGGCAATCCCTTAGCAACCACCTCTCTAAGCACTTTGTGACAATCCCTAAAGGCTACAGTCCAGCTTCCAGTGAACATTTTAAAGCACACAGTGAAGTTGATTTCAACTAAAGCTGCTGACCTCAGCTCTCTAACCTTCCCCATTAGCAGTCCAGATATCTCTTGCATTTACCATTCTGGGGCTAGCTCTAGGGGTGGTGCATAAATTTAGCGCTGGTGGTTGTTTGTTCTAATTAGATTTATGGGTAGGAACTGTTTGGAGAAGCAAGACAGCACTGTTTTATTATTAAGCTCAGAATCAGGTCAGATGAAATGAGAAGCAATAAAATGCACTTTGGTATTAATGAGCTCTCAAAGTGACACATAGGTATAGCTGTAGTAAAAGTGAATATATGGTAATTGTGGAGGAAATAAAAACATTTTTACCAAACTTTCAAGACACAACATAGTCATAAAAAGATCCATGACCACAAAATCAAATTACCTATTCAACCCAAATTGGAATAGTGAAAATGTCTTACTAAGTTAGTGTAGAACACTGGATGAAGAATACAGGATACGTTCTGCAATAGAAGCTCTCAGAAATTTCTGAATGTCTTTTTTCTGTACATTCTGTCCTGTAATAAAGTCTGATAGCAAATGAAATCAGTTAAAACTGCAATAACTGCACTAAATAAGGCTTATGTAATTCCCTAATGATTAAATTTAATGTGCAGTAAGGCTGGCATGTATTTTGCTTGCAACAGTTTATTGGTTTCATACTCGCAGTGAAACATTTTATGTGTGTACTTAAAGCAGGACCCCTGCAGCAACTAATGAACTAATGTCTGTCAAGCTTTACTTGACTTGACATTACCTGATGGGCTCCAGGGGGCTGTCATGCCGCAATAGGCAGGGTATACCCTACAGCTCACCAGTCCATCACAAGCAACTACGCAGTCTCACATACCCACCTAATCTAGAATTAAAAGTCTTGGACTGTAGGAAAAAGCTGTAGTAAGCAGTGGAAATGGGGCAACATACAAACTCGACACATAAAAAGCAGCAGCCAAGAAGCTTGCTGTGCAGCAACAGTGCTAACAACCATAAGCCCGCTATTTGACAACCCTGCAGATTATATACAAAGTGCTGTGTATTCTGTTCGATGATGTTTTTGCATGAATAAAATTCTCATATATTACAGTTTTCACTTTGCAAATGTAATCAACTGAAGTTATCATCATTGAGGAGACATTTCATAAATAAATGTAATAACATTTGGGAAGCTTTGCCACAGCAACTACATACAGTGCTGTTTGCTGTGGTTGACTGAAATAGAATTACTCACTGAGTCCCACCTGGCTGGTGTGAGACTCAGAGGAGTTGGCTAATTAAATAAGCCAAACACTCCAATTGAGTCTTTCAATGTGACCTCTTACAGTCCATGGCACATCTATTTAGATTCCATCTGCTCTGAATTAAGGATGCACACATTCTCATTTTGTCCCGGCTGCTCTAAGCAAAGCAACTACTGTTTATCAAATTCGCATAAGTGCTGCCAAATGCTTGCATGACACAAGAACAGCTGCCAGTGAGTTGCAGGTGGAATCGTACTACATTATAGAGTTTTAAAGATCATTGCACTTTTAACAGTGATCTTTAATATCTGTCTTACTATACATTACATCACTTGTGTCCTTATTTAATAGCTGGTAAGTTTGTGTGGATCACATCGTCTCTCACACACACACAGATTTGTGGGTGTTAGGGTGGGTGGGTGATTGGTTGTGCGCGTGTGTGTGTAACTCAGCATCCAGCGAAAGCAATCATATCTCACTCCGACTGAGTTTTACAATTTATTTTCTTCCTCTTGGAGCTGAGAGCACAAACCCTTATTACCATTACACTATGAATTATGAATGACCACAGAACTGTGCATAAAGGCTTATGTTATTTGTGAACTGTATTATTAAACAGAAAGCTGTTTTGCATGCCAGGCTGAAGCAAGGCAGTATACTATCTTACTTATATAAATATACTATATATATAAAGTATATAGTATCGGGAAGGTACATGATTACTAGTTACCAGGGCAAATATACAGACAGACGGGGTTTTCTCCATACCTTCTAAAAGGCCAACACATTTTCAACATTTCTGACTGAAATTATTCTTTGAAGCAAACCAAACAAAAATGCATCCTATGACTCCAAAGAGCCATATGATTGTTAAATCATCACCTATGAGAAATAGTAATGACTTAGTCACAGTGTGGGGAAGTTGCAAGATCCTTTTTTACCTCAAGAACCTCCTATTTTCAAAAGTTTTGAGTGTGCCATATTACCAAGTATCTACCAATGCACCTATCACCCCAAAGTCAAGAGCAAATACAGAAAAGGCCACGTAATCAATTTAGCAGCATGTAGATGGAAATGATTAATGACCCCTTAGGTCATTTTTCTGTAGACTGCAAGGAAGGTCTGGACAAAGACAGGACCAGAAGGTTTGACCTTGAAGCACAAACTATTTCACGCAAAGAGATCAAAATACATTGAATGCTAGGACAAGAAGTCAGAAAAATGAAATGTTAAGGATTGTAATCACCAATAAAGACACATACTGTAGTTAGATCACTAAGGATTTAGACAATGACCCTTTTGTTTGTCCCTTTTGCTTTTATACACCACTACAGTGGATTTTAAATAAGAGAATGTGATTGAAGTGCACACTTACAACCCAAATTCAAGGGGTTTAACAAAAGGTTTCGAATTAATGACAATTTTTTTCTATGTTGCTCCTAATTTTCAGAGGCTAAAATAGTAATGGAAAAATGACTGACAAGCAGAATTATTGCCATGTAGGGCATGTGCCCAATTACTCATCTTTTTATGTGGGATAATGAAACAGTTTGAAACGAGAAATTTTGCAGTGCCAATATATGAAGGATCCAACCCAAAAACAGTATAGCCACACTGAAGCGACTGACATTTTTGTTGAACTTTGTTCTTTGTTACAAATTCATCTAATGTGTATGAACTGTATGAACTAATTAGAGGTGCTGTTTTGCTTATTTGTCTTCTGAGGTTCCGTTTTTGTAATTTCTTTGAATCTAGTGTAATTTGTATGATTATATTAACTGTGATTAGTAATAAGTATTTTATATGACAATAGAACATTTTGTATTGCTTACAGTTCAGTCCCCAACTCATATTAGACTCCTTGTGTTTTGATTCAGTTATAAACAAAAGGAAAAGCACATGTAGAGTAGAGAAAAATATTTTTGTATTGTATTTTCTTTCTTTAACCCTCTTATTTGTATCAATGCATTTGCACTCTTTTACATTGAAAAATATTTATTTTGAAAAGAGGAAGTGTGATCCTCTCTCTAACTTTATTTTACTGTTTCACAGATCGCGATGAGTCCTGCCTTCCAAGCAGCGGACCACCATCGCGTATCTGCTAAGTCTTTTGCACTTTGAGAAGTAAACAAGAAAGGCTGCACTTGTTGGTCGTCTTGGTGAGTTTTAATGCAGAAAAAATGTAAACAAGTATTTGCACTGTCTGGAAGCTAATATGAAAACTTTAAAGGATGATTTTTTTATAAATCAATAATTTAATTGGTTATAAATAAAAATCATAATTTCATGGTTAAGTGAGGAAAAAAGAGAAATTCATTTATTTGTTTTACATGGTTAAAAATAACTAAAAGTAAAACGAAGGACATTTTTTAGTTAAAAACATGCTATAACAAGCTATAGCTGTGACAAGAAATAGGTGAATGGACTTTATCTGGCTCTATGCAACAATATCATTATTGTTGCACAGGCTAGGTTTTGGGGGGGGGGGTTTGGTAAATGGACTGATTCTTATATAGCGCTTTTCTACTCTCCCCGAGTGCTCAAAGGGCTGTATACAACATGCCTCATTCACTTCCTTCTGTACGCAAGTGCATTCTGAAGACATTCACACTCCAATGGACACATTAACATCTTGCCCAATGATACTTGGGGGAAGCAGAGGCTTGAACCAACAACCTTCCAGTCAGTATCTGAGCTGCTCTACCACCTGAGCCACAGCCACCCTGGTGTTGATAAAGCGACTGGAACAAATTCCTGGATGGTGAGCCTGTGCCCAGACTGAACAGAAACATCAAAGTGGTAACAACTCAAACCACCAACAATCAAAATTTAATGTGAATTACATACATATGTAACTGATCACTAAGAGAAACAATTTCATTAGTGTCGTTTGTGTCATTGCTAAGGACATTGGGTGGACTAAAGATGCAAAATCCAAATATAAAGTTCAGTGAGTTTGTTTGAATGTTAAAGAATAAATGCAAGTGAAGGAATATTAGTCCGTTGATCACAAGGCTCCAACTTGGACAATTGCACAGAGTCTCTCTCCACAGGTACATATCCTCTCTCTAAGTAATTTATCTCTCTCTCTCTCTCTCTCTCTGAGCCTATGTTGTTTAATTCGTTGTTTTTAAAAAATATAATAATAATTCTTATTGTTGTATTTTCTCAGAATTACTCTGCAGAGCTTCATAGGTTAAATTCCAGCATTAAGAGGCTTTGATGTCTGATGGGATGTTGAACATGTGGCAGTGTCAGGATAGTTATAGGAATGCAAATTTATTTGATTTAGTATTAGTAGAGTATTATACACTTGACATCTATTGTTACATTTACATGAGAACATGTCTTTGTTTTAGACTATTACTGATGCCAGAAAGCGAATCTGTATTTTATGCCTGACACAAGTCTTCACATCAAAAATTACTTGAATTAGCCCGCTGCTGTTACAGATAAAATGCGGTGAATTATGCATTCGTTCCTCTCATCAGGATACCTATAGAACTAAATGGTATTGTTATTGTGCCTCTCATGCAGCATGTGTTCAGACATGCTGCAGCTGAAGCAAGCTGAAACCACAGAGTTAAACTCCCCCTCCTTTTTCTACCTTTCTCTACTCAAGAGCTAATGCCAGTAGTGGTTGTGTACTCTCTCCCACATCTGACAGCTCCACTGGTAAGGACATTCTTTACTTTATGCTTGGGAGCAAAACTTTGCACATTTTCAATGCCCTTGCCTCATTCATTTTGTTAACCAGCTTGTCAAGCCAGGTGCCAATGTAATGCATTGTATGCTAGCAAAGACAGTGCTCTGGATATGTAGTTGACAAACAAACTGTAGACTGAATACCTGACCCCCAAACACACACATACACCAGGTCCCTTGGTGAATTTTGCTATACATAAAATGAATACTCCCTGAGAAGTACATTACCTGTACACATATCATGTACTTGTTCAGATATCTGCTAAAGTAGCCGCAGTGCAGTAAAGTTCTGCAGATAAGGCCAGGAGATAGATTCAGATAATGTTAAAGCATCAGAATGTGAGTTATATACATATAGTATGTGACTTTACTACCCTTGAAGATGGCCAAAAGGAACATGTTTGTAGCACATCAGTTTACTTTTATTTCTTGTTCCTGCTGAGTGCACTTAAGGCTGGTAACCCAAATTAAATGGTAAATGGTAAATGGCCTGTATTTATATAGCGCTTTACTAGTCCCTAAGGACCCCAAAGCACTTTACATATCCAGTCATCCACCCATTCACACACTGGTGATGGCAAGCTACATTGTAGCCACAGCCACCCTGGGGCACACTGACAGAGGCGAGGCTGCCGGACACTGGCGCCACCGGGCCCTCTGACCACCACCAGTAGGCAACGGGTGAAGTGTCTTGCCCAAGGACACAACGACCGAGACTGTCCAAGCTGGGGCTCGAACCGGCAACCTTCCAATTACAAGGCGAACTCCCAACTCTTGAGCCACAAAATTAACCAGTTTTCTATTTTACCTACCTTGGTGCTTGATCGCTGGAGTATTTTTTCATGCCTCTTTAAGCAAAAAAGTACTTAAACTGCTCAAAATCTACAAAGTAATTAACATTTAATTAAAGGAACATGAATTCTTAGCCAAGTCAAGGATCAGAGTCAAGCATCACTTTCAGAACCTCAGCCAACTGGGATACATACTTGTTTTGGGAGCTTAAATAGAGATTTCTTTTGGATGCCTAGTACAAACACCTCCTCTCAATAGCTTGTCACAGCAAGAAGGATAAAAGGCACTAGGAAATTTTTAAGTTGCAGCACAGTTAGATTTTTAGAGGTTGTTTTTGATATATCAAACACCTTAAATACCTCTGAGAACTCCTGGGAAAGCCCTGACAATGTGCACAGCTCTTGCACAACCATCACACTGATGCAGAGTGTGTGAGATGTTGTTGTGGAGAGAAAGAAAATGGAGACAGGAAGTTGGCTGGAGTTATCATTCAATGTTGCCACTGTAGCTTGAACATTACACTTCCTCTCATACAGACAACAAGTTTAGAAGACACTTCCACTTACCCATGAAACTGGGTTAAGGAAACATGAATGCATCTTTGGGATATAGACAAAGAGTAACAGAAGCAAAAGAGATATACTGAGCACCACATTATAATTCTCGAGTTATTTAAAAGAGAATGAAAGATTAAAAACTTTCTTGGAAGGAGATAGATATGTATAGAAAGTCCCACCATGTGTGTGCCTCACTAATAGTGTTGAGCCCCTGCTGGTCCATTTTCTGAAAATCTCACAGTGTTAGGAAGGTAGCTGCCACATAAAATAGTGCTCCATTTTTGAGAAGGGTGGGTTCAAAATGACAGCCTGAGTAACAACAGATGGATTTGGCAGTAGTGAGTGCACTCACACTTCTGTCCCTTACAGTAACCTTGACATATCTCCTGCACTGCCAAGCAACTTGAGCCAGCAGTACTGCAGGTGTGACTCTAATTTAGATACTTAAAGATGGTAGACATAGTACTACTTATAATGCACCAAGTGGCTTACTAAGCATGAGTCTCGTTAATACTTAAAGAGTAAGGTTTTATTTTAAAACTCTGCCACATACTAATAAAAGGAAATACACCCAGTATCACTGACAGACAGATATATGAATTGGCTTAAACATTTTGAAAATGTACGGTAAGTCCCAAATAGTCAATTCTATTCATGTGGGCGTAGCGTATTCAGTGGGTGAAATGTTTTATCACATCATTCATCCAAGAGACTTCTTTAGTCTCAGCTAAATGCAGTTTTCCCCCACCTTATAAACTGTGCATCTGCATCATAACTTAAGCCATTACCACTGATGAACAATGGCCTGTGAGGTCAGTTTCTTGAGCACAAACTGGGTGCATTGTAAGTGGGGATTTCCTTACCTAGATGACTGAGCATGCATCAACACATATACTGTAACGAAATTTCAAGAAAGGTTTTCAACACATTAAAAGTATCCACCCATCAGAGAGAGCTGAGTGAGATTTGAATCCACATCAACTGTTTCTCTGAAATCTGAAACTTCCTTTCACAAAATTGCTATTGATCTCTGTTAGCCAGTTAGATGTGCTCCAGTGTTATACAAAGACTTACCACTTATCTGCCAATTAGACAGGTTTACATTGCCAACATTACTAAGAACACAGAATAACAGTGACATTTGAATTGCAGCTTAGGCTGTATGTTCCCCAATACCTAAGATAGATACAGATGGAATAAATAATATAGAGGGATGGTTGTGCAAAGTTACAAAATTTGCTCAATATCGCACATTAGGCACCAGACCTTATGATCTCTGGAAGAGATGCTTTAGGTTGCAGTCAGCACTTACTCTATATCTTGCACTAGTGTTGTTATATTCATAGACTGTCATTGATTCTGGCCAGACACAAGCACAAGGAAATGCACTCAAAAAATAAATAACCTTTTAGTGAGGCTTTATAGAAGTTCCAAAATCTATTGGGTTAATGTTAGCCTTATAATTTGTATTCAAAATAAATTACAGAAATTTTAGTCATAACAAAAGGTCCGACACACAGGGTCAAGAAATGAGGTCAGTCAAAAAGGTAAAGGCTTTACTGAAGACCCATGTGGCTATAAACAAGTTATTACTCAAAATCAAACAATATTAGAAAGAAAGAAGGAAAAAATACAAAAACTAAAGACAGAAGAAGAGACAAAAATCTGAGTGTTGTGCAAGCAGAATGCTAGAAATGAATGAATGAAATGAACAGACATAGAACAGTACATGAAAAAATTAAATATGTATGGCTAGAAGGTGGTAAAACTTTTATTTAAACAAACATGTTGGTGATTTGAAAACATAGGCTGTAAAATATTGTCCAAGAAAGGATGACTCTTCAGGTGGCAAAAAGAAGTCTGAAGTCCGGGACTTAAATGATATGACATGCATGTCAGAGTGAAAGGAAACACAACAGTAAATGATTAAATAAATCTTACAGAGAAGAGTGATTTCTTTCATATATTTAGCTATATACTCATACCCTATAATTCCCCACTACTCAGAATATGTGTCTGTGTAGTTTTTCAAAGCCTCTTCCCTTCAGTGACAATGCTTTGTGATGTCTGTGGTTGGTATGCAGTCTCAATAGTTCTGATCACCAGGCTTTAATCCAAATATGCCTTTGATGTTCCCAGACATCTTGGACCCTGCTTCAAGATGAGTAGAACAAATAGCTAAATGTGATGACTGGTGTCTCTGTGGATCTTAAAGGACTGCTGAGGAAATGTCATTGCAGTTTAAATTACGCCTGATCTGATAAATGAAACCTCTTTGTTGACTTTTCTGGCTTCTGTTATTTTTTTTGTTTTTCACTAAAATATAAAACTACTCACCGCTTTCTGGAAAAATACAGGACACCCAAAATCATGTTTTTGAAAAATTGCACAAATTGGGTATATATATGTGTGTGTGTGTGTGTGTGTGTGTGTGTGTGTGTGTGTGTGTGTGTCTCATCAGTCTCATCTTAGGAAGATGTTTTGGATCTAACTTACTCATGATTGTTTCTTTTAATGAATTTGGAATCTGCATTTGTTTAGAGGCCTTAACGTGTGCAAAGCTGCAATTCTCCTTCTTTGAATTCCTTGTATTTTTCCATTGTTCTGAGCATTATTCAGTCCACTGAGTGCTGTCAAACAAATATTTTTATTTGGCAAAAAGAAAATATCAATTATACTACCAGTTGTACAGTTGACATCATGATCACTAACAAAAAGCATTAGCTTCACAAGTTAAAAGACATTGTAGAACCTTCAGCACCACATATAATATATAGTATACACATATATTATACACATATAATATAAGATAATCAAACTTGTGAAAACAATTCTTATTTTTTTAGTAATTAAAATATATGTTGTTTATTCATTCCTGAAATAAGGATGATTCAAATAAATATTAAAAGCTGCCATGCCTAACTCCACCACAACTATACATTTCTAAATGTAATAGGGTTTTACATTCAGCAAAATGTGATGCAGTTTTGAATGCTGACTTTAAAACACCACTCTAAACACTGGTAGTTGATTAGCACGACTGGCTGACTGTCTATTTGATAGCCACATTATTCACAGAACCAATATGAGTCACTATTATAGATTATTACCACATGAAAAGACTAAATCCCATGGCACTGAGAGTAGAGTACAAAAAGTCCATGGGAGAAAAGCTTCCATTGTACTAAAAGCATTAGCATTAGAAGTGTATACCTAGAGTAATAACTCTTACTTGCAAGTGATTAAAAAATAATTTCTTCACACATATCATCAGATATTTTGGTTTCCCTGGCAAAAATTCAACTAAAATATCCCATCTATGGGAAAACTGTCTTCTCACACTCTGATACTAATGAATTAACCCCCCAGCTCAATGCCTTGCTTTTATTTAGTCTACACTTCAGCTTAACAAAATACTGAAATACATAGGGCCTTGCTTATTCAGTTGAATCAAAATGAATTTATGACTTGATTCTTTCCAATTCGTTTACTTTTTAGGAGTGCCGCATCACTTTGAAATGACACACAGAAACACTGAGTCCAAATACTTTATCACTTTGTGACTCATATAGCTACAACTTGCGAAAGAGGATCCATATCTTAAATCATTTATTACTTACTGTCCAATAGTGAGTCAATACAGCTTCATTTTGGCTCGTAGCAGGAGTAAAAAAACAGTGTTGATATGGCCTCTCACTAATTGTCCTGTGATTACCAGCCCAGGGACAAAAAACAGAGAAGCATAACCTCTGCTCAAACACACAGACGCACGCTTACAAACAACAAACACTGACATAATTGCCAGTTGTGCTGAAGATACTGGATGCACTGAAACACCACCATGTCTAACATCAGTAACTACACTTTTCTCGACCCTTTTTTTTCCCGGCACTGTTGTCTGAGTTTCTCTAACAAGCTATCCAAGCAGGTGAGGTGAGGGGTGTTGTTTATAAATTGGTGATAAGTCAGTGCATCATTATGGCTGACAGTGTCCTCTACAGCACTGTGTATGTGATTCCAATCTAGCAGTTGGAATGAATGCCTGTTATATTTTTATCCACAGAAAATACAAACAATGACGTTGTGAGATGATGAGTCGGTGCCTTTTCTAATTCCTGATATTCATAAAGGAAACACAGAGTTATTCATGTATTCCATATTTGGTCAATTCTTTGGGTCAATTCTTTATTTTCTTGTGCACGACAATGAAATTAATAGTGAAATAAAATAATAAAGAATGAATCCATCAGTTCTTTTCAGCCTATCCTTTTCAGGGCTGGGGGGCACTGGAGCCTATCCCAGCTGTTTTCGGGCGAGAGGCAGGGTACACCCTGGTCAGGTCGCCAGTCTGTCACAGGGCCATCATTAATTAAAAGTTAATGATGATAAATCACAGATTCACCATGAACAGACATTTATATCTTTGGACAAACCAAATATAAGGTTTCCTAGAATAAACTGTCTACATAAAAATGTCATTCTATCAGCTGGACAATGCTATATTATGGAGAACACATGTGGGACCACAGCCGACTGTGCCAGCAGCTTGCGACTGTGAGATAAAACCCCTGCCAAAGTCAAATGGCAGAATTGACAAAACACTCACATTTGAGAAGAGACACATGCATAAAAACGGGGTAATGGTCAAAGTCTGCCCTCTTGTTTCTTCAGAAATGAAGGTGTTCAGAAAAAAAGGTGACAGCCACTCCAGGAAAGAAATCACATCAATACAAGTATCCATATGTCTCATACCCTTTGATGTATAGCACATTTAATGTAGTCTAAAAAGATATGTGAACTGGTTGGAACAGCTCAAAAATATATTTAAAAATTGTTTATTTTGTTTATTTGTTATTAATTATCAACTTTATCATTGTTGTACACTTATGATGATCCTTGAGTTTTAAAAGTGGTATTGGTCTTCTGGTTGTCATTACACTGCCTTTACACAATTATCCTCAACATGAACTGAGCCCTTATCAATAATTTAGGTACAGGAATTTGCACAGCACCTGTCCCAAATTAGAGGGTATTAAAGTCCTCAGTGGAAGAGAATTCAAAGACTTAATGTTTGGATATGATAAAGCGTGTTTGCACAGCGTTTTTTTTTTTTTTTTTTACAAAAGCGTGCATATGCTTTTGTTCGGGCATTTAGACATGGAATACGCAGACAAAGAAGAATGACTTATTTTACATGTGTTTTACTCCTTTTAAACTGGGTTGAAAAAGCCAAAAAGGAATTCTAAATAAAAATATTATTAATGAATATAATAACAAATGTTCTACTGGTGGCCAAACTAATACTAAAAACCTTAGTCTTTAGCATTTGTATTTTTCCAGCCACTTCCCTGCTGTCTCTCCATCCATTTCTTGCACCACACCAAGTTCAAGGATTAAAATAAAGCAATAATGCGGATTTAAGTAATGCAGATTCACAGTAATGCAGATTATGTTGCCTTGAAGTGAACTCTGAGAAAAGATAGAATACGTTTAGGATATGCAATACATTATACAGCAGTCCATTTCTTACTACTGTTCCAGTTGTGACAGCTGCTGAAAAGGTAGTTTATTTGTTACCAAAGGCTATGTCTAGAAACCTCTTTGGTAAACATACACTGTGTGTAGCTCTGCCTGTGATTTCCTAGTAACAAAGTACCAGGTTATCTGAATAGGGTCAAGGGATGGAGAACCTAGCAGCTGACATCTTCTGAAAATGACAAACTGTACTGAGTTAAAAGTAAATTATATATGTGTGTGATTTTAATTTAATCAGATACTGTTTTCCCTGATTATTATTTGTATTTCACTCTATTTGGGGTTCATTAGATCAATATCAGTGTTAAAATTCTGTATTTATTGGGGGGGGGGATGATTCAACAGCAGAAACCCAGAGACAAAATCATGTTTTAGGAGCTTTTATTTTGACAGGATTCTCAGACAGAGGTACGGGTTAAAATAAGTTTTCTTTAAGCACAGGGGCGAGGGAGGATACCACCAGAGAACTGCCAGAGAAGAGAAGTCAGATAAGTATTGAGGCAGCTGAGTATTTTGCCAAAATTGTTAAAAAAAACTTAAATTGAACTTACTTGTGACTCCCTTGTGATTTGCAGGCGGGGGAGGCAGGCAAAGGCTTCGGGTGTCAGGGCTGGTGGAGAGTGAGAAGACGTGTGAGATTCCTGGGTGAGTCTGAATGAGATCAGCTTGGGTTTATGGGAAATCCTTCCTTTGCAGGTGAACAAAGGGAGCCTTGCTTCTGACTTGAGTCTAGCCAAGGAACACACCAGGACAGAACTAGCAGTGGAGAGAAGAAAACAAGGTCAGGTAATAGAAGGTACAAGCAAAAGCTACAAATGGTTGTGAGCCAAGCTACCACCACAAAGGCAACAAAAATCTGGCAAAGAGTAAAGGTTTCAGTTTACTTACAGGATATAATGAGCTAATGATAGATAAGCTGTTCTGTCTGGACTGAGGGCAGGAACATCACACCCTAGAGCAGGGCTGGGCAACAACGACTTCCTCTATACCGCCTGAGAGCAAAAGGGAGAGCAGGAAAAGAAGAGAGAGTGAGAGAGAGAAGGCTAGCAACAGAAGCAGGCCTGCTGGGAGGATGACACACACACACACACACACATATTGTCAAAGTTGTATATGTGGACTTGATTTTTTTTTTTTACTCTTCTTACAAAAGACACAAAATATCTTGTAAAGTGTTGTTATCAGCTGGTATTGATAGCCATGTCAAACTATACAGCCAACCACCCAACTGCGTTCAATGTGTGTCATGTTTGTGTGTTTCTAATTAGCATATTTACTCATCCTGGAGAATTGGTAGCTGCAGAAAAACTAGGTAATCAAAAATGGTTTTTTTTCATCAACTTGAAAATCAGAAAATAATATCCAGTTTTATCACAAGGTTCAAGGTTCTTTATTCATCACATGTATAGTTATACAAGTATAACACACAGTGAAATGAAACCTGACACGCTCCACGACTTGTGCAAAGGGGGGGGGGGACATTATATAAAATATATACATTAGGTGAATGTGCAGTAGTAGCATGTATGCAGCAAGCAGGTGAAAGAAAGCAATACTCGGACCTTAAATAGCAGTTAAGGAGCATTGACTGACACAAAGGGGAAACTTCAAAAGGTCCTTCAAAAAGTTATTTGCATACAAAAATCCCTAAACTGAAAGAGCCTTCAGGAATTGGAAATACATAGCAGTCAAAAGATATGCAAATATCTTCTGTTTTAATGACAAGCAATCAACCGTGTTAAGAGTAAAATATTTCCTGATAATACATCAATCTACATCAACAAGAATGGTATTCTGAACACATATGCAGAACTGGTTTCAGCCATGTAAGCTGTAGCTGCTCATAAAGGCTGTCCTGCAATCATTTATGAATCACTGTGACTCACTGCAAAGAGAAAAGCGGCGCCCTCCCAACACAGGGACTAAATGTCCAAGTTTTATCTGTGCATTTGTTTTCCTGTTTTAGTAAAGACTCACATTCATTACCCTTTGACTGACAGCACAAACCTTCTATTTCATTATTTCACAAGCACAAAGAATAGTCAATTTTCCCAGCAAACATCAACGTTCCTGGCTGAAAATGGTCACAGACCAATTGCAAAAGGCAATGCGAGTAAAATTAGCCCATTTAATTTTCCTTAAATTAAAAAAAAAAAGCAAACTTATTACTATTATTATTATAACAACCATGCCTGTACAATTCTATTGTAAGCAATATAAATCTATCTATTTATGGCATGCCAGCTGGTTAACAAAATCTCATTGTAGCACCTTGCTTTACTTTGTAAGTTATTTCTTCTTCTTAGTTTAAAGAAACTGTGGATAGAGGTCTTCAGCGGCCAACTATGAATTCAATCAAATACATTTCAAAACAACTTGAAGGCTGGCTCAGTATTCATCAGCTCAAAATTATACAAAAAGGAAATATTATAGAAAAATGATTTTATTTGTCTGAGGCGTACTTCAGATTATATGAGCACTATCATGCTTGTAACACTAGTTCTTGTGTTAGGAACACAATTGGCTTCTTAATGAAGAATTAAGGGCTGAAGATTTTACTGACTGGGTAATTAAAGAGAAGACAGTGGCTTTAGAAAGCCTCATACAATTGGAAACAAAAGACAGAGGAAATTAGCAGCTAACAGACAACCCCAAATTCCATTTTACTGTCAGCTCTAAATGAGGTCTACAGTAAACCCATGTAATATTATAATCCACTAATGGAAAGAAGCACTTTAAAATCTGTTTTTTCCACCATTGTCTACAAGATGTTGCAAGACTTGCTGAATGTTTGGTATTAATACAGTCTTTGGGAACTGAATTTGAAAAAGCTTTTGCCCTCAAATTAAAGTGGGCCAAAAACATCCAGAATGGTTTCTGTGGTACATATGTCTATAAGCTGTGGTTGCAGTACTTAATTACCGGTATGTCACTAGTGCTACAGAATAGGTGAAAGCATAAAGAGAGTAATGTTTTTTTAAGTGGTTGGTAATTTCAAATGCTACGCTATGACACGTAACCAGAGTGTGTTGATTCAATCATCCTCTTGTGTTTTTTTGTTTTGTTTTTTTGTCACCCTCATTAACCTGTTTTCTCACGTCTTTGACTTATTCAAGGTTCTGATTGGTTGCTGAACGTTCGCTGTCATGGTCCTGGGTCGAGCGACCCAGTATTTGAGTTTCATGTATCTTTTGTATTCATTTGCACCTAACTTAGTTCACCTAGTTAATTCCTAGATTGCAGTTTAGTTTTGTTCCTTAGTTGTTTATGTCATCTCCCCCTGTACTAAGTCTCCCTGGTTCATGCGTCATGTCTGCGTGGTTATGTTTAGTTCATGTCATGTCTAATCTCCATTATTCCTGTTTTACTTTGAAAGTCTGTATTCAATGTCAGTGTATTTAGTTTCACCTCTCCTGTCCTGTCGTTAGGTTCATGTGTGTCAGCTGTGCTCCCATGTGTGGCCACTTCCCCTGATCATCCCTCATGTGTATTTAGTCTCTCATGTAGTCTGTGTCGCGTCGTCTGTGTTCCCACCCTCCATGTTGTCACAGCCAGTCTTAGTATTCATAGTTATGGTTTCCTGTGTCTTCATAGTTTTTCCTAGTTTTACTTTCCCAGTTTAGTCATAGTTTAGTTTGTCACTGCGTTCTGCCTTGTCTGCACTCCTTGTCACCAGCCACAATAAAGGCTCGCTTTCAGTTAAGTTTGCTCCAGCCTACTCTCGTGTGTTCGCACCTGGGTCCACCACACACTCCACCGCACGGTCTGCCTCCTCAGATCGTGACAGTTCGCAGCACAAATATAAACCAAAATAAGGCGGAGCATGGTGATTGGTAACTTTCTCTTTCTTCCAGTTTTTCCAAATCAATTTTATTTTAGTTATATACCCCTAAATCACAACTACAGTTCTCTCAACGTACTTTATATTGTAAAGTAAAAACCCATCAATAGCAAAGAGAAAACCCCAGTAATCACATGACCCCATGTGAGCAAGCACAACAGGAAGAAACCTTCAGCAGAACCAGTATAACCCAGGGAGAATTCAGGGTCAGCTGATCCAGCCCTAACTATATGCTTTATAAAGAAATTTAAGCCTAATCTTGAAAGGGTGTCTGTCTACCAATTCCAAACTGGGAACTAGATAACATGGGCTTGATTATTCAAGACCTTGAGGAGAAGAGTTTGGAATTGGATAGAAGAAATATGTTCTCTCTTTCTAGTCCCTGCCAATACTCTTGCTGCAGCATTTTGGATCAACTGAAGGTTTTTCAGGCAGCTGTTAATAATAGTAATAATACATTTTATTTAAAAGTGCCTTTAAAAACACTCAAGGACACTTTACAGAACAAATAAGACAAGCATAAAAACAGGAAATGAACACAATAATAAAATAACGTTTAAGAGCATGTAGTTATACAGAGTAGGCTATCTTGAACAGGTGGGTTTTGAGGGTGGACTTAAAAAGGGGGAAAGAACTGATGTTTCTGAGGTCAGGGGGTAAGGAATTCCAAAGTCGAGGGGCAGAGCAACTAAAAGCCCTGCCCCCCATGGTAATAAGACGAAATGAAGGAACAGAAAGAAGAAGAGAAGAGGAGGATGTTAGGATGACTTGATGTTTCTAGTGGTCTAGTGTACCAAAACAAGCTTGGTAAGAAGCCTGGATCTGACAGCTCATTGTATGGTAGGTTCACGTTTTTTGGGTTTTTCTTCCATTTTTGTTTGCAAAGGGTAATTTTGGATTTAAGACAGCAATGTATACTATGAGGGGCCGATGGCGCGATATGGCAGCCTCGCTTCTGTCAGTCTGCCCCAGGGCAGCTGTGGCTACAACCGTAGCTTGCCTTTTTGGTATGTAGGGCCTTATATACAGTATAGTCAATTTTGCTTCAGGTGCTCCACATAATTTCTTGGTGAGTTACTATATGTCAGCTAAAGGAAGCTCTAGAGAGCTAGAATAGTAATTTACACCTTTAATATTTACTGATTTGGATAATCAGCAACAGATGATCTCTCTAGAGGCTCACACATGATGCTATGGGATGAAAACATCTGCATTTTTCATCCCTTTTCAACGTTCTTTTCAGATTCTTTTAGGGTAACACACATGCCCACACATATTTCATAAATCTGCATTGCTTAAAAGTTTCTTGATTGTGCATGTTATTATACAAAATTTTAGGCCTGAATTGAGAATTTTGACCAGCCTCAGACTCTGTATTTTCCTCTTCAAAATATGTATGCCTGCAATTGTCTGGGAATAATGTATGCATGAGGTTCTTTGGTAGGACCAGAATACAAAATAAAAGAATACTTGGAACACAAAGGTCTCCAGTGAAAATCACAGTGGGATGGAGCAGTTGCAGGCACACAGTGATGAGACTTCTAATAAGAGCTGTATTACATCAGCTCTGCTCTTTGTGCAGAGATGTTGCATGATAAGTCAAAGTGGCTTTGACACAAAATAAACAAGGCGATTTTCTCTGACACTGTTTCCTCCTCTGTATGAGAAATCAGCCGCGACTGCACTGAAACAAAATTACTTTAATATATTTAAAGACATTCAATTTATAAGGTGATGTACAATGATGGGGTATTTTTCATGCAGACTGCTAAGGTGTATGATGCTCACACCTGTCAATGTACCTGTAATCTTAGAATAGAATAGAATAGAATAGAATAGAATAGAATAGACTATCGCTTAATTGTCATTGTATATTTACATGTGGATGCTTCACACCAATTGTGATGGCATAAAATATAAATAATAGACAGCAGGAATAAATAGCAAACAGGAGAAATGTATACAATCAAGAGGGATATACACAAAACAAGAGAAATATATACAAAAATACGCTGTATATGGGTTCATTCATCTAGTAGCTGCATGGCCACATGCATTATTTTCCAGTCACTGAAAGACAGACAAGACAAGTTTCTCAGCATTTTTAGACTTTTGAGTGCAATAGATTTTCATTTCATTTCAGGCTAAGCCTCGGCCTTGAGGAATCACATTTTATCAAAGCAGTCTTATCATGCCTTATGCCTGACTCATGCCTGTTACAAAGATTGTTGCACACAGTTCACTTGCTACACCAAACCCAGCTGGAGTGTTAGCTCAACTGTCCGGCCAGAAGGAACTGTCCGTGATTGGAAACGAGCCCTGTTTGAACTGATTTAAGAGGTCACACACTGGTTTACTGATGATTATTAAAAAGATGCATTGACAAAATTTCACAAATAGCATGTTTGCACTTTGGAAGGTTTTCTATATGCACTGGTTTTCACAGATTCATCCCAGAAAAAGAAGATGCAGGATGAGGGCAGTCAGCTGGGAAAGATGCAGCAGTGCATGTTCCTTCAACACTTAAACCCACATCGACCTGGCATCAGATGTGAGCGCTTTATATGAAATATATAAAAAGTACCGTGGTATGCTATTACATGATAATGCTATTGCAGTGGTTGGTGTTGTCATTAGGGGATTTATTCTTTTGAAACACTCAATAACTCTTTGCTGAATTGGATTGACTTAGAATTTTAACACTCTTACATACAGTGCAGACAGCCTTCAGGGTTTGCAGTTTTCCTAATCTAAGTGCATGTTTTCTTTAGAAGCGGATGTTAAATGAGACAGCCAAGATCCAGCAAAAAATTTGGTAATTTTTGACATAATTTAAAAATGTATACAAACCTTTTTTTAGTAAAGTTGCATTTTTTGTTTTCAAAGAACTCCAAAAAATAGAGTAGAGCCATAGTAACTACTGATTTGATTATGTTTTTCAAGCATAAAAAATAAGTTTCCAATGCTTTAGAAATAAACTTGTTTCATCTGTATGATTGTATATATTATTTTCTTTTACATTACAGCAAACTTGTGTGGCTTGTGTGGTTTGTACCTCCTGCAGTGATGTGTAGCATGTAATTATAACTTAGGACTGGTATAAAGAAGGCATTGTGCAGCATCTATTCATAGCTGGGCAGTCCTGCTGACAGAATTGCAGGAGTGTGATTGGCATCTATTCATTTCCTCAGAACCAGGAACAGGCGAAATCAGAGTCAATCATTGACCCTTTCAGACAGATACCAAGGACTGAATGATGCAGAGGATTAGCACTCTCATGCCATTGCCTTGTTTACTTCATCATCTCTTCATCTTTAAGCCAGAAAATGACTGCATAAATTTCATAAAACCATTATTAAGAGCATACAATGTTCTCCCCCAAATGTAACCCCTTCTCATGCAAAAAGCTTTCATTTCCTGTTCAGTCTCTTGACAAAAATCCAATCAGGAATGGATCATAATTTATTCACATGTGGAGAAAGAATACACTTCAACTATATAAAGACATCTCATTATTTTACTACACATACACAAGAAGGAAAAAGCCCTGCATTAGCAGGTTACAAACAGGGATTGCATTTTGAGCTTGATTGACAGAAAAGTATGGATATTAGAATAATTGTCAAGCAAATGCCCATTGGTTTAAAAAGTTGCTATCAGTTGCTAACTTTGTAATTTTCTTGTTATTAGGCGTTAGGTTTGAGAACAGAGAACTGGCCTCAAGCCAAGTGACAAATGGCTTGTATGCAGGGCAGTCAGTTTTAATAGATGACTATTGGCTGTTTTGACACCTGCTACCTGCTTTAAAATAGAAAAGTGTACAGGTAGTTTGGCACAGCTATAGCCATTTTATTCTTTCTTGTTAACATTTTAAATCAGAATGCAGCCATAGCTGCGTGTAGTGCATATTACATTTTCTTACATATTTCTGAGTGGCCTGCCATGTCAGGGCAAAAATAAATTACTGTCTTTGTTTTCCTTTACATATCTGCTTTAGACATTTGCTCAGCAGCCACTTCATCCTGCTAGTACTGTATTGGACCCTTCAGAACTGCCTTCATTCTTTGTGGCATAGATTCAATAAGATGCTGGAAACATTCCTCTGACATTTTGATACATATTGACATGATAGCATCACACACTTGCTACAGATTTATTGGCTGCGCATCCATTATGTGAAACTCCTCTTGTGTTATTGGATTGAGATCTGGTGACTGTGGAGCACAATGAACTCATTGTCTTCATCAAGAAACCAGTTTAAATTGATCAATTGATCATCTTAATTTGGATGACCATGCAATTTAACCAATCCTGAGCTGGTACTTAGGGGCACAAAGTATTGACAAGAAGAATATCATCCACATCATTACACTACCAGCAGCATCAACGACTGATACAGTGTAGGATGGATGCATCCATTCAGATCATTTTCACCAAATGACCCTGACCCTACCATCTGAATGTTGCAGCAGAAGCCTCATCAGATCAGGTAACATTTTTCCAGTCTTTTATTATCCAGTTACGGTATATTTATGCAAACTGTAACTTCACTTTCCTGTTCTCAGGTGACAGAAGTTGCACTTGGTGTGGTCTTCTGCTGATATAGCCGATCTGCTTCAAGGTTCTGCATTCAGGGATGCTCTTCTGCATACCTCTGTTATTATTTGAGTTATTATTGCATTCTTATCAGCTCAAAGCAGTCTGGCCATTCTCCTTTGACCACTTGCATTAACAAAGCTTTTACACCCAGACAGCTGCCACTTTTCTCCTTTTCAGACTCTGTAAACGATAGAGACAGCTTTATGGGGAAATCCCAGTATATCCGCAGTCTCTGAAATACTCAAACAAGCTCATCTAGCACCAATAAGCACATACAGTCACCTTTCTTCCTCATTCTGATGCATTTCTGATGTTTGAACTTCAGCAGGACATTCTGATTATGCCTACATACTTAAATGCACTGAGTTGCTGCGGTGTGATTGACTGGTTAGATATTCGCATTAATAAAAGCTGAACAGGTACTTTAAGTTGGCAATGTTAAACTGTTTTGGTAAACTTAGAGCTGTGTCTAATAGTGTGTTTATGGATCTGTGTCTAAGCAAAATATAGACTTCTTGCATGTTGTGAATAATCTGAGCTAAGAAGTTATTTGCTTCTTTTTCTTTCATCTCTCTCTCTCTCTCGTTCTTTCTTCCAGGTTCCTCATCAGCATGAGTAATGATCTTGTATGTGTTTGATAAGAGCATTTGCTGTACCTCTGGAATTAAAAAATCAACTGATGCATGAAATAAACAAAAGAGAGACTATGATAAGGCATTGCTTTCCCAACAGTTACCAGGCAATGAAATGTAGGATTCATAATTTTATAGATGCAGACACACAACACTAGCCTTTCATAGTTCAAACCCTTTAATATATTGTAAAGAATCCAAAATTAGCACTAATTATTCTGCTACTGTGACAAAATGAAAAATCTCCACATGTGTATCAGACGGAGTAATATTTTTACTGCCAAGTAAACTTTTCTGTTGCCAAACTGTGAGCTGTTATTTTACATTAATTTTTACATTGATCATATAGTAAAATGACAAAAAGAAAGATTAATGTGGATAAATACTGAAGCCTTCTCATCCTTTCATTTAAGTTGATCCTAACATTTCAAGAGAACAAGAGATCAGAGATTTTATGCTTCCAGCAAATAGGATCCATCTCTTTGCTCTGCAAAAAGTATAACTATGCTGTGAAATAGCAAGAATGCTTCTGCAATTGAATTGTGTGTCTCCATTGAGCTACAACATAGAGAGGAAGGCAACTGAAAACAGTTTAAAGTCACACCTCTATTGATTTATCTTTTATTGCTTGGGATTTATGAATTATTGTAAATCTGACAGTGTCTCTCATGATACTGCCACCGGGTTTTTAAATCAAGCTGACAGGCTTATTGTTGAGCTCTGGTGGAAAAGCAGAATAGCATAGAGGAATGTACCATCCCTGATCCAAGAGAAAGAGAAAATATTACCCCACACTCCCTGGTGGTGAGAAGTTGTAACAACCAAACTACATCCCCACACAATTGCCATGACACTCTAAATCACTCATATCAGTGAAACAGCATCAACCTAACAATAATGGCATCTTGTATATAATACATCTCCCTCCTCAAAACACACATCCTTAGGAATCTCCCTTTGTCAATCTATATGGATTTAAGTAATCCATGCAAATTAATACACAGCATAATGGTAAGAAAGTGGCAATCGTTGGAGTTATGGCCAATTGTTGCCTACAGCATGACTACCAGGAGCTTATTTTAGCCAGTTCAGACTGTGGACAAACTGCTGGCATGACCACAAATTATTCAGTTCTTCAGAGCAGTTGCTTAATTGGTTGTCACAGCAACACATCCAAGTCAAATGTTTTCCGGAGCAGGTTTACTCAGTATAAACTGGATTGGATGAGGGCTTTAAGGAGTGCCACCCAACTATGGCAGAGGCTTTGGCTTACTTTAGCAAACATAAAGTCCACCTCATCCTGCAGAGGAAGAGGTTCAGCTACCAACTGGTCTCCCAGTGGTTAGGCCCTCAATTACAAGCCAACTGCACAGGTTATTTGATGGAAAGCCACAAAAAAAAAAAAAAAATTCAAAAAGTCTGCAGAGATTACTGCAACCTGTCATCGATTCATCTCTTTGCAATAGGCTACTCAACTGTACTGGTTATCAGCTGGTTGTTTTCTGGTTATATACCTATAAAAAAATCAAGGTTGCTGATTGCCATTGTTATTTAGCAGTTAAGTCATCGTCCTAAAGCAACTCTGTCACTTTTTGTGGATAAATTTCTTTTTAATGGGAATTTCCGTGTATGTAGATGGCAACAGTATGCAACAGATGGCAGAAGATTTACAATTCCTGCCGATTTATCGCAGTTAGTTGCCATATTATAACAACTAGATTGCATCTAATTGTCAGTTTGACCCCTTTCAATCACAGAGTGATAGCAAACTCATTCTATATTATTGCCGTTTTATCAATGTCTTGATCCATCAAGTTAAGAAATGAGATCTTGGTGTGGATGGGGGGGAAATACATGCAATCATCAATGTTTAAAGAAGAAGGACTGTGACTCTCTTATGCAGGCCATTTCATTGTACTTGGAAATCCCCATACAGTGTAAGTGCTCATCTTAACTCAGAGGAACAGCTTAAGCTGCATGCTTCATGAATAAAACTGCAGTCTTTAAAATGTCCTCTCTTCATTGCCCTCTGTGCTTCTATTCTACATTTTATGAAGTATTTTTTTAAAACTGCCATTATACTGAAGTAGAAGAAATATGCCTTGACTTCTAAAGCACCAAATCTACTCGATATACTGTATCTCAGATTTATCTCTGGCAGTACCAAAAATGAAAATGTGTCTCCATTTGTGTGAGCTGCCACTCATTTTTATCTGAAGCACTCAGCTGCCCTGACAAAACTCCATCGTCCACATTGTTTGATAATAAATTGTGCTTTTTTTTCAGTTCTAATTCAAGAGCTCAGACTGAGATTAAATAGATTCAAAGTGTCCAAGCTTCACATTCCAATTTAGAAAACACAACAGATAAGATAAGGCAATGTAGAGAGAATAACTTTAAACAATTTGGACAAAGCTGAAAGGCCTTATTTCCTATTATGAGCATGTAATACTGTGGCATACCTATATTGTCATGGTACTGGGTCGTTGACCCAGCGTTTTGTTTTGTGATTATTTCCCTCTGTCTAGTTATTCTGTGTCCTCCCCCCTTGTGTCTGGTTCGGGTTCTAGATTTCCTGTTTTGTTCTGAAAGTCTGTGTCTGTTGTCATTGTGTTCAGCTTGTGTCCTCCAGTCATCATGTGTATTCAGATCAGCTGTTCTTCCCTCCTGTGTGCGATTACCTGATTACCTTGTGTGTGTATATTTAGTGGGTGTCGGTCTGTGTTTGTTGTCGGCTCGTCTGCGTTCATCCATGTATCACTGCGTTCCTCCGTGTAGCTCTGCATTCTATGGTGTTTCGTTCCTGTCTCTGCGTCTCTCTGCCCCGCACCCCTTTTGTATGGTCTCAGGTTTGTCTTTAGTTTCTCCCAGTTTAGGTTTGTAATTGCTCATGTTGAGTTGCCTGTTTTTGCCACCACCACCACCTTGTAAATAAACATCACTCTGTCATCAGTTCGCTGCATCTTGGGTCCTCCTTTTCCTCCACACCACACGGCTCCCTCCGCCAGCCGTGACATATATAGTATAAAATGATCTATGAATTTATACAGTTCTTTGGTATAAGTGTGACATTTTCTGACAAATGCTTTTTGAGGCTCGTGGACTTGACATTACTTATATCTCCACTATGCACTTCACATCTGCTATAAGAATAAGGAACTATAACAAGAACAGGGCAGGACTGTTGCAGAGTCTACATGACTAAAGCCTTTGGACAAAGATTCTCAAAAGGACTGTGCATTTTTCTGTAAATGGATAAACAAGCATGCAAATCAATCATGTGTCATGCTGATAACATCATAGATTGGATTTCTCTCCAGCCGTTGTCATTTCATTTTGCTGAAGCATTCTCTGATTTGACTCACGATGTCCTCAACAATTTCAGAAGGCTGTACTGCAAATAGCCTTTTTATTCCTCATAGTCATCTATTGTGTTGGGATCTTTGTTTTTCGGCTTTCCTCCACACTAAAATATCTCAATAAGTTTTGGAAAAGAGCATTTTCAATGCATAGTTCAAAGTTGTGTTTGATAAATTCAAACGGAGTTTGAATTACTCTATTAAAACCTGTTATAAATAGCCTCTTTCTTTATCATAGTCATATATTGTGTTCATATATTGATAGTTGGGGTGTTGTCTGTCTTTTTCATATTATTGCAGGGTCTTTGACTTACATTATAAAGCGCCTTGAGGCAACTGTTGTTCTGATTTGGCGCTATATAAATAAAATTTAATTAAATTGAATAGAATTGAACCACTAATGTTACCTGGTTCTTTCTAGTAGTACCACATTAATTTTTGCTGTGAAGTATTTTGCAATCTCAAGTGATGTTGCAGAGGAGCATTTTGTGTGAATATGCTGCTCCCGATTGTTCTGGGCTCCATCTCTAGCGTAAGGTTTGGTACAAAAACAAACAAACAAACAACAGGTATTTGGCATCTTACTAAAACAAAATGGTAAAGATTAAAAAAAGGCTCCGCATTGCAGCACCATTGTGAGGATGGCGACATGCTGTGCTTAAGTAGAGCTTCACAGAGCGGTTAGCATAGTTACAGACTCTTAGTCTTGTTGTGTTTAATGGCAGGTTCGTAACACTTAGCAGTAATCACAATAATTCAATATGCCATACACCTATTTACTGCCATTTTAGTACCTATCTAGTACTTGTGATAACTACTGTGTAACTGTGTTGATTTGCATGCTGACACATACAGTTAAAGAGCAGTTTCTGATATACATCATGAAGGGACCTAAGTTTATCCAGACAGCTCAGTGAGTCACACACTATCCTAAAAGACAATATGTCACAGCTGTATCTTTAATTAGGTACAATTGGCATTGACTTTTAGAAAGAAGCTTTCAGATGGGTTGCGTGTGCTCCTTTTATCCTTTCTTGCGGAGAAAATTATGTTTAGAAGGAAACTCGGTTATTGAAAGGCTTTCTGTGTGCATCAGTAATCACTCTGTCCTTTTTTCCCTGGGTCAGCCACAATGCTGGGGGTAAAGCAGCTAAATGCTGATGGGACCAAGCAACAGCCGCAATCCCATTTGAGCAGCCATTGGTACTTTGCCTTAAATGCTTTTCAATCTCCTGAAGATCACATTAGCCGGCTGCTTCTTATCGACTCATCTAAAGAGTTTGTCTTCATCTAATTAAGGACAGTGCTTCCTTAATAGCCCCATGCTTAGGATGAGTTATTTCATAAGTGCATATATAGGCTAGTAGTCCAGCATCTTCTACTTCACTGTCAGCTTAAACTCATATTTTTACTTTATCCAGGTCTGTCTTGTCTCATGGTAATAAACTGTGGTTATAGTCAAAACAGTGAACATGTCACAGATGGTGACAAACAAATTCTAGTCAATATAAGCTTTAAGCATTTCATTAATTCTAGCCTGGTTGCTCTCCGTATGGACTGTGGGCTTACAGCAGTGCGTGTCAGTTTCTTGATATATTGTATCCCATACCTGTGAGGCTTAGTGAAGTTGACAAGATCACAGTTCAAGCATATATTAGATAGATCCAAGGTGTCCACTGCCAAGGCCTGCCAGCTCAGCCCGTTTCCATGCTGCTCTGCGTGCCGTGAGGGCAAGCCTCCTATTTAGACAAGGGAATGAAAGATGGAGCTGAGATGTATAATGCATGTGAAAGCAAGGGAGGCAGGCATCTGCTCTAACAAGCCACTTCACTTTCACTCGCGTGTCTTCGCCTTTCACCAAAATAGATTAAACCGTTGTAGATATTGAAGATTATTCTTTCAATGTTTTCTAATGTTAGAGAAATAATTTGCAACATTTTCAACGTTATATAAGCTGCATATTTGCCACAAGGAAATATGACAAGGAATTTGAATTGCATTTTACAACATATTCCGCATTGTTGTCCAAGAGAGGTTTTAGGTCTTCGGAAAAACCAAATGATGAACAAAACATATCCAACATACCATACAAGTCACATTTAAATTCATTTATACTGCATAGATTTTAATTATTTCCTTTCTATACATTTTCTTTTGGCAGTATTTTCCACCTATGAACTGAATCTGAAGTTAATGCAAACCCAAAGACAATGACAAAAGCAACGTGAACTTAATTTGCCAGTGTAATTACGCCTGCCGGCATTAAAGAAAGAAAGAAAAAAAACCTTTCTGCTGTATATGCACATTCTCGAACCAGTAGGTGTAGAGATCAAGTATAAACCTGAGGCCAGTGTGCATATTTATAAACAATATGAAGCATTATATAAAGTAGGTGTTTTACCGGTGGCTTCAATTTAATTGTTAAGTACTGAATTTTGTGCTCACACTGACTATGTTATTTATAGTTAAGTCAGTAAAAATGAAATTCAAGAGTGAGCCAAAGAGCTTTTACAGTTCATATACAACATCTGTATTTTTTTTAATCACTTATCTGAACTTGCTTTTGGATGGCTTCCATCAATAAACAATGATGAAATTCTCCCAGATAGGTACCTTTGCAAAGTGTAGAGTCAAACGCGTCCACTCAGCAGCTTTCTTTCAAATGAATTACAGGAGCTTCTGCTGTCAGCCAGTCTCGTCCACTATTGAGATTTTGCCTCGGAGAGTTCGTTTGGTCAAAACATTTATATAATTAATAGCCCTTCAAGCTGAACTAAATTTGTCTGAAAAATGGGCCATGTCCCAGTGAAGGCTGTTGAGAATAAAAGCTGCAATAAACCATCATGTCTGTCATTGAGAGATTGTTCAGGAAAAGAGCCAATCTTCTCTTTCTCTTTGTTGTTTTGATGAGCTTATTGCTTGTGTTGTGCGCCCAGTCAGTTGTTTGAAGACGAGCTTCTGTCAAAACACTCTCTTATTTTGTTCCTTATCTTTGATCTTCATGGTTTACATGTACAAAAAAAGAAAGCTATGCCCCTGGAACGTTAGATGGCACACAAAGAAATCCAAGTCAAATAACACATTAATGTTGGAATGAAAAATTGTATTATCTTTCTATAAATGTTATTGAACATAAAGTAAAGGACTTTACAATGATTTGCTTTCATTCCAGTTGTGCAAATATCATTGGGTGTTGTGAAAATGAGTGTAAGGAATGTGCAGGCTGTTAAATCTGGGGCAGCTATGTAACTGTGCTATCTTTAAAATAACATATTCCTTATTTTAGGCCTATTTTCCAAGCATTTTACTGTGAAGCAATATTTTTTACGCACCTGACTTATACAACCTTTCTCTTTTGCAGTACTTATTGTGTATTTATCACTCATGCATGCTGATGTTTTAGCGATCCTCTTCCTAAAATAATTCTAAAGGGAACAATTGGTTCATTTCTTTTCATTGCTACCATATACACAGAGTACTGCGTGCTTTATTTCATTATGGTGATAAAGTTGTGAATAATTAAGCAGCCAGGCTGGCTTTTATTACATGCATACTCATTTCAAGTGACTTCAAAACATTAGACTGGCCCTATTCACAGACAGACCTCATAGTGAAGCCCTGTTAATGACTCTGCATTAATTTATTCACAAGACCTGTGGAATGCTAAAATAGGAATTAAGAATTAATTTGTGGGATAATTGAGATGCAAATTAAAGCAGATGTCTACCCCAAAATAAAATTCACGTTTGGTATTCTTGTGATCTTGGGGCAGCGTCCCAGTTGCTGAGAGTATTAGAGTTTATGACTAATAGAAGCAGCATTCTTCCTAGCAGCGTCAGTGGTGATTTTTAGCAAACATTTTAGTGAACATTTTTTTAAAGCCCATTAGTGTCAGTGAAGGTTTGAAATAACCCAAAACTCAGCTTTATCTAGAAATTCTTTACATTCCGAAAACAAAAACATCAATTATATTTTCAGATGGACTTCTGATGAATATTCTCGATTTTAGAAAAAAGTCTTTCTCATATCACATTAGTATTCAAGTCATGCGTGACAGATACACCACAGGAGACAGCATTAGGAATGCATTGCACAGCCAAGTGAAAAATTAAACTCCATGTCCACTCTATTAGCTGTTCTAATAACACGTGCAGACAAATTTATTGTACAAACAACATCAAATAATGGTATCCGTGTTGCACGGTAAGATGATTGGAACAAGTAAACTACTAAGAATGATTAGAAATGGTTTCCCGTAAATGAACAAAATCAGAAATGTGTTGTATCTTTTTTTCAAACTCCTAAAATCAACCAGCAGAGATGAAACCTTTGGAAGCTACATTTGCAGTCAATGGTAAAGGGACTGGAGTTTACATAAACTATATAGACTTACTCACCATTTAAAATTGATTTAAAAGTTCATATATTCATTCTTATACAGCTTTAACATATGCTATACACTGCATTTGCATTCAGCATTTAATTTCTCTCTATCTCAGACACAGCTGAAAGCTTTGGGAGCAATGTCTTTTCCAGGAGCACCTCAACATATGGACTGCCCCCTCACCTATAAGAAAAAGATAGAGGAACTGAATTTATAACAAAGGTTTGAGAAATTTAAGCAGTGCAATGCCCAACAGTTGAACTGCATGATAAAGTAATGTGTGCAAAAATGTTAGATCAACTTTCCTTTGATTTTAACTTTTTTCCCATGAACTGTTTTTCACATTTATATCTTTAAAATTAAAAAGATATAGCAATCAAACTTAGAATTAAATGTGATTAATAGCTAGTTTACCCTCGTCAAAGCACGTGCATTTTTTTAATAAATTGCTCCGCTATGCACAGCGTCCTTCATGTTGTTTATATTCACCCATATTTTAACTTCATTCGTTCAAAAGACAAAATGTCCTGTTACAATAAAGATGTGCTCATGCTGTAGCAGTAACAGAATACAGTCAGACGATGCAATCTAAGAAATCATTTCTTAGATAATGATCAAGTTTTATTTTTTCACTTGGCACAAAATAGATGAAACTCTTGATAAGCCTAGAGTTTTCAGCTAAGGGATATTTGCCACAGAATGCAGTTTGATCTCACATATGTGATATCACGTATCATTTTTCAGCTTGGGGGTCACAGATGGATAAAAATATGTTGTCAAAGGGTATTCTACACTGAAATTATTTTTAACCCTGTATTTGATTGTGAGGTAAGTCACGGGTACGTCAAAATTGTAATCATCTGCATATTGTGAATTTGATAAGATGTAAATATTTATTTCGTTGTCAAATCCTGGAGTAAAAACTCTGTTACTGTGTTTTCGATTGCATTGTCTGATAGCACAAAGCTGCACTACTGAAATGCTATAAAATTGTTTTAAGATAACAATACGACAGCAGGAGCAGTATTTCCTCACTTTGTCATAAGAATACACATGCAGTTACCTTTGCTGTCATTCTATACTTTCTGAATATCTGTGCTGCGTACTTTAGCCATTTGAAGGTGCTCAACGGATTTACTTTGCCAAATTGACCATCCCAGCCTTGCCATAATGGTCCATTTGATTCACCTTTTATTGTTTATTTTATTTTCACTTGCTGAATACGGGACAGACTTGACTGGAGGAAAGAAGGGGAGAAAGAAAGAGGGAAAGAGAAACAGCTGAGAAGAGGGACGGGGGAGAAGGGCAAAAAACAAAAACCAACAGAATGGGCAGAAAAAAAAATGCTGTCTCCAAAATCCAAACTGGGAGGTGGTTACATAGAAGAGGAGCCTGAAAACTGAAGCCTCCCATTCTACTTTTAAATATCATAGGAACGACAAGTAACCCAGCAATCTGAGAGTGAAGTGGACTGTTGGGGTGATATAGTCTTTGAGATAAGATGGGACCTAATTATTCAAGACTTTGTATGTGAGGAGGAGGATTTGAGATTTGGTTCTGGATTTAACAGGGAACCAATAAACAGAAGCCACTATGGGATAAACGTGCCCTCTCTAATGAATTACGATAGTCCAGGCTAGAATTAATAAAGGCATGAGTTTAAAAAAATTATGAATCATCTTGGTGCAGTGTTGTGTACCAATGAACCATTTCAATTGATTCTTTGCAAAAAAAGAAATCCAGATAATTAAATACAAATAAATAGGATAGAAATGTGGAAACAAGAAGGCAGTTAAAGTTAAACAGTAAATTATTACCACAAAATTACCAAAGTAATATCCAAGTAATGATTATTTAATTCTCTTGTTGAAAATGTTTTACATGAGTAATATTGCACTGTGATATATGTAAGTGGGTAATAATTGGTCAGAAACTGTAGGAATAATGTGGAAAGCATTTCTCTATGAGGGAAAAACCCACTGGCATAATTTCATAACTTTTTAGCAATGACATGATCAAATCTCTGCATTTGACTTTTTTATATTATGACTTTAAATTGGTAGTAACGCATGATTATAAGTTAATATTGATTGTGCTATCTCAATATGTTAAAGCGTCAACCAATATTGCCTAATTAGCATGAAGTTACTGCAACTTTAAAGTCAGTTTATACAAATTCTACTACACAACTGGAAACGGTGTATTTCTAGTAAGCTATCAGTATATTACTATAGCCTTACTAATTGGTTTTTCCTCATATGTTTATGTTCTACATTATCACAACCAGGTGCTGCCTTTATTACCAAATGACATCAGTTCCAGTGGAACAATACTCTATTGCTCTATAGCAAACTATTGCTTTGACACAGATATTTTGGTAATTAAGTGCAATAACGGTATTTCCATATTATTGCCTTGTTACTTTTCCACAGGTTCCAGATCCTTACTGAGCTGTAACGTCCTGTCATCATG
This sequence comes from Aulonocara sp. 'chitande type north' Nkhata Bay, assembly GCF_057382095.1. Classification (NCBI taxonomy): domain Eukaryota; kingdom Metazoa; phylum Chordata; class Actinopteri; order Cichliformes; family Cichlidae; genus Aulonocara; species Aulonocara sp. 'chitande type north' Nkhata Bay. Next base: position 27,970,764 of record NC_141359.1, on the reverse strand, counting down.
TCTTTAAAACTGGATTGACCTAATTGTTGGTTTTTAATCATGGTATTTGCATAAATTTGCTGCTGCAAACACCAAAACAAATTTTGAACCATCCCATTTGAGGTGTCTCTATAATTTTTGTTCTAAGAGAGCACGCTATAATAAAAGTTGTATCTCAATTTTGAAATCTCATTTTACATATAGCGATAACACCAGTGAAATATGTCAGTAGAAGAAACGTCCAACTTTTAATAGGGACAGATGTTATGAAACTGAAATCACTGAAGCAAAGTGCCAGCCCTGATCTCCGTGAAGTTAACCCTTCATGCTAAAAAGCTAAAGCATTAAAACTATTTTTTATTTTCGCCACCTGGAGCAGTGATAGTAATTGGTGAACAAAACACTGACATCGTCACCTTTCGATTTAATAAAGCAGAGCTGCTGGAAAAGGGCATAATTGCACATTCCTCTTTTACCGAGTAACATACTCATTATCATTCAGTATTATCATTCATTTGGAAAACTTTTGATCTCTTTCAAGGGAAATATTTCTCCCTTTATGTAAAGGTATGTAAAGCCAAAGGAAACTGTAGATGTGGGCTATAATCCTCTGTGGGTTTACTACTACAAGTGGTTTTATCTTTGAATACATTATCATTGCTAAAATATAGCCACTTTGATTAATAGTGTATACATGACAGTAATTACAGCTTAATAACATTGTACTTATTGACTCATGTAAGGAGTCTGTTAAAAGTATTGCATGATAACAGCACTGAAAACCTGTTCAACAGTTATTAAACTTGTTTCATAAGACATAAATCAGGAGGCCTGCTGACCTTGTTCATCATGTAGAAAGAGTACAGCGTGCCTAGAGAAGTTTTATTCGTCATAGTTTTCTCACTAGTTCTTGTCATCGCTCCACTTGCTAAACAATTAGTCAACAAGTCAGGAATCAGTGGGCGTGTGTGTTTAGAAAGTGCTTTTATAAATGGAGAAGGGCATGAATATTAAATGCATCCCAGATGCTAGGCTTTCTGCACCTTGCACACACTTAACAGTTAAATGGCTTTGCATTTCATTTGCTGTCCCATTTAAAATGCACTGTCTCTCATGGTGAAACACCTGGTCTTATTAGTATAGTGCAAAAATCCACATTCTGCCATCTGCAGCCGTGATGTCAGCACCTCAGTGGGTAACAATTCCTACTTCTACATCTCCCTGAATCAGTGGTGTTAGATGGAAGAAAGAGAGCTGATGAAGAAGGGAGCAAGCAGAACGAAAGATAGAGAAGATAAAAATCCCTGCGGTGAAAGGGTTTTGAAATTGCTGGAAGCCAGCGCTCCCTTGAGAAGCAGTCTGTGAGTAGCAGAAATGAGGATGGAGAGGGGCCATGTGCAGTAATTCTTTTGTATACTACTGACTAATTATCAGTCCAGCAAGGAACAACCAGCTGTTCACGTCCACCACACACCATTAGACTAATATCACGCATTAGCATCAAAACTGTTCAACTACAAACTTGGAAAATAGGGTAAATGAAGATCGCATCTTGAAATGGGTTTTAGAGGTAAGATATTCCTGTGTAAAAGCAAATAAGTAAGTGCCATTACAAATATTTGTGATCTAGAAATGGTGAGTAGCAGCCACAAGCATCTGCTATTACAGTTTTCAGCTTTAATGTCAATTTCCAGTCTGATAAGCTGATAGAACATTTGAATGTCAGAATCCTATAGATTTGCAGGTATTTATATAATAGTTGCAATTTTCTTATTTTTATGCACATTAATTGATTAAATTCAACCTTGTTTGTTTGCCTGCTTGCTTGTATTTTTCAAATCAATATTGATGACCTTTTAACTACAAACAGATCATATCACAATAGACTGATTTTGTATTTAAATTGCTACGGACTATTTGTGGCCCCTGTGGCCAATAGTTGCAGGGTTGTGCATTATTTCCCAGCTAACAGAAACCACAGGTCTAATGTTGTCATCTTATTAGAGGACCCATATGGACATGCAAATTGATCAGCTGTCAGTTGACTGTGAGGTTACGAACAGTCCCATATGGCAAGGGTAGCAGTAAAGAAAACATGTAGAGTACAAGATAAAATGTCACACAGATTTTTTATTAGTCTTTATTGTTCCCTATAATTAATATAAATGAATACACACAGACATATGTGTATATATATTTATAGAAAGAGAGACATTAAAAACTGCTTAGGCTCTAATTTTTTCTCTCTCTGGCAGACGTCGCACATTTCTTCTTTCAAAAACAGTGACAATCCTGTTACAGACACCAAGGCCTCAACTCAGTAGTTCATATCCTCAGGGGTTAGAGTAATTGTCAAGGATTACTGTTGAATACATTACTCTCATGACTGACACCCTTTGTATGTAGTGACAATCAGTTTAATTGGTTGTAAAATGCTGGGTAGCACTATACCTCCCTAGTGCTTTATGAGTATTGAACTGGAGGAAGTTCATGTTGTATCACATCATGTCACCGTGTAAAGTTGACGCAAAGCAGAATAATTTAATACCTGACGTAAAGCAGTTAATACCAGGAATCATGATTTGTCCCAGTGCAGTAGCAGAAGCTGTCAGAGTCTACGCTGAGTGGATGTAGGGTGTCTCCCATGCAAATGCATTTAAATTATTGTCAAAAATGATTAGAGTGAAGTACGCACGCAGCATATATACACTCTAAGTATAAAGGAGGCAATTGTAAACAGTGAAAAATAGCTCGCTGTGACATTTTGTGATAATACTTTCAGTATTAGTCATCTACCATACGCAATTTTCAATTTAATATTTGCACTGGCAAACAATTTAGTAACAACGAGTGTACGCATTTAGACTACTGCTTACATTAGAAACTGCCAAATGGGTTTTATATATGTAAACAAAATCTGACTCAGATTGGCTCAGAATGGACGGAATACATATTCACAAACACCGAAATGTAGGGGTTAAAAAGCCATTTACAGAGCAAAAAAGTAAAAGCCACCACAATGAATTTTAAAATGCTTGTGTGACTAAACTCTAAGCCAGGAGAGAGCAATTAATATTCCCATGGGGCCACATGAGGAACTGGGACCATTATGGAGGGAAGCACCAGCAAGCCTATAAAGAGATTTAAAAATAATAATAATAACAATAATATTGAGCAGAACTGAGTTCATCTAACTCCTGCTGCCCTCTGCGACAGTCCCAGTTTTTCATATGGCCTCTTCGGAAAATTAATTACCCACCCCTGCCCTAACCTAAGGTTGGCTATATTAGTTGGCATTCCCATCAATTTGTTTCAGAAGAAATACATCACAACAATTGCTACACAGACTTCCATTTCTTTTTTGATATTGCCCCAGAGATGAATTCCTAAATAATGAAAACCTCAGTCAGTCAGTCTACTTGTGAAATTATGGCTGATATGTTGCAGCAGCAGAATACAGTTGGGGCTCGGCATGTGAGCTCCAAGCGTATCACTCCCTGTAAAAGTGGTACTTAAAAGGTTGGAGAGTAATAAGTAATTATCCCTCCAGCACCTAAGGTTGATGTTGGGTTCCACACAGGGTGGGTTTTAGAATATGATGTGAGGATAGATAGATAGATATATGTATAGAGAGAGAGAGAGAGATAAGATTTGTAAGATTTTGCACATATTTCGACTTCTTTTGTGTTCTATTCACCTTCTAATGTGTTTTTGTGTGTTTTTGAAGCATTTTTCTAGTTGCTGGTATTTTCCTAAGTTGCACTGCATTTGACCTCTCAGGACCAACAGTCTTCTAAGCCATCATATATGGACACATGTAAATGATCCTGTTGTGTCACACTTGAATAAACTGGGTAGTAGCAAGGGTTAATACCAAAAAGTATTATTTTCTTGACCAAAACCTGTTTCAACAACAAACCACATTGTTTTGGTGAGTAAACCAAATCCCAGAGGACACCTCCTCCTGTGTTTTCTGTCACGCCAGCAGCATCTAACAGAAGGGTCATACTTATTGGTCAGGGATGGCATCCTAAAGAATTTCCCAATGACAGCCTTTCTAAAGTCCAATTCAGACTATTGTGACCAAAATAATTATTATAGAAATAAAAACTTCATCCTAACAAAACAAATGAGCAAAGTCACTTTCAATTTTGCTTTTTCTTCCCTTTTTACTAACCTGAAAAAACTATCTCTTGCTCCCCAGGGATTCCTAAGAAGCAAGATGTACCTTTTCTCCAAAGGCCTTTCTTCAGCCTTTGGAGAAAAGGTACATCAGACTGATAATATTCTCATTTTAGCTACAAAGAAAATATTAGGTGCAGTCAAACTTTTCATTGTCTCCCCAAAAATGTTCTTAAAAATGTTCATAAGCCTAAGGTGGGAAATACTTCTTGCATGAAAGCTTCTTATAATCATATTACCCATGATGAACACTGGTGTTTTTGGTATTCAATTAATGCATTCATTCATACAGCCTAGTCCCATGTTACACCCTTAAAATCCAGCATATTGCATTTGATCCATATGCCAAAGTGTCCCTCCAGGCTTCCTCTCCACTTCAGCTCTATTTGCATGTCTAAAGCAGCAGAGTCATTAAAAGGCAACCAACCACAGCAGCACAGTCTCAGTGCTGAGTACCTCCCTGGAGCTGCTGAAGCATCGTCAGCCTTTGGAGAAAGCGAATCAGAGAGTCACTACAGGTCCCCTATGGGAGGAGAAAAGAGCTCTTATTCTAACTTGGTGGAAAATGCTAGCACCCATAGGGGCACTGTTACACACAGCTGAGATAATAAGTATCACAGGGAGGCCCACGGTCTACCAGCGAAATTAGACCAGCACATGGATTTCTTCCCCTATTCACCGAAGCCACCAAGCTGACTCATCCCAAAATACCAATGAATATATCCCCCCTTGCTGTAGCAGGGGCTATTTGAATGTCTGAATCAGTGTGGTGTGTAATACAGGATGTGGATTATAGGACCACAGAGTAAAGTGGATGAGGTGAAGCAGTCTGGGCCTGTGAGATGCACTCTCTGGACAGCAGGCTGGAATTGAAACACTTAAGCATACAATTCACACTGCACCCATTTTACAAAAGACTTACTAGTTCCAGGTTTTTTACACTGTTTTATACCTTCCTAAACCACTTACCACACAATTACATTTTCAGCTCCTTTTTACAGCTACATAGCTTCACACATCTTTCTCCACAGTGTTTGACATTGTTATTTCCCCAAAACATGACATGCATTTTTTTATTTTAATTTCAGGATCAAAAATGTTATAGTTTTTTTTTTTTTATGGCATCAAGAAATCAAATCAACCTTAGAAAACCTTTTTGTTTCCCCAGTACTGCTACTGCTATGAATCCTTCGTATACTGAGAGATACCCTACCCCAGGGGTGGCAAACTCCAGGCCTCGAGAGCCGATGTCCTGCAGGTTTTAGATAACACCCTGGGTAAACACACCTGAGTCAAATGATTAGTTCATAACCGGGCTCCTGGAGAACTACAAGAAATGTTGGGGAGGTAATTTAGCCATTTAAATCAGCTGTGATGAATCAAGGACACATCTAAAACCTGCAGGACACCGGCTCTTGAGGCCTGGAGTTTGCCACCCCTGCCCTACCCTATATACAAAAACTGTTCTTATATAGGGGTTCTTGAAAATCAAGAAATGTGAGCTAATACATTCATTACTATCAGATGACTAAATTACTTCACCAACTCAGAGCAGATTCTGCAAGAATTCTTTTAAGTAATGCATGGATCAGCCAGAGAGTCATGGATTCACATTGTTATGCAGTCAAATCAGTAGCGGATTGCAGCGGATTGGAGCTCAAGCCAAGGATTACATTTGTCACAGTAAAATTGTACTACCAATGTTAATTTCAAGCCATGAGCATAAGACTCAGCAAGTGAGAGGCATATTGCATTGTTATGTTCAAAAAACCCTGCTAGAGATATTAATGCAATGTCTTTATCAAGAATAAGCATTATTTCTGTGTAAGAGGACAAATATATGCTTCACTTACACAAAAGTCTTGAAAGCCCCCTTCCTTACTCCTAGTGGTTTCTTGTCTTTTTCCCCTATCTCACAAGCTCAGTCTCCTTTCTCCATCTCTGCCATTCAGTTTAATAGGTTAGCATGAATAGCTGTGACCGAATATAATGCCTAAGACCTGCTTGCAGGCTATAAATGCAGCCCTAATGGCAAAACCATTATACCATTTGGTAGACTCTGCTGTAGTGAATGTGTTGCTGCAGGAAAACTGAGGTGGTGGAGGGCACGAGGCGCGGTGGGGGATGAAGAGCTCGTTTTTTCCATTAGCTGATTGAACTGGAACCACGTCATGTGGGCTGCCAGTTGTTTGCCTCGCATCGAATACTGCTAAGATGTAAACACCTCAGTTAGGGTGTTCTGGAAAGTGTCATATAAAAGCACTTCTCCATCCAGCAGTAAGATACAGGTAGTCTGTTAAGTGGTTGCTCTAGTACATCTTTCAGAATTATGTTTTGTATCATCCACCCCATGTTTTCATGAGCCAGAGTGAAGGCCTAATGGACCATAGCGTGCTGGAGTAGCTGGCTGGCTGTCTTAAACAACACATCTCATATTAGGCGCCAACATTTACTGAAGTGCAATGTCAGATTTAATAAATGATATATATAGTTGTGCTGACTCTATTGCTGGAAGTGGTGTGAGAAGAGGAAGGAAGATGAGAGGCTTTATAAAACATAAGTGTTCCTTTTCTTTTTAACCAGGTCAACAGCCAAGATGGTACTGTACAAAGAGTGGGGGAAGGGTTGTGGGGAAGAGGTGGTTTGTGCTGCATAGTAAAGAACATAAAGTAGTTCATGCTGGGTAAAACAGCATATTCCTACCCGGGATAAAGATGTTTGTCTTGGACAGTCTGTGGAAAAGACATGCACTCTGAAACCACGAGAAAATGTTTGGTAACATGAGCGTAAAACAGTTTGTGAAGGAAGCAGAGTTTAAAGAGGAAACGGCCAAAAGAAAAAAGTAGTGGAGAAATGTTTTCCGCCAGAAGTAGCTTTCATTTATTAATCTACAGCCAATGTCAAATGCAGATTGATGACAATGAGATGCTAAAGATGTTAGATGTTAAAGGAAATTGTATGCAAGTTAACAGTGTAACCTTAGTTTGCCCTCACGTGTTTTCCTAAATGTTCCAGCTGATACAGTAATTATCCACTTTGCCAGGGTTTCCAAGAGTAACCACTTGCCACAGGTTTTGTTGTGATTTGCAGCTTCGCTTGTATCTGCATTTCAAAGACCTGCCACCTTTAAGAGATAACTAACCGTCGCACGAGCCCTGTCAGTGGCTGTGGCAGTACCGTCTTACAACCTGAGTGACAAAGCTTTGCTCTCAGATACTCTGTTATTTAGTCTAATCACAGAGATCTTATGCAGAATCTGAGTCAAACATTTGAGCCATTAGATTCTCTAGTATTAGAAAATAATTACTTCAGTTTCACTGACAGGAGCGGGCAAACAGAATGCTCTCTAAATGGATTTTCACTTGTGCAGGGCAAAATATTATAAAGCTTGATGATTGATGCTGAATTTTCTTGAGTTATGTTACCAGAGATACATTTAGAAGAGAAGAGGCCCAGCACAAGCCAGTGCATTAATGAGCATAAACACTTGATTTATTTAGACTACTTCTTCATGTTGAGCTGTAGCATTTCTTGCACAGTTCTTATCTTTTCAGTACTCCAAACATTCACCAATTTCACAGTTTTCCTCTCAGTCCTCCTCCCCTGTGATTAGTGAATACTTAATGAAGAGAGCCAGCGTGGGATGGTGAGCTAAACTAGGTTCACCTCATCCGAGGAAGAAGTGTCCTTGCATCTTCATACCTCATATAGTCACATACATAAACATAGACACCGTTTTTTTTTTCTAAACATATGTGAACAAGCAAACACTTAAACCTCTTTTGAAAAGAACCTTAAATTTAAAAGATGACTTTGTTGTACAAATATGAAACATAATATTGATATATTTTTGAGATCAGTTTTGCAACTACCGCACCTGAAAATTCATAAATTCATAAAAATGAACACCTTCAATGGGTGAAAGGTAGAATCTTCCATGCATAAAGCTTTCTTGCTTCAACCCATGACATCTAGGGTCTGGTGTTCTCTTTGCTATTAAAATATTTGTTTTGCTCGTGTCACAATCCCAAGATTGTGATCCCAATGCACTTTATATTGTTAGGTAAAGACCCTAGAATAACACAGGAAAAGTAGAAATCCACAAAAAACAAGGCCAATTTCTCCAGGACTGTCTGAACAAGAACCCCCAAAAAATGCATCACGTGATCTGCAGGTAAGTCATGCAACCGCTCATGAAAGAGCATGTGTCTACAATCAGAAAAACACAGCAGACATTTGACCTTCATGCCAGCAAGAAGCCTTTGCTGACCAAAAAGAGCACAAGAGGAAAACAAACGTTTTTAGTCTATGAGCGAGCCATATGTGGTCTGAACAGACAAACCAAAGCCAGAGTTGTTCGACCACAGGACCCCTGGATATGTTTGGCACAGTTTTTCAGAGAAATACCATATACTAACTCTGAATCATGGTTGTGGATATGTTAGAGTTTTGGATGGCTTTGCTGCCTTGGGGACAGGGCAGCTTATAGTCACTGATTCAGCGATTAATTCTGCATCATATCAAAAAGTGCTTCAAGATAATGTGAAGCCATCTGTCCAAGAGTAGAAGTTGGACAGGAAATGGAGCTTTTAGTGTGATAATAATCCTTAGCACTGCAGCAGATCCATTAAGGAATGAATCAAAATGAAAAAATAAAGGGTTATGGAATGGCCCAGGCAAGAAAAAAACTGATTTGAATCCATGTGAAATGTTGCTGGGGAATATCTGAAATTGGCAAGAAAATCATCAAATATAGTGCAACTGAAAGGATTTTGCATGGTGGAGTCGCCAGAAATTTCAGCAGGCCGATGTCAGAGACTGGTGGACAATTATGCAAAATACCTACAAGAAGTTATTTCAGCTTAAAGAGGGGCAGTACTAGCTACTGTGGCCAAGGATATACCTACTTTTTCCTCAAAAGAATATTCTATCTAGCAATATTTTTTCTTGAATAAATATTTGAAATGTCAAAAAGACAGTGTGAAATGCTTACTTGTACAAATATGTCATGGCGTATATTTGCACATGACTTTGTGCCAAGTAAACACCTAAACATACATGCAGATGTCATGTAGGTTATGAAACCTGCAGTTAAAGTTAATGCGTGAAAATATATCTGCAGCAGTATCAGTCAAAAGTTTCTGTTATGTATAGTTAAATGCATTCTGTGAATTAGCCTGATCCCATTAGATTTGACCTTCCATGATGTCTGCGGCAGATGTAAATCTATAGTTAAATTTGAAGAACACAAGTTTTTGACAGTCTCACTCACCCTGAGGACTAACAAGTATTAATTACTCTAAAAAAAAAAAATGCATGTCCATTACTCAGAAATGACCATAAATGCATAGTACTTTGCAGCTGACAAGGTGTTTATGGGTCTTTGTGGGAATGTCTAATTAAGTGCTGGTCTTCTAGCTCTTAGTCCTCTACCCTTAGACTGACTGTAGTCGGGCAGTGGCCCCTATAGGCTACCATTTGTAAAACAAAGCTGGTGTTGCTCTGCAAAGCCGTACTGTACTTTTCAGTTAATGTGGTGTTTGGGGGTGGGGGGTGCTGAGAAGTCAGACTCCCTTTTGCAGTGCACCATTGAATACAAATAGGTCTCCGTAAACTGCGCTAGAAATGAGTGACTCAGAGAAACATGCTGCGGGTCATGTGTGAAGACACTGTCACGCGCTGGCACACTCGCGCACGCATGGAGACACATATTCACAGGCGTATAATGAGGCAGGCGTGCACATAGGCGCACTCGTTTACAGACAGGGGGAAGGCTCGCACACATATTTAACTGATCTAGCATACCTCCTCAATTTACCAGCTGCTCCTGTCAGAACCAGTCTTGACTAATGACCACCTATTTGATCGTTTTACTTCGTCCCAGCCTTTAACCCTTGCAGTAATGCAGTCATACTTGTCCTCGGATCGTGGGAGGTGAGTGTTGTTGTGACTGTGGTTGGCAGAGGGGATTGGGGGGGGGCGCTCTGCTCTGCTCGGCGCAGGACGCAGAAGATAGTCGCTCTCCAAGGTGCTGAAAGTCGGAGCGCTCCCTCGTCAGTCTCGCCTGCTGATGATGAACGTGACCTCGGCCACAAATTCAAAAAATGACTGGCTTCAGCCGCGAATGGGTCGATTTTTTATACTCTTTAACTTCTACCCATGTGGATTTTTTATTTTCCGCACAACTGCTGGATGTATACACACATGTGCAACAAGACTGGCTGCTGCTTTCTAATATTCACCTCCATCGTGGGGAAATACTGAATTGACTCCGGATTCTCAGGGAACGCTATAGAGGATTTCTCGAGCAGTTTCTTTTTTAGTCTCTCTTTCTCTGTCTGTAACGCATGCAGTTGGACTTGAACTGCGAAATTGTCTCGAAAAGGTGAGTCCAATGAGGATAATCATGAAGAAGACCTACTTTTACGCGGATGTCTTTTTCTCTGCAAGGGGGGAAAGGGGAGCAAACCTCCAAAAGGCTGTTGTTTAGTTGCTTTTAAGCACATCATCACGACAAGAGGGCGGATTACAGTATCTCGTGGAGACTGGTGATTTCACCCTGTGGATAGAGTGAAGTTTCCAATAGGCAAGGCGACTATTTGTAATCTGTCTCCGCTCTCTGTATTGGGGATCCTACCTTCACACTTAGTGGATATCAGTCTTATTCAAAGCGGTGAGTGAGTTAGAGCTGTCGCTTAATACGCATCATAGAGATATTTATCTTCAGCTATATATTCCCCAACTGTCTGGATTGTCGATGTGTGTGTTTCCCCTTCCAAACGGTTGACGCATTCTGGGTTAAATCATTGCGCATTTCTCAATATTTGCATGTGTCTGCATGGAACATGGTTAATATAATAAGAGGTGGTTGCAAGAAACCCAGAGACGGAGAAGCCATTACTATCATTACTGACCTGGGGGAGAATTGAAAGCGTTAATGCTACCTGTTGTCTCTGAAGCCTCTCATAAAGTTTCAAATTGTAATATCTGATTCGGTTTTATTTAATGGGGAGAAGACGACCGTGGGGAGCTCACTCCACCCACTTTAGACAATCAGTGTTATAACCCTTCCCTCTGTTGATGGTCGTAGCTGTTGCTGTGATTTTGAAAGAGGAGAATAATTTGCATCTAATGCACCACCACCACCACACTAACGCATATAGACTGCATGCTTCTTATGTTAGCAAATGTATTTCTATTTGTTTCACCATCCGTGGCTTTAGCTTTATGTGTAAGATATTTTCTTTTGTGACAGAGCAATGATAAAGAATTCCGAATGATCTCTATTGAAACATTGGTGCTGCATATGTGCACCGTAAATAAAAGATACCCATACACAGGCCTAAGCCAAACAAAAAAGAGAAAAAAAAGGGGAGGAAAGTATTTAAAAGGTGATTTTGGTTTGTAAGGATGTGCAAACCAGCAGCTGGGGAGTCATCATCCATCATGTCATCTTCTATTTTTTCCACTGCAGCTCATTTCCTTACGTGATGGTGGTGATAATGAAGCCCTGGACAGATCCGGTGAGGATACAGAGAGGCTAAGGATGACATCCACACAGCCGTTTTGAACGTGGATGTCAATGCCGCGGCAAAGGATGGGCCTTCTCCTCTTGACTGCCTTCGTCCCCCTGTTGGCCCTGAGCGCTGTGTCACCGGCCACGGTGGGTAACCCCGAGGATTACGCCGCAGACGAGGCGGAGCGGACCGTCGGTGAGAACATTGTGTTTGATGACTACCGGGGCAAGGGATGCGTGGATGACAGCGGCTTCGTCTACAAACTCGGGGAACGTTTCTATCCGGGACACTCGAACTGCCCGTGCGTGTGCACAGAGGACGGGCCTGTGTGCGACCAACCCGAGTGCCCGAAACTGCATCCAAAGTGCACCAAAGTGGAACACAATGGATGCTGCCCTGAGTGCAAAGAGGTGAAAAACTTTTGCGAGTACCGAGGGAAAACCTATAAAATTCTGGAAGAATTCAAGGTAAGCAATGAGTTAGAAGATTATAATTCAGCCTTTAAAAAAAAACATCTGTTTACCAGAATCCACTAGAAAAACTCTAGCACTGAACATGAATATTCCACCAACAATCACCACTCTGCATCTTATTTATCTTTATTAAAAACTAACTGATGCTCAAGACTCTAATCCATCTTTCCAGTTCATTTGGTGAAACACAATCAAGTCACACGCAAGTGTAGATGTTATTAAAACAAAACAGGTGTGTGACAATCATATGCATTCACAGCAACACCTCTATGGTCGTGGTAAACTGACAAGTCACTTCAAACATAATGTAAAAACCACCATGTCTCATATTTTCTTTCCTTTTTAGTCTGTTAACTTGTTGACAGCAATCATCTTTGATCACATTTACTGATGAAAATAAAATGGTAAATGGTAAATGGCCTGTATTTATATAGCGCCTTACTAGTCCCTAAGGACCCCAAAGCGCTTTACATATCCAGTCATCCACCCATTCACACACACATTCACACACTGGTGATGGCAAGCTACATTGTAGCCACAGCCACCCTGGGGCGCACTGACAGAAGCGAGGCTGCTGGACACTGGCGCCACCGGGCCCTCTGACCACCACCAGTAGGCAACGGGTGAAGTGTCTTGCCCAAGGACACAACGACCGAGACTGTCCAAGCCAGGGCTCGAACCGGCAACCTTCCGATTACAAGACGAACTCCCAACTCTTGAGCCACGATCGAAAATAACAAAACGTAACACAGCAGTGGTGCAGATGTGATCAGGTGGGGCTGTTAGGGTTCGAATTAGTGAGGCTTTGTATTTGGGTTTAGATCAGTCCTTGGCATAATGTGAAAGTAAGCTCAAAATGTGTTTATTGGCCAAGGGCACCAAGATGGCTGCCACCCAGAGTGATATCATCCTTCTGCTTGCTTCATCAACTGAACATTCATCCAGCATTACCAAACTGACAGATGCTATAACAATATTTTAATACTGTGATTTGTGGACACTGAGTCATCACTGGCAGCTCCAGCTTCCCTGTGTCTGTTGAAAAAAAAGGTTTCTACCTATCAGACCAGTGTCTCAGTGGTTGTTACAGAGCATGACAGTACTGCCTGATTATAAATGACACTGGGAGCATGACAACTACAGTCTGTGTTTAAATTGTTGCTGCCCATGAGGAAACCTCCTCATTCACATTTCTCACAACTGGATTGAGGCAGTAAGTGACTGAAATATAATATGACATGTCATAGCCAAAACAAGGGTATAGCTCTGTGGTTAATCATAGCATTTGTTCATGTCTGTGCAAATGTATCAGCTACCAGTTAAGATAAGTGCATCCATTGCGGTTGTCAGACAAATGCCTCCAATGGTAAACTGAATTTTTGCGGGCTCCACTTTAGTGACATAAATTAGCTTTTGAATGATGCAATCGATCAAAAATTCCATTTTTTTTGTCGCTTTACATAATAGCTGTAAATTTATCCCATTATGGAGTTACCAGTTACACAGTAGAAACTAATGTTAGAGGTATGTTCTCATCATCATCAGTAACATGAAAAAGTTTCTCTCAATTTTGCGAACATCTGCTGAAGATGTAAAATAAGACCAAACTAGATAGGCTATTTATTATAACAGATGTACTTGGAAGATAATTCCTGCAGTAAGATTCTTTTTTTCAAAACCAACTACCACCATTTGCAGATCAAAAAATCAGAAGACATTAGAAGAAAAAGCCTGCAATAGCTCCTTAGACAAGGATTCGTGTATTCAGATAGGATTTATGACCCCAGCAAATATCTGTTTGACCGGGCCACAGCTGGGGAAACACAAGTTGTTGGTTACCCTCTTAAAGACACATAAAAGGTACTCAAGAGCTAAATGAATAATTGAAAATAGCCTTTCAAAAGCTCAAAAGCATCTTCAAAGCTAACTTTGTCAGTTGTAGTTTGCAGGAGTGGGTGGACTACATGTGTGTGCGTGTGTGTGCTTATACAGTCCAATAAGTCTGACTATTTCTCATAAGGTTTCCTTTGCAGGGTTAAAAAAAATATTGATCTTATGCTGTCAAATATGCAGTGAAATGCACAATATCTATGTATCATTAAAACTGTTTTCTAAGATGAAGACTGCATTTGAAAAATGTAAAATATCACACAAAATAAATTTTGTGCATAGCTTTAATTATGCTTTTTGGTAACTTAAAGAAAGTGAATCCAGGTGTGCACACAACATAGAATATCACATTATGAAGTGTTTATATCTATAATAGCTCTGTAGGTCTGTTTTAGGTATTTGACCCGGTTAAGTACCAGATGATCATCTTTTTGTATTTATAGCAACTTCTAGTGAATATAGTCACTACGGCATATTTCCTTTTGTCTTCCTTTTTTGCTTGCTGTCCAAAACTCCAAGACAACAGGAGGTGTTTTAGTGTAGTTTTATAACAGCTTCAAGGTAAAACAAACAAAGCTTCCTGTAATGTCAGAACATTTTGCATAAGAAAATAATTAGCATGCCACTTGAACGGAAAGAAAAAAAAACTGAAGCATACACGGGGCTAAAGAGTGAGTTAAGCAAAGCAGGTGTGTAGACAGGCCATCATAATTAACTTTTCTGCTACAGTTTCTCTGGAAATGCATTTTTTTGGGGGGGCAATCACAAGAAATCAAACAGCACAAGGAGGGAAAAATAGTGTGCTAATGTTTATTCATCAGTTTTTAATGTAAAACCTTTTAGCGGCTGTGGGATTCATCTGCATTATCAGCTAGAGGTGCAAAGAGGCATTGCATTGGAGTTTATGCCTTTGTTCAGAACTGTTACAATGCATCTCTATTAGGTGCCATTCTGTCAACAAATCTGTCAACAATATTGATATACAAATATCCATTCAAAGATTTTAAATATTCAGGTGTTCTCTCGCCATTGTAAACAGAATGACATTAAGATTTCAAATGTTAAAATAAAAAAAAAATGATACTGAAAAAATTGAAAAATGTTTTGCATTAGTAGGCAACAACAACTCTTGGTGGCATGAAAGTGACATAGTGTTCCCATTAGCAAGGGGTGTGAGAGATTAGCCTATTTGAAACCCATGTACTTAATCTGTAATGATTGGTGTGTTTGCACGTCAGACACAATCAAGCTCCTGCAGCCCCACAGATTTCTGTGATTTTGTAAGGGCTACTTTAAGGGCAAAAGCTTCGCAGTCTGATGTAACATTGATCTATCAATAGTGCATTGAGGAGCAAGAGAAGGGAAGGACATTTCAACATTACTTCAAGGTGAAGAACAAAATCATTTGTTTTTATAGATTGTCTCAGTAGAAATGGCACTATGGTTCATAATGATCATCTTTTTTAAAAAACAATCCATGCCCACACAAGTAGCAGTGTCTTAGTCCAAATTGTGAAAGTTGAGTTTCTTCAGAAAAGACATGAAAGCCTCAGAACCCCGCAGTGTTAAAGGAAATCAAAGGCCGTCAGTGTCTGATATGCAGACCCATGTTTAAAGATGCCGACAGGTTAACCTTTGGTTTGGGCTTTGTTGGCATTTCATTTGAGGTGATTGTGTTGCATTGTGTAGAGGTGTGCATTTATATTCAGTAGCAGATGATGGAGAAGAGAAGAGAGAAGAGTCAGTATTTTGGGAAAATAACAAGAGAGATGTGGGCTGTTTAGAGCTTCTGGGAAACTGGGATGTCTGGCTATGAAGAACTGTTTTTGGCATCCACCAACACTTCATATTTCCACTTTCCTTATGCTGAAAACCTCATTATACTGTAGGCTGATCATTAAGTATATTGCACCTAATGTATGCAATCATGATCATGCAAGTAGTATTGGGCATTCCTTCAACACAAAGCAGCTGACTCCAGCGAAATGTCAGCCTGTCATTTGTGAATCTAATGCTGGCATAACTCGTGCATCAGCAAATTGACAAATAGGTCCAAACTACATTTCCCACTACAGCTCATCCACTTAAAAGTTTTTGCTTGTAGCAACAAAGAATTTAATACTAATACTGTTGATTCAGCTTTAAATTCTTTGTAAAAGTAGATGCAGTAATTTCCAATATCTTGTTTTATTGCCATGTGAGTGAGTCATGCCACTCAACCATAGTAGGTGTTTCACCTACAGGGTTTTCCATCTGATGAGGAAGGGACCAGTCCACCCAGCATGGCTGCCGGTGTGCCTCTGGCCTCAGCGCAGCTGCAATCAAGAACCAGGAGGTATAGGGTGAGTTCAGATCCCAGATCTTCAGGCTAGTGCTGGGATGTGAACTCAGATGTGAAGAATCCCATCCATGCTTCTTATGACCACCCTCCCCCCTAGGGAAGGGATGCAGATTTGACAAAGGTGGGAGGGCTCTAATATGTTCAGTAACAAAGGTACACACAGTGCAAATCAGCCGTCAGATCTTGAATAAGTTCTCATTTAAAGGCAAACAATCTAAATTTGTGACTAATAGCCTTAATGCTTGAGTTCTGCTCACCTTTCACTTTATCCGCATGAGACAAGTACTATTCAGTGGAGTGCAATTAAGCCCTGTACTAGATTTAAATGTTGAGGAAATCTCATAAATGAATTACTCCAATCAATGTAAATCAAACACTGTGGTTGGATTTTTTTCATGTCTCTGTTTTTGGTAACTTTGATTTATTATATCTGTACTTTTCTATCACTGCAGTGATGTGGCGAAGTCACAGAAGTATTCTGTGAAAACATGTCTGCAGACAATTATAATAATTTGTTTACAATTGTACACACACACACACACACACACACACACACACACACACACACACACACACAGACTGAGCTGCCCACACAACCACAGTAAGTTGTTGTGTTTTTAACATACCTATGTGAGAAAACATCCATAAAAGCTGTTAAAATTATTGCTCAAATTGATTTTCTTATCCAATTTGCTGGAGGCAACAATAGTCGCAATTAGGGGAAAAAATTGTTAAGTGCAAACAATTTGCCCGGAGAGAATATCAAACACATTTTTATGGTTTTGACATATTTGCACTTGCAGAATTGATGTGCAAGTGTTAGTACTGCATGTTTTCCATCCTCATCCTCAAGTCCTTTCTGTCTATTCTCTGTGTTATTTGACCACTGGTAAAACATTGTTTTGACTTGAACAACAGAGCATGCAGTTTGACTGTCAACTCATTCCTGTCACTGCTTTTAACAGCATGAGTATATTTCCTGTGACCCTGTCGTCCAGTCTCAGAGTATTTTGCATTGCCATTTTGCCCTGCTGAAGGTTACCTGACTATTCATTGCTTCCCTGCCCTGTCTCTGTTTGTCTCAGTGTGCGAATGAAAAGCATGGCAATCGATTGACTCAAATAGCCAGCCAGAAAGATGGGGACAACAGGCGTCTTTTCTTCACCAAAACATCTGGCAGCAAGTCTAAATTCGGTACTAGTGCTCCATTTTCTTTTGTAAGTCTGGGCTTAGGCATGACTGATCCTCTTCACGGTAGACCTCACACAAAAGGACGCATTGAAAGCACCAGGCATGGCTGAATACATTGAAGGATTCTCAGCAATGTGTCAAAGGTGCATGAAGAAGTTTTCTTTTCCAATTGCATTTTTAATATACTTTTTCCCGTAAAGCATCTGAACTAGCAGGCTGCATTACAGGCCAATCTGGCAGATTAACCTACAGAGAAATACCACTTTCAAATTAATTTATTTTAAAGGTCAGTTGTGATAGTGAATAAAAACTGCTGTCTCTCATAGCCACAATCTCCAGTCTGTACTTTAATACAACTTGTTACATCTAGAAACACCTAGGGATTACATACATGCACATATATTATAGTAAGAACCCAATTTCCTCTTCTGTGTCAGTTTTTGGATGATTTCTTGTTCAAAAATATTTATTTGCATTCGTGTCGCATTTGTACCTACCCACTCATGTTATCCATTGTTTTTATTATACATGATTTCATGCAAGTTTCTGTCTGAATGGATTTGAAGTAGCTCCTCTACAGCATCTACTCTGGTATCTGTACCAACTGAGCTTTTTCAGCAATTAAGAATGAGTCCACTTTTATTTCTGCCTGCTCAAGCTCTGCTGCATTCTGGTTGCAGTTCCTCCCATCTTATCAGTGACGTTAAAGGAGGAGAAAACAATGGCATTTATCAGGACTCCTGCTTGTAACTTCCACTTTCATTTTAGCATATCATGCAACAACCACCCACATTGACCTGAGAGACAAATTATGTGAAAGACATTGTTGGAAAAAAGTAGATAAAGTTTTTATGTGCCACAGTGGAAACGCTGTTGAATCCACTTTTCAGGCTCACAGCTTCACTTCAGGATTAGCTAGTGCTACAATCAAGTCTATAACTGCGAAAAATAAGGTTCTCCCCAGGGTTTATCCCTAAAGCTTTATTGTTTCGTTGTGAAAATGTATCATATTACGTTATATCTAAATTGATTATCTAAATGGATCTGTTCTCATTGTAAAATGCACAATTAGATTCATATGTTTTGTTTTGGTTAAGATTGGATTTGGGGGGTTTTTTTGGTCAATGATAATGAAAAAAAATCTATCAGTTAAGATTTGGTTTTTCATACTTGGATAAAAAATCATTTACAGTCTGTGACTGCAAAAATGTTGCATTTCCTCCCTTGAGATGTTCTGCCTGGCCTTTGCTGCTTGTTCTTGGTTCTTTCTCCCTCCAGGTTTGTCTTCAGTAACTGAAAGGCATGCTCTATTAGGTTGGGATCAGGTGACAGGCTTTGTCGTTGAAGAATACCCCATTTCTTTGAGAAAGCTCCTAGGCTGCCTGTGGAGGATGTTTTAGGTCAAAAGCCAAATGCTGCTAAAAATGTTCTATTTGTTTTGTAGCATTTGGCTGAATCTGAGCAGAAAGTAAAGCCCTGTTAACTTCAAGATTCATCCTACTATCAGTACTTCTATCAGCAGTCACATCATCAATAAACAGTAGTGGCCCAGTTCTGGTGGCAGCCATAGATGTGCATACGATGCTATAACTTTACTTCTACCAGATAAAGTGGTATGGTACTGCTGTTTCTCATCCTTGTGCATACTTTTCTATTCCTATCATTCCGGTAAAAGTTAATCTTGACTTCATCCAGAGACCTTTTTTTTGTCAGAAATGTGAAGGCTCTGTCAGAAGTGTCCAAGACACAGACGAATCTGGCCTTCATGTTCTTTACACCACATTGTAAACCTAGAATATTTATGTGTCTCTTGAAGTTTTAGACAACGATGCACCTACCTGCCTGATAGTGTTCTTGCTTGGCCAAATGTTGTAAAGGATTTTTCCTTAACAAAAAAAAGTGGACTTCGGTGCTGTTGAGCTGGTCAGTGCATTCCTTCATTTTAAGAATTTCAGAGCATGGCCACATCTAAAGATTTTGATCTGTCTAATAAGTAGAGGTCGGTGGATTGATGCAATATCAATAGTATTGGTATTGAATTGATGTTTGTTTCTAAACTCTAAGCTCAGCAGATTTTTTTTTTTTTTTTGGAAATGAAAAATATGCCTCAAACATGCACTATGAAAAATGCCTGAACATTTTTGTGTTGACTGTCACATCTATTTCATTTATAGCCTGTGGCACATTTAAACAACAGAAGATGACCTAAAGTGCTTTAGAGAATATCACATTTAAATTCCAGCTCTCTGAAAAAACCCAGTTTAAAAACACTTGAAATACTGAAAAGTTGGGATTTTTTTGTTGTTGTTGTTGTATTAACTAATTATTGTGGCAAGTAATCCCAATCATAGTAATCACAAATTTGTACAGAATATGCAAATTATTGATGATTCATTTTATAAATCATGATACACTGCTCTCCTCTACATAAGGCGCCTTTGCAGGTCAAAAGCATCAGTATTAGTATTCTTAGCTGCAATACTAGCCCAATTTACTTGGTATCAGATCAATACCAAAATTTGCAGTATCGCACAACACTACTAATGGCTTATTTTGGTTTTTCAGTCTAATGATGACCTTTACTTCTATTGGCATCTCTTTGCATGTCATATTGAGAATTCCAGTGGATAGATGCAAGTTTAACACTCAGAACAAACTCTTTAATCGGTTTAACTTGTCATGGAATAACGAGGGAACAGGCTTCACCTGGACTTGAAACTGCTTGTCCATCAACTGATTCAATCCTTTTGCACCTGGGGGACTACAGTGGGGGAAATATGTTTTGATGCTGTGCTGAATTTGTAAATTCCCTCACTTACAAAGAAAGGAACAGCCTATTTTACACAGTAGTTTCATTTTAATGGAGAGACAGAATATTGTCTAGAAAAAAACATAAATTATGTTATGAACTGATTTGCATGTCATTACTTGAAAGTACTTGAAGTAATTGATCCCCTAAACCCAGCCAGAATTTTGGCTCACAGATTGCCTGTGATCCCATAGATTACAGTCAATCAGGCAGTTTATCAGTTACAGATACTACCGATCTCAATACTTTATGTGTATAAAGCACATTGCAAGTTGTCCACAGAATCACTTAATTTTCTATCCACACAACAAATTTCTTTCAATCTAACATCTCCACCACTGTGAGCAAGACCAAAGAGCTGCCAAAGGATCTCAGGGACAAAACTGCAGACCAGAACAAGGCTAGCATGAAATACAAAACCATCTGCAAGAAGCTTGATGAGAAGGTGACAACTGCTGGTGCAGTTATTTGGAAATGGAAGAAATGTAAAATGGCCAACATCTGGAGCTTGTGCAAGATCTCGGCTCCTGGGGTGAAGATAATCATGAGAAAGATGATGGATCAGGCCAACACAGTAGGAGCTTCTTCATGATTTGAAGGCAGTTAGGACCACAGTAGCCAAGAACTCCATTGGTAACACACTGGTCCCATTGCTCAAGAAGGCACTTTTTTGTGTTTGCCAGTGAACATTTAAATGATTAAGAGAAGGCTTGGGAGAAAGTGCTGTGGTCAGATAAAACCAAAATCTAGCTATCTGGCATCAACTCGATCCACCGTGTTTGGAGGAAGAGAAATGCTGAGTATAAAGAAAAGAAGACCATCCCCATACAGACATTATGGGCCTTTGGGCCTGTTTTTCTGCTAAGGATACAGGATGACTTAAACATATTGAGGGACTAATGGACAGAATCATGGACCATGACTCAAAACATACAAGGCACACAAGGCTACAAAAGAGTGTCTAAGGAAGAAGTGCATCAGATTCATGGAGTCTCCAGACCTCAATCCTATTTAAAATCTGTGGTGAGTGAACCTGGTGACCAAGTACAAGAGATGTCTTACCCCTGTGCTTGCAGGGAAGGTTTATCCATCAAGTACTAAGTCATGTATTGTTTGGAGATTAAGCACTAATTTCACTCAATGACCTGGAAATCATTTTATAACCTCTTTTGTTTTTTTTCTGCATTATTGGTTAATATTCTGTCTCTCCATTAAAATGAAATCACCATAAACTCATTGAATTAAAGTAAGAAAATCTGCGCTTCAGTTGCATCCAGATATAAAATCCGCACTAGTGCTTTACAGAGGCAAAGTTAGAATAATGGTGTCGGTGTCCAAATAAATATGAACACAACTGCATACTGTACGCAAAGCAAGTAATTTACATAATTAATGACTTCAATGAGTGCGGTCAGATTAAGAGCATTCTTTTGTATGGCACTTAAATTGAGTTACAAAATCACTAAAACATGATAATGTCATAGTTTTCATTTTAGTAACCAAAATATTTATTTGAGCAAGAGAGAATTTTACTTCCTCTTATAATGTATATCATCATATTTTACTTTTTGTTTGTTTGTTTCTTTTCACTGGAATTCTACTCAAACAATTTTTATCCTGCGTGTTGTCTCTGGGTACTTGGAGACACAGTTCTGCATGTTAATTAGTGATTCTAAATATACTGTAGCTGTGGATGTGAACATAAATGGTTGTCTGCATCTCTTTGTTAGCTTTGTAATGGACTGTTTATTGTGCTCCTCACCCAGTGTCAGCTGGCAAAGGCTCGAGTCATCAGCAGCCCTAGTTAGATAAACAGTTTAAAACAAAGGATGGATAGATATCATGTCAGCTGGATTCTGTAGGCCTCATTAAATTTCAGTATGCGATGGTGCAAAGCTATATATTCACACAGGACAGCACAATGCCATGATGTATAAATAGATGCAAAACACTATAATATGGTGATCTTTTTTTCAAGATCTAAACACTTTTGGCAGTACACTATAGCTGAGTACATCTGCAGAAGCGCTGCCATGTTCCTGTTTTTATATTGACTCTGTATTTTGAATGTGGTTATCTGTGCCCACAAACTTGAGCATCAGTTTGGTTTTATATGCCAGATATGTCAGAAGTTTAGATCTTTGCTTGATGTCTTGGGACTTTCTTTCAAAAGCATCCCATCATTTATTTTTAGTCTGATCATTTGAGCTAGTTTGATAAGTTTATTCAAGGGGTTTTAACATTTTCTGGGCCATGTTTATGCGCCACATCCACGCATAATATTCATTTGGAATATTCTCTTCTAAACATTGTAATAAACCCATGGAATGTAGTTCATTATTGCAAACGAATCTCACTTTAATATCCCCAATGAAACATATTACCCAATATAATCTTGATTTAACCTAAGCTTCTTCTGTTGCCAGTGTTTTTGCATTTTTATTCAAGTCGTAAATGTGATGGACTACAGAGCTACATCGGCGTTAAATATTTAATCAGTCTTCTCATAGTAATATGTTAGAGATAAAGACTTTGTTATTTGTCATGATTTACAGCTTTATTCTTATATTGCAAATGCATATAAGAAATTAGTGATGATTTTCATCTACATTCATCAGAATTACAGCATATGTAATGCAAAGTTATCAGATGTTCTATCGTGAGGAGAGAAAGTTTAATAAGAGGAAGTAACATTTTAGATTTATTTATTTTGCATTGATTCAGAGAACTTTTTCTACATGGTCTTGGGAATACCTACAATCAGTAACTGGATTGTATTTATTTTGCACAGTTTCCCCTATATCTCTTAATGTGCATGCTGACTCCCATAAACTTCAATAAAAACAAAAGGAGTTTTGACACTTTGATTATGTGTCACTTAATGCGATCTGCCCAGAAGAGATGGTAAAAGTAACACATATACATCTTGAAATACCTTAGCCCTTTCACCTGTCTCTGCACAAAAACAAACTGTGGAGCCGCTGTTGTCGTGGCTATAAATCCATATATTTTGGGAACAAATGCAGCTCAGTTATTTGATGACACAGTTCCAAAGTACTACATTAATCATTTAAAGAAATCAGAAAAAAATGAATGACTTAAGCGCAGGCATGAACTGGTTAGCTTAGCATACTATAAAAAATGGAAAAAGTCCTTCCAAAGAAAATAAAACGTACCTATTATATTAACCTACACTGTAAATTTTCCATTGTATAGAGACATCCCATTAAGCAAACCCACACCAGTGGGAAAAACGATGTATAAATAGACAGCTGTGGATCTCCTTTTTTTAATGAATTAAAGTTAATTATATTTGCTGGAAAAAAGAAAAAAAATATTGCAAGTTGGAATGCAACACTTGACCAACAGGGTAAAGACCCATGAACTAATCGTTTAAAAGCTGCCACCACAGAGTTCACAGGAAATTCTGTGGTAGCATTTGTTATGAATTAAAATTATTGACTGCTGCAATAAGTGAAATTTTATCCTTCAAATGAATAAATCATGAAGATTAGAATCATAATGTGAAGCTTACTGTTTATGTTGCACTGGCTGCTGTCCACATAGATCAGCTTTCCCACCAAAAAAGTTAAGACCGCAAAAGGGGTTATCAAATATGAAATATTATTACTGTCTAAGCCCGACACCAAACTGCTGATACAGCAGTGCAGAGACACACTCAAAGGCTGTTTACTATGATGAGCAAAAAGAAAATATAATATGATGAACAGCTGACCTTTTGTGATTTGGAAACAGTTTGTATTTTTCCACTCCATGAAATTGCATTACAGTTCATTTTCCGGTCAAGAGACTTTGTAAAGATAGAGTCAAGTATGAGGCAGCTGCACAGGAAGCTGCATAGTAGCTACTGATTTACATGTTGCAGAGGTGGTGAGATAAGTCTCTGAACTGTTTCCTGAGGCAGGCCACAGCAGAATGCAGCAAACATTAAATATCATGAACATTACCTTATAGACTCCCTTAGTTATTTCTAGAGATTTTGTTGTAAGCCAGCAGTAGTATAGGCTGTTTTTGTTAAGGCAAAAGTACCCTAATAAAACTGGGGATGTGAATAATTTATTAACCTGTGTCTTTGTTTATCACAACACTTTTTTTTCACGCATCTGAAACTATTAAGAATGTGCATATGAGAAAAACACAAGCATGCATGGACATGCACACACACATACACACAAGGTGAAAGCTACTGAGTCATCTAACCCAGATTCCCTGTCTCTTTCCTCCTCTGCCCACAGCCGTCACCCTGTGAGTGGTGCCGCTGCGAACCAAATAATGAAGTGCATTGTGTGGTGTCCGATTGCGCCGTCCCAGAGTGTGTCAACCCTGTGTACGAGCCAGAGCAATGCTGCCCCATCTGTAAAAACGGTAAACACTCATCTCCTCTGGAGGTCAATTCAGATTCCTTAGAAGTCATTAAATTTTCATTAAACCAATGACAGCAAGTTTATCGGTGGTATCACCATTTGATGGCCGTGCCTTTAGATCAGGATGAGGATGTAATTGATGTTTTATGAATTAAAATTATTACCTTGGGCCCGTTGGACACTAATGAGCAGTACTAGTTTTAATTATAAATGACACACTAAGCAGAGTAAACATTAGCCCATTGATTAAAGGGATGGTAGGAGGGACTAATGGGTCCTCAGAGAGCCTTTTATTTCCCAGTGCCCTGGAGCCCTTGTCACACACAACCAATCCCTAAATTAGAATTATAGGATTCCAATGGTTCATTGACTATTTACAAGGCGAGGTGAGAGATTTCCCTTTGCCAGCACCAGTCCCGAGGGACAGATGGAGCTTTATGAGTAAAGTACAGTAAGTGCACTTTTGCAGTGTGAACCTGGCGTAATATCAAATTCAAAGTCTAAACTTGACGTTGCATTCACTAAACAAAATGTTTTTGCATTCTTGTTGAACTTAAATGACTAACTAATGAAAAAAGAAAGTGTATATGTAGATATGTATATATTTAACTGCTGCTTACCTACAGGTTAAAAGTAAAGGGAATAACTTAGTTGGAGGCAGTTGCTAAATGCCCGCAGTGGCACAACTACAAACATTTTCTTCCTTGTATTTTTTATTTCTCACCATTGCTTGTTTTCTTCTGTTTCAACACATAAACACACACACACACACACACACACACACACACACACACACACACACACACACACACAATAACAAGGCTACAGAAGCTGCTAGGAGAGAACTAATCCAGGCTGACAGGGCACAGTGACACCCTTGGCATTTCAGTGGTAGGCCTGCTGTTTCTAGGTTACCCAAGGGTTCCTCGTCAGGCTCTGGTACCAGATAAATCTTTACGGGAGTGGATAGCTGAGGGCTGCGAAGAGAGGACAATGAACGAACGCTATTTAGCTCTCATTTTTGGCCAAGGGACAATGAAAAGCAGACACCCAAATGTCCTCAGTTCAGTTACATATAGTCAGAGAGACAGATATTTGTGTTTTTCTTTACCCATTACAGGTTTTAGTTTTAAATAAAAATACAGTTATAGAAATCATTGCACTTCAAACAGGGGCAAAAATTGTGCAACTAGAATGTGCAGTTAGGTTCATCACAGTGGAATTTATTGAAGTGAAGTGCAAACTTTCAGCCTTAATTCAAGGGATTTTACATAAGTATTGCAATAACTGGTTAGGAATTACAGCCATTTTAATACATAATCAACCCCCCATTTTTAATTGGACAATTCACTAACCAGCAGTTTCATGGCCAGGTGAGTCCTGCCCCCTTGTTACTTCATGGCAGTTAAAGAATACTTATTATCTGAAGCTGATTTAAAGCATTTGATTTTAATTTTATAGCTTTTCCCCACTATATTTAAATACCAGCCCCAAATAAATATCAGTACAATTAAAGGAGGCTAACATTAGACTGAAAAACCAAAATAAACCTATCAGAGAAAGACAGAGATAGAAAGAGCAAAACCGTTAGGAGGGTCCAAATCACCAATCTGATAAATTATTAGACATAAATGAACTCACTGGCCAGCTCAGCAACACCAAAAGGCCTGAAAGACCACACAGAAGACATTTGTAGTGTATGATCACACAATTATTTATGTGGTTAAGAAAGAACAACACAACACAAGATCACAAGATCATTGTCAAGGTGTACAAGTTTAACTTATACTAAAATTATCGCAAGAGAAAAGCATGGAGAGAAACAGCTAATGATCTGAAGCCGACCACATCATCTGTCAAACGTGGTGGGGGGCAATGTTATG
This sequence comes from Aulonocara sp. 'chitande type north' Nkhata Bay, assembly GCF_057382095.1. NCBI lineage: Eukaryota > Metazoa > Chordata > Actinopteri > Cichliformes > Cichlidae > Aulonocara > Aulonocara sp. 'chitande type north' Nkhata Bay. The sequence goes on along the minus strand of NC_141359.1, from coordinate 27,944,114 downwards.
GCATGAACCCATATGGCTGCCATTAGAACCAGGAGACAAGCATTTATTGATAATGTCACTGCTGATTGAAGCACAATTAATTCTGAAGTGTACAGGACTATACTCTGCTCAGATAATAAATAATAATTGGACAAATAATAATTGGACAACACTTTATAGTACAAATGGATAATTATCCAAAGCAAACTGCAAAAGCAATCCAATCGTTTTCTCAAAGCAAAGGAGTCTGGTATTTTATCAGTAACGTGATCACATCCAATCAGTCACAATCCAATAGCCCATGTTATTCAGTTGTTAAATGCATAACTGAAAGAGACCTATAAACAAGTAGCATCTAAAAGCATTTGAGGTAAAAGTCCACAGCACAAAAAAACCCCACAGCACAAAACATCAAACGCACAGACTCTGTATCTTTATGTGGTTGGCATTTAAATCTAGCATTAAGCAGGGAGGTCTACAGGTCATCATAGTTCAACTGTAATCTGGTTTACCAAAGGTCGTATGTGATCATCATCTCTTTTACTTTGTAGCGCTGCTTGCTGACTTAGAATGCAAATTATATTTAAAGGATGCGTGAAGTAAATATCAGTGAGACTAAACTGTGATGATATGAGCCCATTCACAGCAACAGTTTGAACTCTCAGTTAGACATACTTTGAAGCAGCAGTAAGCAGAAAGCAGCATATTTAATAAGATGTTGACATCATCAGAATATATAATGTGCTGGGTCATAGAAGCAGGTCCTGACCTCATCTGATAGACATGTTATCCCAGCTGAAGCCACTTAGCTGTAACACTTTTAAGTTTAGATCAACAAGCCAGCTTTGTTTTAATTGAGTAGTTATTATAATTAGATAGTTGCTATGCTTATGGCTGTATGAAGTTCTAGGTATAATGTTTATCTATACAAGTTAGACTGGATGACAACCGGTCGTTGTGTAAACAAATGCTAATTACCACTAAAGACAAAGTACATCTGAGAACAATAGGTCATATGAACAGGACTAAAGCATGACTGCTGTGCCTGGAAGGCATTATTGTCTTCCAGCAAGCCATATAATTGTAAGCTGACTAATGGCTCTAGGATTTTGGACAGACAGGTCATGTTGACTGTAGGCAGGGCTGAATCTGATTACCTTGAAAGTTCCTTGGTTACTAAATACAGATCCCGTGGAATTGTAATAATATTAAATTGATCCACTGGAATATCACAAAAACATGATGTGACTCCAAAATGAAAAACTGGAAACACTGCATCTTTTTCTCTTTAAACATAAAGAATCAGTGTTAATAAAATGCATTTTGCAAGTTCAGCATTTGCTGTCAAATTACATTCCCTTTAGAAACATGTCTACAATATCCAGCTTTTTGTTGTGTTATTTATTTATTTATCTTTATTGCTGCTCTCTTTTTTCTTTAATCCAAACATTATGTAGAGGGCTTTGGTCTTATAATACAAAAAGGATTTTATCTTTTTTTATATAGGTTTACTTTATTGTGGCATAAATGATTAGGAGAGGCATAATTATAATATTTTATGAATGCAATCAATACTAAATAATACTCTTCTTAATAATCTGACAGTGTGAGATTTATATGGGAACCGCTTTAATCTCTATAAAAACAATCTTCTTACTGAACAAGCAAAACTCTCCAGGTAAATGCTTGTGTAAGTATACTACAGTAGCTTGTCATGGTAAAGCTTTGGGTTAACTTTGTGTATATAACCTGCACATCCTGCTAAAATACTTTAAAGGGAAGAAAGTCACAGAAAGCGCAGTGAGAACATTTTCTTTAAACTGTACTCAAATGCTTGAAAGTACTTGAAAACAATTCTCTCTGTTATCTATCAACATGTTTACATTCACCACTTTTTACCTCCCTCAGAGATTTAGAAGGTAAATGGAAATTAATACTGAACAGATATACATTTGAAAGGTTTATTTAAATTAATAATGTAATTACAATGTAACACTAAGGTTACATAAAAAACAAACCATCTCAACAGTCTCTGAAAATGAGTAATGCTTATTTCACAGATTACAAGACAACTGAATTTAATTAAAGGGCTTTATACAATTCCTAATACAATTTTGTGCCTAAAATGAGATGCCTAAATTACTAGTTTGAGTTCTGACTGTATCTCCATACACCACATTTACAATTCCAGCTCAGGTAAAAGGTCCAGATTAACTTATTCTAGTGAAAGAAAGCTTTTAGGGTTGCTTTGTAAACAGAATTGTGCAGCGATGACCTAATTGCCAGTGGCTAAAATGTTACTGAGGAATATTTGACTCATTTAGTCCAATTAGTCACTGACTCAGTGTCTTAACTATATTTCAGACTTTAAAAAAAGCAACTTTGAACTAAACTGATATGACCTTGATAACTGGATGTCTTTCAGCTCACAAATCAGCAAATCAGTGCTTATGGTTGCCAAACTTTTGTCAGAGCTTTCTATTATTAGGCTGTAGCTTTTCAGCTTGGCATCTTTTTGGTGTTCCTTCCTGAAAACACCAGCAGAGAGGAAGAGGCAGCACAATAGAATAGTAGGCCAGTGGCAGTGCTCATTTCTGAGCTCCGCATTCATTGAGCCCATCTGATTCAGCTCTAATCTTTATCATGAATTATATAGGCTACTGTAAATTAATCAGGGAATATGTAATTATGTAATTCTCAAAAAGAAATGAGTAGTATCCTGAAAATGGCTAATGGTTCCTCAGTATAACAAGATTAAACCAACTACAGATCTGCCACTCCTTATCTGTCAGAATGCCGTCATTGTGGTCTTTTAACAGACATATCATAGAGGAGCAGTGCCATGGAGCTGGATACGGTTCAGGAACATATTCGCTTTGACATATTCTCTCAACAAGCTGCAGTTTACATTGTAATCCTTAGGCAGTAGTCAGAGAAAGTATGATGTGCTGAGACAGTTTTGACACAGGACAAACATTTTCTGACTTCACCAGATTTTATTGGCCACGAATTGATCACATGCTCGGACGAGTGACCGCACGCCCTTCACATGGTGACAGGAAGCTCAGACTGTGTCCTTGCGTCTCCCTATCTATCGGGCTATAAACAATCACACTTGGCAGCAGCACGGGTCACCCTCCTCCCTCATCAACCTCTGCCGAGTTTGTCCCGTGACCTGTGCCAGCTGTCCAGAGGCAGATCGTTGCGAGTTAAGACTTGGCAAGTGCTCTCTACGTCTAAGATCAGATCCCATGCTCTTTTCCTTTTTTTTTCTCTTTCTTTCTTTCTTTTTTAAAATAGAGCATAGGACCCATCTATGCTAAGGCAAAGGATGGGGGTAGCAGGTAGCCAGCAGCTCCCTTTGTCAATGTCACGTGGAAATTTATGGCTTCCTGCATCTTTTATTTCTCGTACAAGCACTAGCTGGAATTAAACCTAATTCCTTCGATGCATAAAGCAAGAATTTGTAAAATATTGGGAGTTGTCCCTCTGTAGACCATTCCAGCATTTTTACCCTTGATTTAAGGTTAAACTCATGCTCTTGAAGATTTAAAAAGTCAGTGTTCCCTGTGCCATGCTGCGAGTCAGCGTGACGTTTTAAATATTTAACCACAATCCTGATCTTTAGCTAACCTTAATCTAATGCCCTGAGTTACTTTTCCATAAAGCATTAACAAGCCTTTTTTTAAAAAAATGGAAAACAGAGGTGTTACTAATAATATTACCGATGGCCACATTGTTCCTGAAAGCCGTGACAGTGAGACGATGAGCCAGCATGCACAAATGCAGGACCTTGAAATTGAAGCTGATAAATGAAATTCACTCTTTATTTATTTTATTACTGATACCTGTGCTTGTGTGTTAAAATGTAGGTGTGAAAAAGGCTCAAATTGTGTGACAGGTGAGAAATTCTACAGTGTACCAGAAATGTACCTCTGATCTTTAGGTTGACTATCTTGACACATTTACATTGCTATCATTAAGCTACCAGACCCTAAATCATATTCACAGGACACCAAGATGTTTCGTGAATATCAAGCGTGAAAGCTACTGTGTCTTCAAGAGTTATGGGACATATGAGTTTTTATGACTGCTCGTAGAGGAGTCTTGAATCTGGCAGGTTTTACCGAGCCGAACACTGAGAGCGATCCAAAGTCACCGTCACACCAATTGAGCTGCTGATTGCTTCATTTTAAATGATTAAAACTAGGATGAACTCATGGCACCTTCTGGCTCTCCTGTCTCTAGAGGTAGAGAAAGAGATGCACTACCTCCAATATCTCTGAGGCAAAGAGAAAAACAAATTAGATGTAATAATTTCAGGTGGTAATACAGATAAATCTTACAAATGTAATACCGTTCTTTGGCGTCCTGGAAAACAGATCCTAAAATTTACCCAGGATAATCTGTCTATCTGGTGAGATTATTAGAAACGCCGATGTAAGGTGTTCTAGTCGTACACAGCACGTTTTAGAATTAAAGGAATCCTATCAACATCCACACAAGTAAATCCTACAGTGTTTAACGGATAAATCAGATGTCAAAATTAATCTGAGTTCTTTATTGGTTTGACAGTCAGCGTGTGTGAATGCGTGGAATGAAACTGTGTAAGGAATTGCTAAGGAGTTCTGTGGCCTTTTCATACAGACCGAAGTGATTAACACCATCCTCCCTACTGCCTCTAAAAGCAGCTTTCTCTCTCTTCCTCTGTCTCTCTGTACTCCAGCCTCTCTGTACTGCCAAGCCAGCGCCTGGCAGGCTTCTCTGCTTGCGGCGCATTAGGATGCAAAGCGCTCCATGTCGAGGGAGAAGGAGAGACTAACAAAAGCGCTTTAGTGTTGCAAAAACAAGCCCATCGGTGCATGCCCGTGAAAAGATCTGTACGTCTGCTCTGACTCCCCTAACTCCCTGCAGCTCTCTGCATCACTCCACCACCCCACTGCAAAGAGAAGCTCTCAGGAGAGACACATCCATTTCTTGTCGTTCTCATTCCCTTTTCTTCTGTCTCTCTCTCCCCTTCCTTTCCTTCCCTCCCTTCCCATGCGGCAGGTCCAAATTGCTTTGCTGGAACGACGATCATCCCGGCTGGAATTGAAGTAAAGGTGGACGACTGCACCATCTGCCGCTGCCACAACGGAGACTGGTGGAAGCCGGCGCAGTGCTTGCGGCGAGAATGCCTCAACGGCCAGTCATTGTCATAGACGGACTCCTACGGGGATGGTAGAAAAGCTCAGGCAAGGCTCTGCCTACTGTGCCATTTTGTATGATTGACAGGGCAGGAGCACAATTCCTATAAATCCTGAGACAGCATACAGTAGGATCGAAGAGGTGATCTCGCAGGCTTCACACAAATGTAGCCAGCGAGAAGAAGATGGAACTTGTCTCAGTTGTTTCCACACTCTTGCTTGACTTGCTGCTCTCACACACACACACAAAAAAGTTTCTTAGCTCCCTGAACTCTTTCCTAACCATCGGCAATGTTGAATTGCTCAAATTGATTTCTGTACGTATGTCATCAGCTTGTTGTGCGTGCCAGTCACAATCACACAGGTGTTCCAGCAGAACAAACCGTAAGCACACTTAGCAGCGCTTCTTTTCGCATACAAGGATTAGCACTGATGAAAACACGGCAAAGATGTGCTTGAGTTACACGACTTCACTCTAAGAGCTTGTTTACAAGATGTGCATCACACATAAATGTCTGCCTCTTCATGAGACTTTATCGCTGCGGCAGGAGCTCGCTCCTAACATACATGATGCAACGTGCAACTGTCATATACCATTAACAGCTATGGAACCTCAAAGGCTGACTTTATTGATCAACACACCATGGTTTTGAGTCATGTCTCACAGGCAGGATAGGTTAGTACCACCTGGAGTGGGGGAATGAAATGTAGCTTTTCAAAGAAGAAAAAAAAACCTGCATCCCCAAGACGAGCCATGCTGCATCAATCCCCCCCCCAAAGAAAAAGAAACAACAACTTTGGGCAACCCTTTCCAGTTCAATTGGCTTTATTGTTTTCTCTCAGAGGTCCATATCCTCCAAAATATTCCCACTAAGTAACTGCTTGAACTTGTTATCAAAGCAATTTGCGAGCCAGTAGCAGCCTGCTTTAATTTTCCTTAATCAAGGACTATTCTGTGATAAATCATCCAGCTGGGTGCTTGGCGCTGCTGCAGCCTGCATGCTGGGCACATCCAGTGAGAACCAACAGACAAAAGGCGGGAACGTACATATGTCTAAGTGTTTTTAAGCAGCATTCACGAGCATATTGTTCATTTGAGTATGCACAAGCGCGGCAATCATAAACAAACTCGGGCATAGCATGATGCACACAGTTAAATTATATCGCTCGTTTAGCTCATGTAATCCATTTTCAGTTCCTACTCTTCTCGATATGTTGAAATGGCTCAGGCGGTGCGGTGGAGCCACAGCCATGGCGATAACATAAAGACAAGCTAATGTATTGCTTTGACATTTTTTTTCATATCAGAGTGGTCCTCAAGCAGTCCAGTCTGAAAGAAGAAAAACAAAAAGCACCCAAGCAGTGCCCAACACACGATGTTTTTGAAATGATAAATACAAGTCATTAATTCAAAGGTGAATTTCCGTAAGCTAATGCCATTCATCACTAGAATTTTTTCCATTTCCAGAAAATCCGTTCCCGTTAACCTTTTAGACCCTATTCCTGGGCGGTGATGGATGAGCTGCTTAATAGCAGCTCCCAGCACTCTGTAATGAGACAGAAATGAACATAGGATAAAGACCAATGACTAAAGAGGTGCATTGCCTTAAAAGGAACTAAAACTAATTTTAGAGGAATCTCATAGTCTGCAGAGTTGCTGGTTGCAGCATATGGGTGATGAAGAAATCTCAGAGTCGGAAGATCTGCAAGGCTCAGTCTTAGGTGGAACAAAGGAGCTTGGTTCATTTTTATCAGCAAGTTACAGTGATGTAGTATGTTTCAGACGACCTAATCTATCTGGTCTGAGGTCTGAAGGCTCATAAAACAAAAATGACATGAATGGTTTATCAGTCACAGCCTCAGTGCTCCACACATTTTAGAATTATTAAACGAGCTTCATTCATCTTAATTAAGTTAAATGCCACATCATTTTTCAGCCTATACATGCATCCCCCCAAAAATGAGAGTTGCTCGGATATTTTGGGTCGCAACAAAGAAAGACTAAAGTGAACGTGCCAGCTGACAAGGCTCAAAGGCATTGCTGCCACCACAGATGCCTTATTGCTACTGTTCCAGATAAGATTCACAAAGCATGGCCTTTGGCATCATACAGTATGAACAGCCGACTGCTTCAAGTGCTACTTTGTTTCACTTCTGTGTGCAGTGGTTACTGCTCTGTTTTACCCCAAACTGTGAGTGCAGTTCAATCACAGCTAAAAGTGCAGAACTGAACCCAGAGATGGCTCTAAAAATATACCGTCACTTGATAGTGGTAAAAAGAGAAGCTCAAGGAAGAAACTAAAGAAGGAACTAGATCTCTGTAGAAAAGTGACATTGTAAGTCATTGTACTGGTTGTTCTAATACGGATTCCTCCAATGCTTCTTATCAAACTAAACTGGGTGAGCAGCGGCTGCTCATTTTTATGATGTTTCAAGCTGCTTTCATCACCTGAGTTTGAAAGTTGGAACAAAGAGAGTGAAAGGGTTGTCAACAAAAAGCTGAAAAGTTAAAAGGTGTGATCCAGAGTGCTAGTGAAAAGAGGGCATGGGAGATATGACATCAAATAGAAAATCATGCATTCGAAGTTGGTCGTAAAGTTAAAGAAAAACCGTGAAAGAATTTAGTTTCACTGCACCAGAGCTCGCAAGCAGAAATGTGCTAGCGCATACTTTGCATTTTAAATAACAAGCACGATGGATTTGAAACCACACAGATCATCCCAAAATCTTGCCTATGTTGTCATTTGAAAGAATAGGCTGTCTGCTAAAAACACAAAGTGGTACTGTGGCACACATCCACTCTACACTGCACGTGAGAGTGGCATCCCAGGCAAACCAGACGAAATTACATTTCCCCTTCCAAACACATGAAGCTGCAAGGTTTCCAGGACAGATTAGCTGCACACTGTCTTTCTTCATCTCCTTGCCAAGAAACTTGAGTCTCTATGTATGTCTGTGAAGGTTTATTCAAATGACCCCAATGTCTCCTCCCTCTTGTCATTAAAACCCACAGGCTTGTACATGGGCATTTTTGTAAAGGTGCATCATTTGCTTTTTTCCATGAGACACCGACTTACTGTAGCTGGAAACAATGAAAGATTGTTTTATCTATAATTTTTTTCCCCATTTGTAATTTTTTTTCAGCAACAAAACTGTTACATGAAGTGTGCCTGAAAAACAACACAAAGTATCGGTAGAGAAAGAGAGAAACACTGTTATTATACAATCAACTGTATTATTTTTTTTGGTGCACCGAGGGTCTGTTCACGTGGGGCTCAAATATGGGATAGTACAATTTCTATAACAAATTGTAATTTTATGTTTAAATAAAGTTGATTGTATGTGAATTCATGCTCACTCGGGTTCACCCTAAACGGCAAAGCAAAGAGTCCAGTTTTCAAAAAGTCAAACAACCCTTGGTGCTCCACATGTTGTACATATGTAAATATCTTCAAACATAATTAATGTGTTTCCTCAAATCTGAGGTGGAGTTTAAAAAAAAAAAAAAAAAGGAAAATGACTCAAGAAATAAGAAATGTGTATTATTCATCAAGACGAAAATATTTTGTTAAATAGAATTCAAAAGAAGTGTTATTCGGCAAAAAGTGAGTGTGGATTTCTTCTTTCCTTAATCCTTTTTACATTCTTTGGAGACGTTTCTTGACACAAAATCACTTCGGATGGCATGAAAACACAACATGAACTTCTAAAAAAAAACAAAAAACAAATGTGCATTTATCCTCTGCAAAAAGCACAGCATTTTTTGGTTCTTAAATCAATGACAGGTGCAAATTCAATATAAGCCAAGAGGATGCTGCAGGACAAGTCTGTTTAAATTCAGGTACATGCGCTTAAAAAGAGGGACACAGATAAACTCTTAGTAATGGTGTATATAAACAGAGCATTTCAGAATAAATGCTAGCACAATATTTTCCTGGCTCGTGGTCATGTGAGGGGTAGAATAAGAAGATACTGGTGCTTAATGGTTTTGTAATGCTCCCCAAGTTCAAGGGCATTACTGACAGGTTTATTCCTCCATTCCATTTCATTACAAGTCAGTCTGGGCTTCTATCTCGTCCGCACTGCTAATTGCCTTCTCCCACCTCCCACCGTGGACAAGAAAAGGGAAGCAATTTTATGCAGCACATAGCAATCAATAGCAATTAGGTGCATCCCTGACTAATCCTGTTGAAAATGGCATCTTGGGAGATGGCCAGCAGAAGAACTCTTAAAGCACACATACCTGCAAAAGTTTTCCTTTTTCTTCACAGCAAGTGCCAGCACTGTGACGGAACAATTAATTGCTTTGTTTTCCCGTTCTACACTTAGTATTGAATTTCCATCAATCTTTCTCTAGGAGCACAGTCTGCTATTGTATCAAACAGATATCTTCAATTAGATAATTGTCTCTTCCTGGTAAAGCCCTACATATTACGGAATGCATTTCCACTCTAAAAAAGAAGGCAGAAGATAACCAAATGATTTCAGTTCGACACAATAGGAAAAAAAGAACGCCACAATCTGAACTCGAATGGTGTGAAAAAGATTAAAAAGGCTTACAATGAGGTTGTTGCATCTGCAGTGATGTCTATGTTGCACTGGAGTGTTGTTGTGAAGAGGGAGCAAATTACAATCTAATTCAATCTAATTTCAGTCAATCTATATTCCAACATCACTTATTTGGATTCTGGGCTCATTCTTTTAGATTGGGTGAGAAGTCTGGAGAAGAACTGCTGCTCCTTCACATTAAAAGGTCAGTCAGTAAAGGAGTTTTGTGGCATCTCATTAGGATTATTCCTGGACGCCTCCCTGTGGAGGTTTTCAAGGCAAGGCAGACTTGATGAGAATGCTTGTGTAGGGCCAGTACACTTTGGAGGGATTATATATTACAATGTAGTCCAGAGATGCCTTTGAGTTTCCCCGGGAAGAGCTTATGGACATCAAAGAGGTGTGAGGCATCGGAGCTACCTTACTGAACCTGCAATGAAGGTGAAAAACCTCCACTGCAATTCAGTAGGCTGACGCAATCAGACGTGTCAAGTAGCCTAGTTATCATTTCTGAACAGTTACTGTATTTTATGCAAACTACATGGACTGAAGCTGTAAAGGGCCATGCCATATCTTACCAGCTACAATACTAATATAAATTTTGACACAATAAACAAGTGATGCATTGTGTTTACTTCCCATAGTACACACAATGACACAAGAACAGATACACCATATTGCCAAAAAAAGATTTGTTCATCTGCCTTCACACACATTTGAACTTGAGTGACATTCCATTCTTAATCCATACTTTTAATATGATGTCGGCCCACCCGTTGCAGCTACAACAGCTTCAACTCCTCTAGGAAGGCAGGTTTAGGAGTGTGTTTATGAGAATTTTTGACTATTCCTTTAGACACTGATGTTGGACGAGAAGGCCTGGCTACAGTCTCCATTCTAATTCATCCCAAAGGTGTTTTGTTGGGTTGAGGTTAGGACTCTGTGTAGGCCACTCACTCATGTTGGAAAAGGAAAGAACCATCACCAAACTGTTCTCATAAAGTTTTGAGCACAAAATTGTCCAACATGTCTTGGTATGCTGAAGCGTTCCTTCCACTGGGACCAAGCCCAACCAATGAAAAGCAACCCCACCAAACTTTATACTTGGCACAATGCAGTCAGTACCCAGACTTGTACAGTAGCAATGTGCTTTACACCACTTCATCCGATGCTTTACATTGCACTTAGAGATGTAAGGCTTGGATTCAGCTGCTTGGCCATGGAAACCCATTCGATGAAGCTCTCTGTAAACTGTTCTTGAGTTAATCTGAAGGGCACATGACGTTTGGAGGTTTGTAGCGATCGACTCTGCAGAAAGTTGGTGACCTCTGCACACACTATGCAGCTCAGCATCTGCTGACCTCACTCCATGACTTTACGTAGCCCATCACTTCAAGATTCCGCCATTCTCAGTGACTTCTGCTTTGCTAGAATACCACTAACAGTTGACTGTGGAATATTTAGAAGTGAGGAAATTTCACCACTGGACTTGTTGCACAGGTGGCATCCTATCACGGTACCACACTGGAATTAACTGAGCTCATGGGAGTGACCCATTCTTTCACAAATGTTCTTAGAAGCAGTATGCATGCTGGGGTGCTTGATTTTATACACCTGTGGCCATGGAAGTCATTGGAACACCTGAATGCAATGATTTGGATGGGTGAGGGAATACTTTTAGCAATATAGTGTCTGAGAGTGGGGTTAGATGGTGTTTGATGACTGAACAAAGAACAGTACTTTGCAAAATATGTAAGTAAAATGTTCCTGCTAAAGGTGAAAACAACAAACTTGTTTTATAACCTGAGGCAAAAACACAGTGAAGACACATGAGGAGAAGATACAAGCAGCCGGTGATGTGTGACCCGAATGTAAACAAATGAGTTGACCAAGCATCACTGGAGCACTCACTCCATATGACAAGAAAAGCCAAATGTAGATGGAAATTACTGATGTGTTTATCAGTTACATGCTTCAAGCAACTAGTTAAGCTTGACCTGAAGATAAGTCCCAGATAGAAACTTATACTTTTAATTTCAATTTTAGGGGCCTTCAGGTGTTACAGATTTGTTTCATTTTCTGTTAAACTAAAGTATAAATCAGTTATTTTACACTTTTACTTTAAATCTCCAGGGATAATACCTGTACCTAGTCTACTTTTGTGCTTACATTTGACTTATGCTGTGTATACAATTGGACTACAGTGCTGTCTACTCATTTCAGGAATAGATTCATACTCCAGATCAGGTAGTCTGTCATCAGTGACAGTAGGTCAATGGAACATTTCCTTGAAATATTGACTTTGAGGCTGTATCACTGACCCCAATCTGTAAATCCAGACTCTGTTTGATTCATATATACAGCTCCCAAGCTTTTTATCTTTTAAATGCTGGTAAATAATGCTTGCCACTTGGATAAAGGAAAGAAATAATGTCATCAACAACTTTTAATAACAAAATTTCAAGAGTTTTTGTTTTTTGTTTTTTTAAATACAGCATTATAACCAGCAATAACTGTTAATTACATCAAAAAGCAAACAAAGAAAAACAGTTATGTTAAAATGGCTATGTCCATGTTTTCTAATATAACCTCTTTCCCTCCCTTTTTATTTTTTTATTTTTTTTTATTTGTGTGCAACACAACTTTGTTTCCTCACTTTTTTTGCATCAATTAGTGTCAAATCTTCTATTGTAAAGTTCAATCATACTGTATATAAGTCAGATTCTCAGACTTGTGAAAAAACAATCTATATCTATCCATCTATCTCTAGACAGATTTGTACTTTATTTTTACATTGTAAGTATGGACCATTAAAATTAGCAACATTATTGTTTTATTATTCTGTATATGACTCACTATGTCCACTAAATCTGCATAGATTAAACAACAACAACAACAACAACAAGACATACATACACATTATGGACATACTTATGGGTAAGTTGTTTAGTGCAAACATAATTATTTAACAAATTTAGACCAATAGTTCAGGGTCTGGTACAGGGAGGAGGCTGAAGGCAGTGATGCAATTGATGACCCAGGTGGTGGGAGCTGACCACACCTTGCCTCGTCTCACTACTGACGGCTTGTGAGGGGCTTGAGGGTCATAGATGATGTAATGTGTGCAAAGGGCCTGGTCGGACCCTGGCAGGGCATGATAGGCTGTGGCATTCACAGTTTGAGTCACATCACTGTCTGGCTTGGGTTGCCGGTTCAGTAGCTGAGCTCCTCCCTCCCGGAGTAGTTTTGTGAGCTCATCTTTGGTAGGCGTCTTAAAAGAGCCAAGAAGGAAGAAGAAACATCCATCGAACAGTGGTGGAAGCTGTGAAATACGACGGGAACAGACATTAGTGAAAACTTTGAAGACCGCCTCATCCCTTGAAGAGTCCAAGGCTCGTCCAAACTAAAACTGTCTTGCTGAGAAAACGTCTCTATTATCATCCGTCATTAAAAATTGAAAACAAACGAGCTTAGTGGCAGAATGAGTAAAGTCTTCTCTTTTGTTTATGGTGAAGATAAATGGTAAATAATTGTCTTTGCTACTAAATCTAGGCAAGCGCCTGTGTGGATGCTTTGTGTTCTTTGCTGCAGCGCCAGAAGACATTTTTATAAGCACTGTTCTCCAGACAAGCTCTGAACCACTTGGCATTACGGTTTAAAGCAGCAGTGAATTAGGCCACTGGAGACTGTTCTATTCACAGCATCAAGGAACTCAGCTGTTTCGCGTTGTAAATTAGCACTCTCAGGTCTTTAGAGTAGAAAGATTACTTTATTATACGTTGGCAGGGCTTTACTTTTGCTTCTGCATGTCCTTTATTTAGGATTTTGATTGATGGTTTTTACCGTTTTTCAAGAATGAACATTTATTTTGCATCAGAGGGGGGAAAAGAAAAAAGAAAAGAGTTATAAAAGAGTGGGGGAACATGTGTCTCCTTGTGGTTATGACCAGAACATGCTGAAAATACCTTGAGAATTCCTCAAGGTAACAGGTAAACACTTTATCAGGTACATACACAGTGCATAGAATTTTGTTTTTGCACAAATGAATCTGAACAAAGCAGACTAAAGCACCTTTAGAAGCAAATGCAGCTTCTAAAGAGTCTTTTGCCAGTATTAGCTTTGACAATGCAGTGCCCCCATTCTCTAAAAACAGCACAAGCTCCATCGGGTTTCATGCTGATTGGTTGGGGAAAGCTATTTTCAAGCCCTGCCAAAATATCTTCTTTAAACTGAGGTCATGACAGACTTGGCCACTGTAAGTCATTCATGTTGTGTTAGAAACAATGTCAGTGTAATTTTGGCTTTGTGGTAAGCTGCTGTCTTTCAGAAACGGTTGGCTGCAAAATCAAACATGTGGGTGAGAGAACAAAAAATTTTGAATACTTAGCTTAATTAAGACTAATTTGAATTGAAGAGATTAAAAATTTAATTATATTTATATTGATTTGTGTCTAAAATAAGCAAATATGTTATGATTCATGACAGAAAACAGATTTATACAAAAAAAAAAAAAAAAAAAAAAAAAAAAAATCAACTATCACCATATGCCACTGCCTGGAAAAACAAATTTTTCCCAAGGAGAGAGAGCTTAAACAACGCGTATTCATCAATTTCATATCTTTGTTTTTGTGCTTCTCGCTTACCAAGCTGCATCTGTTGATGCGACTTCGCTGGGGGCCTTCTCCTGCTTCATGCTCAGCTTCAGGCACCCACTTCCCCGCCTGGAGACATGCCTCCACCCCTGGCATCAAAGAGAGAGAACAAAGAAAATTAAAGCTACAGCTAATTATGTTGACTTTGAGGGAATGTGACAAGGCTGTGTTGCACACCAAGGATGACAGTCTGTTTTATCACAAGTTGGAAGATTTCATGTATTGGCATAGCTGCCGTTGTTGACAGAGAAAGATGCCCACAGCATGATGGAGTTAATGATGCAACCCCCGTTTAAAGTATTAAGCAGAATTCGAGCGTCATCTCTTTCTGTCTCTTGAGGTTTTACGGAGTCAAAATAAAACCGTGTGACAGTCAGCATCCAGGCATTTTTTGTGTTAGAGATATAGCTTTTGTTAAAAATCCTTAGGAAGAAAATCTTAAAAAGGCAGAAAACTTTTTAAAAGTAAAGGCAGATAAAGGGGGAGGGAAAAAAACACAAAAACATGCACATTTTAATGACCCCTCACTGTCACAGATAAAAATGCTTCTGAAGATGTCACAGATCAAACTGCTGCTGTTCTCAGTAAGTGTTCTATTACTGAGCATTATTTTTGGGATATATTAAAAGAAACCCCAAATCCACAGTTTATAAGTGGCATATCTAAACATTAAAGCTAGATTAGGTTGGAAATATGACACTTTGCTGTGGCGGGGTGGGAAGATAGGAAATACACCTGAGCATACGCATTGGCTCGAATAACGTTTTTCATTACAAACACACTGAGTTTTCTCATTACGCTTCTAACTGTTAGAGATGCAAACTATTCCACAGACACATTTGCAAGGTATATACGCAACACTTTGCCTCAAGTTCTCTCTTACAAACATTCCACCTTCCAAATATGTGAGTAAGATGACAGGAACAGATCAGTGTGTGTACACCGTGACAGCACCATTAGAAGGGGTGAGGAGTAGTAACATTTCTTCACCCCCCTTAATTACAGACTTCTTTCAGGAGGACCCCGCTAAAGAGTTGGGCAGAAATACAGGGGTTAATCTCTCTCTGGACGATAGCACTTAGTTTCTTAGAGTCATTAGCATATTTGTTAATCATACTCCGAAAGAGAGCATAAAACATCTCAATCCCCATCCTTACTGAGTGAGCAGTAAGATGAACCAGCCCTCTTGACTAACCGTGAGACCAAACTGTTACTGCGATCTCATTATAAAGACAAAAGCTGACGAAAACTTGTCCTCTTATAATGAGACAAGAAGAATTGTATTGGCATTTCGAATGGATAAGAAGTTCTAAAGGCCAATACAGACGCTTTAGGAGTGAGACAGGATACAACATTGCACTCATGGTCATTATACCAAAAGTCAGTATGAAGCCATACTAATCAAAATTGAAAATTTCTCCTCTTCAGAAACACCTCCACATCCACAACTCCTAGGAAAAAATAGCACAAGTCCTGAATTTCCTCCATTGTTATGTAATTTATCGTTATGATGAACACCAGTACCTACAGAAATGCTCTTGTGGCCTATGCTAGTTTTGTGCACCTATCTAACTTCTGTAAAAGTTCTTGTGATCAAAGAATGACCTGCCAACCAGTCTTTCTTGAGAACAGACTGTAAGCAACCAGACTTTGTAGGCTTTTATTGACACTAACAGGCAACTGTGCATCCTACACTTCCAATCTCATATCTTTAAGTAGAAAAGCTGACCCCAAGAAGTTTTCTGAGACCTGCAATGAGAGTTGTACTTTTTTCAGGCTGCACTGATTGCTTAGAGCATTCAGTAACGTTAAGAAAAGTAAAACTGCATGTGCTTTATTAGTTTAGCTTTTCTGTGTAAATGCAGTCACTTATGTATAGGTGAACTCTTAGTCTTCCTATGACTAGGGACTGTGCATTGAAATGTCTTCATTAAATACGCAATGGAAAAATGTTATAATGTTAATGTTTAAACACATAAGATGAAAAAACAAAAACAATAAGTGGACATTTTCTAGCTATAGGTTGCCAGACACAGCTGGTAGATGCAAGATTTAAAAAAAGGTTTACAAGCGAGCTAATTGAGATTAGATTGAGGTAAATAATAGTCTCATTTTACTGTAGCAAAAACATTAGTGTGTTTCCCCCATGCTGGTCAAAACCATTTCAACTGTTCTGAACATGTCTTTTAGTTTTAAGTGAAACCCTAATAAAAGGCTTTTAGTTGGAATATAACCTTGTTAGGCACACAGAGACTGTGCATTTCAATCAAAATGCAATGCACTGAAACAAGTCTGATAAAGAAGTAAGCCGGGGCTCGGCTTAGCGGACAGGTATGGCATACAAAGTCAGGTGACAATGAAAATGCAGCTCCTTGTGTGTGCTCACATACACAAGGAAAAGAAACAGATAGGATGCCACAGTGACTGTCACAAGGGAGACAAGAAGTGTCAAGTGCTCAGCCCGCGTGGAGAAAAGAAAAGGGGAGGGGGGGATAAATATGGTCCAAACACTCAAAATGTTACAGTGACACAACTACACACATTCAACATTGAACTGGTTTACTGGCAGAGACAGAAACAGGAATGCACGGCACTGTACTGTAACACTCACACATTCCCACACATACAACAGTCAAGGGCATGCCAAGGTGCCAGAAAACTCTTTGACTGCAAGTCTCTTTCTGCTTCCTGTGAAGCTGATTGTCTCTGAACATATGCTTGCTGACTTGGTCCAAGGATACCAGAGAGACTAGCCAAGATTAGGAAATTTTTTGCAAGGTATTTATCTTGGTAAAAAGGCAAAAGAGTTGACCAACTTTTTATCACTAGTCATATTTGGCCTTGTGATATTGATTCCCACCTACTTCACTTGGCCGTCAGACATAAGGAGTTGTGTGCACACAGAGCAACAGGCACAAACAATCTGATATGAAAACTGCTTGTTGCTAAATGTTCTTTAAATCTTCCCATAGAGATCGGATGTTGTGCATGAAAAAAAATCCTGTATATTTTATTTGGACTTTTCCCAAAAACCCACAAAACAGAATAATTCACTTAAAAGGTTCCAAAATGAGAGAAATTAACACCATAATATTGTAGCACCAAGTAACACATCAGCAATTTTAATGGTTTACATGTCCCTTAATGTAGCCGCATAAAAATATTATCTAAAACAGTCCTATGGAAAATCACAAACAGCCCACTGTTTGAAACAAAGACGGCTGTTAAAATGTTCTGTGGGACTGAGCAGGAGGCTAATCTGTTATCTCAAATTGTTTTGTTTTGTTTTTTTCTCTGTAGAAGCATCTTCCTTGGAAATGTTAAGAAAGGGCAGGCAATTAAAAAAAAATACTCAGCAGGTGACTAGATGAATCATGCTTGTAGCAGTGACCTTACTGCTGCAGGCTTATAGGTTAAAGCCGATTAGAATGGATTCCCTTGCAATCAGCAACCTCAGTATTTCTGCTGTCTTGTAAGGTAAGCAGAGGCCGTGCTACCAACATTTGTGCTGTACTTTTGGGAGATAAATGACTAAGCTGAGCAACTACAAGAAACATAACTTCTATGTAAATGGAAATACTGTTTCTATATCTAGAAACTCTCTGAAAGACTTTAATGACTTTTCTGTGACAAATGTATATATATATTTATCAGGTACGGTATAGAAATATTTACGTGTAATTTTGCCACTCAGCACAAATAGCCATCTGGCACTTACTTCTGGATGAAAGGTATTTAAGTATATTGCAAACAAAACTTACAATGTACAAATGTAACGGTGCAGCATGTGAGGAAACACGTGATAGTAGCAAATTAAAGTTCTTTCTATTTTTGGGCAAGAAGCCCAGTCAATACTGAACTTTATTCAAAGCAATATATAACAGGACAGATTTAGTAACTGTAATTACATTGCTTTTGCTAAATTATAATGATACTACTCTAAATGTCCAAGACTTTTCAACATATTAAATTCTAATGCTATTAGAGCTGTCGGAGCTAGAAGATCACAGAACAATTTATTCATTTATGTTTTATACAGAGTCATGACATCAGTAAATCTAAAAATATTTAATTCACAATTCTGGATACATTTTCCAACAGTGACACTTACACATTAAATGAATTAATGTGAATTAAGGAATTAAAGACTGTTAAAGTTTACAGCCTTCTCTGTACTTACATTTGTATCTAACAATCCAGCAGCCAGCAAGAAGACCCATGAGGGTGGAGTAGGTGGTGGGCATTTGCCCTTCCGGTACCACAATGTGACTCACTGGAAAAAGAAAACAGACACACACCAGTCCATACAGGTCCACATTTTGCCTGTGACACAAATTTTGGTAATTTTGCACCAATGTATCTGAAAGGATGCAGTCAGTGTGTCGTTTAATTCGGGGGCTTTGCAATAGTGAAATTCTAAATGTTTGTCAATTCGGCCTTTCATACATGTTTATATATCCATTATGTCCATGACATAACACAGCTTCCACCATGTTTGACAGATAACACGTTACGCTTCAGATCACAAGCTCTCATTTTCTCTCTCCATACTTTACTCTTCCAATCAATTTAGAACAAGATTATGTTGGTTTTATCTGTGCAGTGAATCTCACTCTCTGCATGGTCCGGTTATTTTTTAAGGTACAAGGTTCTTTATTCGTCAAATGCATAGTTATACAAGTATAACACACAGTGAAATGTAACCTGACACACTCCTCGAGGGGGTGAGAGAAAGAAAGAACATTATCTATTATATACACATTAGGTGAATGTGCAGTAGTAGCATTGTATGCTGCACCACAGCTTTTGTTTGTGCCAAATTCTAAGCTGACCATTCTGTTTTTGCATATTGGTCCATTGGTAAAAAAAACAACAAAAAAAAAAAACAACAACAACAAACAAACAAAAAACACTTTAATAATCCAATCCCTGTCTATAATAGGTCTAAAAAATAAAAAATAAAAAATAAGCGAATATTTTTGACGGATTTTTTGACACATCTAAAGAGACAAACAAAATATAACTACAGAGAGTTTATCTTAAACAGTATAGTGTTTTTCATCTCAGCTCAAGTTTATCTCTAAACTTTTTGTTTTTTTGCTTTTTTGACACATTTATTATGTCAGTTTTCATGAGTTCAGCACTACCTTTAAGGGAAAAAATATCTGAAAATGTGAACAATTATTAACATCTGTCCCCTCTCCACTTTCTTTTTGACAGTGTGTTTTTCCACTTTGCCTTCCAGCATTTCCTACCCAAACAGTATTATAGATTATACAATAAATTTTATACTACATGTAGGCATGTTATGCATTTTATGAGACAGAGCCATTTACATGTGAATCTTTTATGAAATCATTTGTAAAAGGGTAAACCAATGTAATTATGCATTAAAGGAAAAAAAATCTGTGATTTTGATTTAGCAACGCAAACCCAACTGGATGAAATAGTTTTTATTCCAGGTTAGTCACTGCCCAACACTTCCCTAATGTCCCTTACTTTGAGTGGGTGAAAAGTAAGCTTACTGAAAACCTGTCAAACACTTCATGGCAACACAATAGGCCAAGTGTTAGTTTATTAGGGGTGGGGGAAAAAATCGATACTGTGTAGTATAGTGATATTTTGTTTGCTAATAATGTATCGATACAGGGACAGCAGAAATCGATATTTTGTTACAAACAATTTTTTCGTGGACTGGAACATGCTCTGACTTCAGAGCATGTTGATCAGCTCCTTTTTCTGAGCAAGAATGCTGACATTCCTTCACTGTCCAAATGTGTTTAACTTTTTTTTTGACAGCAATAAACATGACAGTTTACTTATTTTAATTTAAGACATATTTTATTTTTATTAAGTTTAAAACTTTTTTTATTTAATGTAAAATTATATTTTGTTTTAATTTACTTTCAAATTCTTCAGTTGCTGAATGGGCTGCATAGTTTTCATAAATTGCATAGTTCAGAATAGCTATAATTGTACCAGATGGTTGCATTCAGTTAAATTGGACTAGACTGTAATACAAACCGTTCAGTTTGTCAACAATAAAACTGACTGAAATGAGAGACTGAGTGTGAGACTTTGATATTAGATAAAACGAATATTGATAAAGTTTACCTTTATGTACAGAATCTGAATATCGCAAAATATTGTAAAAAATTGCAATAATATCGTATGGTGCGTTAAGTATTGTGATAATATCGTATCGTGAGTTGTATGGTGATTCCCACCTCTATAGTTTATTGTGTAAAAGAAAGGGACACATAATTATGGTTAATTAAAAATTAAATACAAGCTTATTGCCTCTTCAATCAACAATTAAGCACAGTTGAAAAATTCAAAATGAACATAATTATATCTCCAGGGTGAAACCTTTTTACATTGTGCATTGACCATGAATTTGGTGGATTTGCAGGCTTCAGTTCAAAATGTGAGAAATGTTCATTGGAAGCTCCTACTCTCAGCCCTCAGGCCAGATGAGGGAGAATCGTGAGACACACTTGTGTTTTTCATTAGTGAGTATTCATCACTCTGACAGTACCTCCAAACATTTTATGAGGAATGATTTCAATTACTTTTGTTCTCTTGTGTTCTTTCAGCTATAAACTATGCAGCAGTGAAGGAGCTGCTGTATCACAATGATGTATACAGCTCTAAAAGTGTTTGTTAGTTACTGTTGAACCTTCACGAGTGATAATGCTCAAGCACCTGACGTTGGCTTTTACAATAAAATGGATTTGTGTTAGACAGTAAAGCCTATGAAGCTTGGCTCAGTAGCAAAAGGACCATTTGGGATTGTGAACCATCTCTAAGGTTGATGAAGTAGCCGCATTATGTAATCTTTAGTAAATGTTTGGATGAGGCCAAGAGACAACCTTTTAGTTACTGAATAACTCAGGAGGTTCAGCCTGGAATTTATCCTTCAGATATATATTTTGACTGCACGTAGAAGTGCTTGGCAGTTAAACAAGCTTCTGTACAAGCAGTTCGCTGGCAGTTGCATTTAATTCATGATGCTGTTAAGAGCCCATTACCAATAACGCTGAAAGCAGTCATGCAGCTAGTATTGTAAGGGGCTTGGACTGGAACGTTGATCCCCTGGAGTACAAACAAACAATACCTGAGCCAGAAAATGTGTCAGCCATCCTCCCTCCCAGTAGCTGTCCCAGTTTGACCAGTTGATGCCGTTCAGCTGGCGAGAGCTTGCTGGACAAAAGCACTATGGTTTGTTCCCTCCTCACACAGTCATTTACCTACAACAAGCAGAAATTTAGAGGTTTTGAGGCTTTTAATGCAAGAATATGTATTATGGTTCACTAAATCTAATCTGAAAATGAAAACCAACTGTAGGAAAAAGATAAGTTTCCAGAAAAAAATGACTGGAAATATCTCTGCCTTTAGTATCTGTTAATTTTGTTCAATTAATCAACACAGCCAGCTTCAGGAGGCACTGGTCATTGCCATGTTCCATTTTTGTATTGTTCTGAACTTCTTAAATCTTGACCCTGACAATCACCAACCATTACATAATACAGACAAATTTCAACTAACACTGATAAAAACTAAACTGAAATGAGAAAACCACTGTGGAAACTAACTGAAATGAAGATGAATCAAAAACATTCTAAGCAATATGAGTAAACATAGTCATTATAATAACTCTGCTCCAGAGTTGATCATTTCAAGGCAAAAAGGGCTATTCACATCATGGCGACATACCACGGAGAGACTGGCTGAGGGGCTATGAGATATACGAGCATTTGCATATTGAGTTCCTTCTGAGGCTTCTTGGAAAATCTCCAGCATCTCCAGACTCGCTGCATAATCTGCAGGCCGCTTTCCATACAGATTTCTATGAAGAGGAACAAAGATAAAAGGTGTAAGTATCTAACAATATGCACACACTTATATATTTATTCACTTGCAGTGCTGCAGACCATCTGGTGACCACCAGGAAGGTCAGACACATTAACACTGAAAAATATGTCAACACACAAAATCTAAATCCCAGGAAACACCACCAACAACAAGATATTTTGCTGTGTAATCCTGCATCTCTTGTGGGTTATTTAGTCATGATGGATCAGTGCAAGCATTAAATAGACCGTTGTTTTTCACAGGAACATTGCTCGGGATCCAAGGAAGTGAAGTGCTGAGTCTGAAGTCATTTGGATGAGTGGTTCAGCTTGCACTTTAATCAGTCATGTTGTTTGTATAAGCTCATCTTGAGTAAGCTGTAAGTCATGATATACCTTTACAGTCACATTTTGAATGAGCAATGCACTAGTAAATTTCCATTAGGAAACAAAAAACAGCCCAAGAATATATATTACATGCAATATTGTAAACACATATTATTATAAAAATGATTCAGACTCAGCTGGCTGCACTTCCTTAGCCAGGAGCTCTAGAGTCTTGGGAACCTGCTCTGAAGGCTCCATCCACAGTGTCGTACCTTTGAAAGGATCCTTTTAATACTTGTTTTAGTTTAAGTTTTTAAGGAGATCATGTTTTCAAATCAGATCATCGCCCCATTTCATCATTTAGTCCCAATCTGTGCAAATTCAGTTTCAAATATTTGCTAAAAATAAATAAATAAATTGGCAATGCCACATCCTGCTTGCTCTGTGAACTCTGTGCAACAGTGTGTGTCAATCACTCGCTAGTGCGTAACAGTTCGATATAAGGTTAAGCTGAAGTCTGTCCTATACTTCAAGCATAGGTCACATCATAACACTCACTAAATGCAAAGCAATTAATATCAAAAGGCTGCATACTGAATGTGTTTTAATTTTGATACATGGTAACCTTCTAGAACAGCGTGTCTAATGGAGGCTTTGCATCTCAAAAAGCACTATTATGTGCAGAGACTCAAAGACGATGAAACAGCCTCCCTTGGTTACAAAGCGGACAGCTTTAAAGTATGCGTCTTTACGTTTGAGGAAATCTGCATGAAACAAGACTTGGGTCACCTTGATGAAAAGGGGGGCGGAGAAAGGAATCACGAAAGGCACAGGAGGAGGAAAGGAGACAAAGAAGAACCAAGCCCAGCAGGTCGTCTCTAAAAGATTAGGCGTCAGCAAAGATAACACCTGGGGGACAATTAATAGGTCCACTGGTCCATAAAATATTTCATTTGGATTCATACCCCCAGCTCCATATGCACACAAATACAAACAAACATAAAATGTCCCTGACACTTAAACATACGCACACACACAAGCTGGTTTAAGCAGCAGCACGTGAGAAGAATATCTACAAATAAAACAAAAAGTAGAGAAGGAGGTAAAGTCACAAATACTCTTCCACAGGCCTCTGCTCAAGCACACAAGTGGGTGGAAGGTGAGGGTGGTTCTAGTAGGCGTCCACTATACCTGTGACTATCTAATATAGTCACAGGTATAGTGGTAGGTTATCCTAGAAAGTTTTAAGTTATAGTGGATCTTTTTGACCACAGCAAGCAGATTTCAGTTATGCGCTCATTACATAAAATGTGTTGCATGCTACAAATGGTTCATCCCTGACATTCTGAGCCTTTCTACCAAATACATTTTTCATTCCTAACTCCACTTTGTTAAAACAACACAAACACTGATAAAAGCTTTTTAACCCATTTACTTCTTGATATAAACCTTAAAAGACTGTTGCCTTACTTGGTATCTACAGTTTCTATACAGTTTAAACCATTTCTGCCCAAAATCACATTAGCAGCAAGTATGAAGAGTGAAATGAAGAGGCAGTATTTTTTCTTCAAATCAAAGACAATTAGTTAAATTTCCATCTTTTGAAATTTGTTCTGATCACCTTACAGCCAACACTGCTATGTTAGACTTCCCAAACACTTTCACTTAACTTTTTAAAAGTACCGCACTGTGATTTTATTTTATTTTTTGCAAATGCCCTTCATTAACACCAAACCATAATCACAAATAATGTTGAGTACAGCTTTAAGAGTTCTTTTGATGCTTTTAGCTACACCCTTCTTCAAACTGCTAACAATATTTCAAACTTTGTGACTGCACAAAAACGATAGTCCAGTGCATAAAAGCCAAAACAGGATCGGAGCAATGCACTTTGTTATGACAAGAGAATGCAACTGAAAAGACGGTATGCATTATGGAGTACATTTCAAAGAGCAAGAAAATGACATCCATTAACTGGAAGTTGTCATGTCAAAGGTGCCCTCTGAGGTCTTCTTGTAAACAAGCAAAGCTTCTTTTCACACTTAGGTCAACTCACCAAAACAGACTGTCTCCTTGAGGGCTAACAAAAATGATGAATTACCTTCCATTCCATTAAAACGGCTGAAAAGCTATTTTTGGAACACTGTGACCTGCATTCTTTACATTGTTTGCCATCTTCCTGACTTTTCTGATTGGTGTATTACTGTAGTCCTTAATGTTTTATAACCACCAGTTTTTGGCTTGCCGATACTATCATCATCATACTTGTGCACCTGCATCATAATTTCAGTGCAAAATATCTAAACAACATCCCTAGAGTTATGATTAATTTTAATTAACTTTAATTTAGCTATATTAAAATCACTAAAATCTGTATAAAACCAAAAAAAGTCAGTATATAAACTGTATGGATACATACATACATACATACATACATACATACATACATACACACACACACACACACATATATATATATACTATGTCCTATACTAGTAAGAGTAAAGAGTGACAAAGAGTGATGTAATGACCAATTACTAGCATTTGATGAATGTCATTGCGAGTTTGTCGTACCCCTGTGTATTTAATTATACCCAATGGCATGTTAGTACAAGGCTTCCAGGTGATGTTAATTAATGTCTGTATGGATTCAGTGCTTCCGGCTTAATGTGGTCATTACGACTTAGTCAATTTAAATATATCGGGTACCTTGTTGCCCATGTCTCATTAGTACAAATTTATTTTCACACTGCATTGACCTAAACATAAACAGTGAAATCTAAAAGCTTATTGTATGCTAAGCAAAATTCTTCAGGCCTCC
The DNA here is from genome assembly GCF_057382095.1 of Aulonocara sp. 'chitande type north' Nkhata Bay. Taxonomy (NCBI): domain Eukaryota; kingdom Metazoa; phylum Chordata; class Actinopteri; order Cichliformes; family Cichlidae; genus Aulonocara; species Aulonocara sp. 'chitande type north' Nkhata Bay. The sequence goes on along the minus strand of NC_141359.1, from coordinate 27,918,748 downwards.
TCTTAAGTTTACAGATGTCCTGCCCTGGTATACATTTAGAAGCTCATACTTTAAAGCGGTCTCAGAAAATACATGTTGTGACAAAGCAGATATCGCTTAAATATATTAAAAGGTACTCAATTGATAGTTTGTCTCTTTTAAGACTTCCTTCAGTATTTCAGACTTCAGTCAGATTAATCAAAAGTTGAGCTAGATATAAAGTGGACTCTGGCACCAAGTGATTTATAGAACTGTGACTAAACAACAACAAAATGCAGCTGAATCATTCAAGCTCTACTTGCACACAAACATCAACGGAGGAAAAACGAAGATCTGCAAAATCTGTGCCTCTAAACCCCGAGCTGTGTGCCAGTCAGTCCATTAGGGACTGCACTGGCAGATGTCTTAGCTTGTGTCCTCTGTGCATGTGTGTGATTCTGCATGGTAAGGAAGAGAAGCTAGGACAGGAACTATATTGATCTCGGATCCTGAATAGGAATGAATATTGATAAGTTTCTGGATGCCAATGCCCACATGGCTTCATGGATTCACTTATCGTCTAATGTAGGCCTGCATTATTATTTCACACTGAAGTGCCTATTTTATTACATTGCAATACAGAGATCAGACCAGTAGAACGAAGGCTTGCATTTTCTCTGTCCGAGAAGTCCGAACATCTTGAGGTTGTAAACTATTATATCAATTTAAAAAAAAAAACCAACTCTTAAATAAAACCTTTCAACTTACAGTCTTTATTTAAAGAACCAATCAGGGATCACAGAAACTCTCGTACTAAAGTTAATGACATGTAGATTAACAGTGACTCAGAGTTTCTTTCTTAGTCTTGCTTGATCTTACAGCTGCCTACGACGCTGGTAATCGTGACATTTTAATTCTGGTTTTATGATTCAGTTGGTTACTCAGAGGCCTTCCAGGTAAGAGGAAAATTGACCATATTACCCCAGTACTGAATTCACTTCACTGGCTCACAGTACAATAAAGGAATACTCTTAAAATCCTTTTATTAGTTCACAAAGCTTTCGACGGTTTGCCCCCCAGCACATCTGTGAATGGCTCACTGTTTATAACCCAATCACACCTCTCCGGTCATCAGGTGCAGATCTTTTAAATGTTCCTAGAATTACAGTCAAGTATGCTGAGGGTGCTTTCAGTTATTGTGGTAACCTGCTTGTTGACCTGAAAACAATTACATCTGTACTGACATTCAAAAAAATAAACCTAAAACCTCACAGAATATCCCTGCCCGTTTTCCTTGCAGACAAGTAATAAGGCAAAAAAGAACAAATGTAAATCAAAGTTATGAAACAAACACAAGACAAAAACAAACAAAGTATGATAGGTATTCATTGATTATAAGACTGTAAAAGAGCTGATCATCTGATCAAAGTACCAAGTCTGATTAATTAGTCATCATAAGGATTAGTCAGTTCCCGTCCTCATTATTGACAATGTACTTCCACAAGCCGGAAGAGCTCATATGGCATCAACTGATTAACAAACAATCAGCACTGAATTTTACATCTGTCCACCTATGTACTATGTAACTCCCAAAAAGCTGAATGTCTTGTATGATGACTGAGAAACAAGTCTTTGAAAATTTATTGAGGAAGTGGGGGAGAAAAAAAAAAAAAGCAGTGGTCCAGTAGGACAGAAACACCACTATGATGTAATGCCAGGAAACACAATAGGCATGCAGTAAATATTAACTTGGTGTAAATGTTCTGTTTCTTTTTAGATTTATGCTTCAGGTGTGTGTGTGTGTGTGTGTGTGTGTGTGTGTGTGTGTGTGTGTGTGTGTGTGTGTCCAATAAGAGATCATATCATCAAAAGATAACGTCTCTTTCCAGGAACACTATATAGCTGTGATTTAATTTGTCAAAGGCATTGATTCTCTAACTTTTTTCTTTATCCATTCACACACACACAAAAAAAAAAAAAGCATATCGAAAAGAATATTTGCCTAAATTGTTTTAGTCATCATCAACAATTAAATTAGGACTGTAGTTCACTTTTAGCAAAATGAATGTCATCACAAGCGCTTGAGCAAGCTACACTGCTCAAAAAGTTTTTTACGCTTAAAAAAAAGACTTGATTGTCACAGTTTAACACAAAGTTAGTTCAACTTCTTCTGTCCAGTTAGGATGCATTAATCACTGTGAATCCATATGATCGGCTTTGGTGCAAATGAACACAACAAGGGATGCACAGGAGAGGCGAGAAGGGAAAAAGGGAATGATTTTGCAGGTTGTGGCATAAATCATTGCTCTTCTCTTATCCCTCCTGACTGACTTTTCTCTAGTTTTGCTTTTTGCTAGTGTTCTTTCACTAGTGGTAGCATTAGATGGTACCTGCAGCCCATTCATGTTGCACAGGAACTCTACCTGCTTCAAGATGGCACATCCACATGAGCCATCCCAAGAAGGTCTGCTGTGTCTGCCAGCATATTCTCAAGTGTATGGAGGAGATCTGGGCCATTACATGAGGAGAGCTGGAAAAGACTACTGTGAGGCACAAATCAGCAGTCATATGAGTATCTGCTCCTTTGTGCAATGAGGAAAATGAGGAGCAATGCCACAGTTCTGCAAAATAACCTCCAGCTGGCTACTTTTATACATGTTTCTGACCAAACTGTCAAAAAACAGACTGCATAAACATGGAATGAAGTGCTGACGTCCTTTAGTGGGACCTGTGCTCACAACCCAGGACCGTGCTACTCAACTGGCATTCACCAAGGATATGCCTTCCCAGAGCATTACTGATCCACTGCCAAACTGGTCATGCCAGATGATGCTACAGGCAGCAAAATATCTAAATATTCACCACTGCAATGACATCTCCACACTCTTAATGCTTCCTAACTTGATTAAGATGAATTGCTCTGAAGTTTAACCAACTTTAGGTTATACTATGGATAATTGAGTGCTCCTTTTTTAAGAGCAGTGTATTTTTTTTATTTTAATATTAATTCAACTTAATTTTATTACATACCTTCAACAGGTAACACACACTGTGCACTGGCTCTACAATACATTAGGAGGGACCTGCCATACAGTTTCACAACTACTCTAGAGGACACTGCTGCCAATAAGAGTTTAAAAAAAGAACTTCCATCTTGTTGTAAATGCAGTTAAAAAGTGGCCAAAATGTGTTTAAATACTAGGTTAAAAGTTTGGCTTTGAAGACAAGACTAGAAACTCTTGTTTTCATGTCAAACCTTCGGGCCACTGAAAAAGAATTCAACAAAAAATAAACAGCCCTCACAACTGTGGGGCTTTAGTTTTCACTCATTCATGGCACTTAAATAAAAGTGAGATTTTGAGCTCCACTGCTCTTCACTGGGCCTTTAGGTCAGAACTTAAAACACTGTTACGAAACACCAACGTCGCACAGAATAAAGTCAATGTAGCAATGGACACCCAAATGAAAACGCAGTATTGTGAAACACTTAAAGCAACTTACAATACGTTCTGTGAGGCGCCAAGCTGCAATAGTAGCTTTACAATAGATGAATGTCCATTCCTGACAGCATCGTGTAGTGGGGAGTCGTTCTCATACCCAGGCGTGTTCAAGAGGGCTCCCATTGAGACCAGTAGTTCCACAACTGCCAGATGACCCAGGTTACATGCTTCATGCTGAAACAAAGTAGTAAAGCTCAAAAGTTATACTGCTTCTTTTCGATCTGACAATATGCCTCAGATCTTACAGTGTAATAAAGCATTTTTTAAAACTGATACGAAATAAGTTTTGCTGAGTAATAACATCTGGGAAGTATGCATAAATATGTCCTGCCCCAGTTTTCTGCTTTCTAAAATTAAGAAGATGGGTGCCTTAATGTTCGTCTGTTTTTAAGTCTTCGCCTTTGCAAAGGATTAATTTGACAAAGTTAAAGTTCAGCCTGAGAATTTCACCAGAAATGCAATTAAGACACACTCAAACAACTGCAGAGTGATTAAACACAGCATTATGCTTTAAATAACTTGAGCAGCTAATGCATTTATTAAGAAACTGGCTTTTTGTTCCAGTTTATTTTTATTTGGGTCAGGTAGTCTAAGCTATTAAGCCAAGGGCTGTGCAGTTATTTCTCCTCAATGACTGTAAAAATGATTTGCCACCTGAATGAGCAAATATTAAGAAGAATATGCCTCATCTATCATCATTTTAATCATCATCATCATCATCATCATCATCATCATCATCATCATCAGGGACTAGAAATGAAAACATGCCTCTTATTTGTGACAACTGTTTCATGTATTGCTGGGACACTTCCAAGTTTTTTGTAGTACTGGCCATCTGGACAAATGTTTATTTTACACCCAGTTTGGAACCAAATCCATGGATTCATAAAGTGCATGCTGAAATTGGCTTCATTTTGTTTGTTCTAAACTTCACAAATACAGAGAGAAACATGTAACAAGCTGAAATGCTCTGGCTCTACAATTGGCTAGGTTAAAAACTACAATGGTGCTAACAGAGGTTTGGAAAAACACAATGGTAATGTCATAGTGGCTGTAGCATATCAAGGCTTATAGCTACCAACCTTCCCACATATATACAAATACACACATTTGAATAGTTCTAGCATTAAGCTTACTGGTAGCAATTTGAATGATCAGCTGAGAACTGTCAAAACTCAAATTGAAAACTCAAGTTTGAGTGGAACATCTTGACATAAAGTGCTGCAATAAAGACGCAAACACACACTCAGTCTCGAGCAGCTGTCGAGGCGTTTCCAGCTTATCATGTGGCAGCAACTTGAGGTTAAACTGATAAAATAACATGCCTGTGATTGTTGCTGAGGAGGTACCACCACAAAAATAGCCCCTTGTGTCATCAGAACATATTACTTTTCAAAGAACTATATTCCTCTATCTTGAAGGATGAAAAAGTCAACCCTGGTAGAGGAACTAATGCAATATTGGCAGCAACAAAAGGTCTGCCACCCTGCCATTTGGAAGCTGGACCTATTCCTGAAGTCATGCAGGGCTTTACTTTCAAGTGTCGCATAGCTTCATCTCATATGCACACTAAAAACAAAAGAAATCTTCAGGTTAATGATATTTAAATTTCCAATTTAGTGACTGCACAATGTTTCACCAGATTTCAGAGTTTGACATAAAAAAAATAATAAAAATGAAACTTCTGCAAAAGTGCCTCCCCCCTTATTTAATCTTAATCAGAGTTTTGTTCCAGAGGCTGGTTGTTGTCATGTTTGTGACTTTTGCAACCACATTCTCCTTACACTGGGCTGGTGTTTCCTGAAAGAAACAAATCCATAGAAGCTAAAAACTTTTCTTGTATTATGTTTGATTCAATTAACAAGCTATGCTTGTGCTGTTACTAGATTACTTGTAACCTTATCAGGTCTGCTTGTTTGTGACCGCATGCCAATTTGCACTGCTCTTGGTAGACTTCCGATCATTATTATTATAATGAACTCACTGTGCTTTTGATCATAAATTTATGCATTGTTTAACATCACCATCTGAAATTTCCTCTCCTATCTGTGCTTTTCTCTGATTGCAAACTAGTGCCAATTTGCCCTGCTTAGTCAATCTGGCCCTTATTATGCCAGTCACACAAACAGTGCAGATGCTTACATTTTAAAAACAAACAGAAAATAGGGATAGCAAAAGAGGGACATTCATATAGTAGAAATATGAGTAACCAAGGAGGAAGAAATCCAAATATTTAGCTTTAATAACAATAATAATAAGTAGCAAACATTATAGAAGTAAAGTTAAAGTCTATACGAAAACCTATGTGGAAAAAGTCACTGTAGTGACGCCAATTATTTGTCATCAAAATAAGTTAAAAAAAAACAAAACACGATTGTGTGTAAACAAATGCTACATTGCTGAAGAAACAGTGTAACAACAAATGAGACTAACAAATTCATCACCTACCAGAGGTGTCCACCCCGCATTATCTTTTAGATTGGGGTCAGCCCCCTGATCCAGAAGATCCTTGACAGCCTCTACATCTCCCTGCAAAGACCAAAAGATAATAACAAACCTGGGGTCAGAACTACAGACCTGTAAATGCAAACCTTTAAACACAGCAGCTGATCTCAGTAAACCAAAGCTCTCTGGTTTATCAATCACTCAACAGTGGGCCATTGATTGCTTTGTCTGGGATCCAGGGAAGGATTACAGCTATGTTTACAAGGATTACTATCAGACAGTTTAGTCTCAATAGAGTGGAATATGGCTGCCTGATCTAATACAGCCAAATATACTCAACTCCACAGTAAGGGAGAATATTTAATTACATATCTGTAATTTTTTTTTAAAGAAGAAAAAAGAATAAACAGGAAATGCCAGGTTTGCTCCTTGCACTCACTAATTTTCATGATTTTTATTTCTGCAAAATGTCCTAACCCAAGAACAGCATTACTGAGCTAAAATGAGTGAAATTATAATTGTTTACCATTTTAATATCTCATTTTTTTTAGGAACACTGTGCACAGATTTTATTCTTGCAGTCTCCTGCAGTTATTTTCACACCTAGAATATAACAGAAAATTGAGTAAATAAAGTGAATCATGCCAACACTTTATGACCTTGATTGCAGCTAGATGAAGCAGGGTCTCTCCCTTGTGGTTCCTCTTCATAACTGCAGGGCTTCCTGGACTGGACCGTCCAACAGATGCACCATTAAAACAGGAAGATCTCCTGTAACTTTCTGTGGAGGGGCTGGCTTGAACAGAGGGGCTGTCTCTGCCCTCTTTTCTGGACTTTTTGGTGCTCTTAGGGGTAGTCAGAGATGGAGGATTTAGCACAACTGGAGAGATCGGACTCAATGATTTTCTCCCCCTTCTGCCTGGAGAAGGTCTTGGTCTTTTTGGAGTGTTGTCCAAAGTGCTGTTTCTGTCTTCGGTCCTAGATCTTTTTGAGGAATGCTCGGAAGGAGACACGTTCTTGTGATTTTTGGGGTTATCATTTGGTTTGGGTACATCTGCAGACAGCTGGTCATGCTGAAAGGCACTTTCCGGCAAGGGTTGAACAAGTTCAGTTTGGCAATTCAGTACAGTCTCGCTGCCTTGTGAGAGACTCTCTCTCACTGTGCTCCTGGCAGGACTGAGTTTATCAGTGCTCCGCTGTGCCATCTCAGGCTGAGGCCCATCAGAAGTGACAACAGGGCTTAGGAATGAAACCCTTTTACTGGACCTTCTTGCTCCATCAGCACACACCTGCTCATTTTCAGAGAGATGAGCCTCTTCTGAGATGCCCCATTGCTGGTTTATGGCTTCCAACCTTTTCTTCTTCAGATTTTGCTTCGTCTGTTTTCGTGTGGTTCTGGTGGCTCCTTGCACCAGCACATTCCTGCTGGTAGCATTTTTCTTAGTTGACCTCTTCTTCCTGTCGTTTTTTGTTTCACCGTTGCATCTTTGAGAAGAAGAGGAGCCGGAGTCTTGGGAGGACGAGGTGAAATTGAAAACTGACAGGTCCTGGCATTGAGCAGTGAGGGTGTCTTGCTGTGCTGCAGATGTTTCTCCAGGAGACCTGTTGTCCGGTACGGTGATCTCTGCAGCCTTTTCGACTGTGCAGCGTACCTTGCGGCTGCGGGGACTGAACCAGATTTTAAAATTCTTCTTGTTGTTTTTAGGTACAGGGCCATCAGGCTGAATCTCAGCCACAGATGAGTCTACAATGAAGTATGAAAAGAAAAAAAAAACAAAGAAATATATGTGAAAACACAGTGCTAACAAAAATTATCACATGGAACTATTCAAGCTAATTAAGAATAATTTATATACTGAAATCTTGAAAGTTTAACATCGATCTTTGAGGAACTGTTCTTAATGTATAATTTGGGGTGGTTTGATGGTGACCTTTTTTCCATGCTTTCTTTTAATTGAACTTCAGTATTAGTTGCATTTCAAGGCTGGTCGTTTAGTGTGTTACAGTGGTTACATACGAGTACATAAACATACACATATTAATGAATAAAAGGCTCAAGGTAAAATAGCAAACACTAACGCTACTGCTAATGGGATCCTAATAAAACGCAAGAAAGCAAAAGAAAAAAAAAATAGCAGAAAAAAAATCCCTCATAAACAGAAACTGCACAGCTTATTAGGTGTAGTGAAATAATAATGCTAACATATGAAAGACGTATTGGAGCACCTCGTTTGCTTTCTACATCTTTAGTTGTTTTCGTGAACACTGACAACAACGTGTAGATTTGTTCCCATATTAACTACATGGCTTTGAAAGCCCTTCTGAAATTCTTCTTCAAAGCTGAGATCTACTTGCAAAATAAACACTAACATGGATAATTGCACTGCATAATTAGTGCAATTACGTGGGTGCCAGATGGGCAATAAATATAATAAACCAAAGAAACAAGCCACTAACCCTGTCAATCACAGACCAGATTAGTGGAGAAAAATGTTTGAACATTTCAGTCAACAAGTGATAGAGGAGGGTGTGGAAGGATGAGCGTGGTGAACCGAACGAACCAAAACACATGGATTTCGAAAGATAAATTGTCAATTATGCTTCTAGCCTGCTATATTTTTATATATAGCTTCCCTCTACCTGGATTTTTAATAGGAGTGAGCAGGGACTCTAAGCCACAGAAGAGTTCTATGATGCTGCTGAGCTGCCTGTTGATTTGGATGTCCTTCACCCAGGCAGGGCTGTGACATACCACACAGCCATCTCCTGCACGTGGCCCAGCACAGGACCTGAGGAATAAATATACCCCATATTAGGAGTCCACACTACAGCTCAGTAAGAAGAATTACAGAATGGTTATTCCTTCACTTTTAAAGAACATCCAGTCATAAAAAGAAGAATCAAAATTCGGGCTGTTGTTTAAGCATGCAGACATTAATTCACTCAGTAGCCACTTTCACACATCCGCTCCAGACAATTTCAGGGGAATTAGGTTGGGATACTGTCAACATTTCAACTTCCAACATGTACCACACAGAAAAAAAAATTCCTGTTTGAGATGGACTGAAACTACTTGAAATACTTTTTGTGTTAGCATGAAGGAGGGAACACATTATGCCCACTCACTAGCAATAAAGGCACCAGACTACTACCTGCATTGTTCGCACAGTGGCATAAACCATCATCGCATAGGTTTTTGTATTGGGCACCTGCCAGGTTAAAATGTGGAAAATCCAGCTGCTTTGGATATATGTGTTTTCTCCACTAACTCTAATAACTGATGTCTAAAACTTCAAGGCTACAGTGAATGTGTGAAAAGCACTATAGTATCTGAGAGGGGAGGCAAGACTATGCTCACATTGTAATCTGTGATGAAGGCAAAACATACTGCAGGTGTTAAAAATCATTTAGGTGTACCAAATGAAATTGACCCATTAGTCTTATTAGCTAAAGCTGTCTATTGGTGTCCTATTGGTGTTTAATTGGTTAGAATACACTTAAGTTCATACATTACCTGCACAGCATATGCTCACATAAACCTAAGCAAACAGGTTCCTTCATCAAATCTGAACTGGGGGGAAAAAAAGAGAACAAAACAGACAAAAAAAGAGGTTAGTTGGCCAACGGTTGTATACCCCCAAGACCCACAAATTAATTTAAAGTAGGATTAAAAAAAAGGTAAGGCAAATTTGCATAAGTGCCTTTACAATAGCCTTATTAGGAATACAGGGTGCTGCAATACTTTTTGAGCCAAATGTGTAAAATCTGAACTTTACAAGACCCTGAAACCCTTAACACAAAGTGCATTACCATCATAAAAACAAAAGCACATAGTCCTGGATGTTTAGCAACTTACACTCTGGGGCAGTCCGGGACCTTGCGATATGCAAAAATAATCACCCGAACTCCATCACAGCTACAAGCACAGTCAAATACAATTTTAAGCAGCACATCACTCTCTGTTTTTACTACGCTTTGTGCTGTTGTCTCTCACTTATTCGGCGCCAGATCGCTTAGCAAAACATGCCAGAGTGTTCATTGGCAGGTGCTGCAGGCGTTATCGCCGCTATACCGTAATTTGCTGTGCCCGAGTTACAGGTTTATTATCTGTGGTTTATTGTGATGGCACTGTTTACCAGGTTATATTTTGGAAGCTTTCATCGTTGAAGTGCAGGCTGCGTGGTGTTTTCTCATTGCTGCACAGAGGTCTTCAACATTTCATGGCATTGCCGCACGTGTGTTAATTAAGGATGAATTGAAAGTGAGGTTTCAAATGAAAAGTTAACGATAATGGACAAGACTAGGGGCACGGTTAAGTTTCTTCCATGTTGCTTTGCATTTCTCTATAAGCATCAGGCCACTGTTCGACTAAACAAACATACCAAACTAACATTTACATATTTGTAAATGTTTACATATTTGTACCACTTTAAGTGTAAGACAACACTTCGTTACTTTTGCTGCTACCTAAACACATAAAAAACCCAGTTTAGCCTGACTTCCAGTACTCGTAGACGACGCAGGGTTAGCTTGCCACTCTGTACTGCACTTAAAGTTTACTTACCATTTGGAACAAAGTAGCAACCGTCGGAAGTTTGCCGCCGCCTCCTTAGTCTTCTTCCAGTCCACTGTTTGCACGGAACTGTGCTCATCCATTCTTAGAATAGGAGTGTTGCTCTTTTGTTGTTGTTTTATTAATCAAACAGCAAAAACAAGTACAACTTCCTGTCTTACTTCTTACATCTCCCGCCAAATATTTACGGAAGCGAGCAAAGCGCATTGCCACAGTGGATTGGTCGACGGGCACCGGTGATGACGTAAACCCTGACGTAGGGGTTTTTGTTGTTTTTTTGAGAATCGGACGTGTGAAGTGGACAGTGAGAAATGAATACCAATAAATATGTTAAGACTGAACATTATTTTGTGGTATATCTATGGATAATATCTTATATACAGTGGATGATCTAAACTTCCCTATTTTGTTAGAGTGACAGTCCAACTTCTTTAATTTCTTCCTTCGGCTGCTTCCTTGTGGATCATCTGCCCCATCTCACCCTATGTGTACTACTTTCCTGTCACACCGAGCCTCTGTAAGTCCTCTTTCACAACATCCATGAATCTTTTCTCTGGTCTTTGTGTTTTCCTCCTGCCTGGCAGCTCTATATTCAACATCTTTTGTGCGATATATTCACATTCTCTACACATGTTCTGCCTTGCCTCTCTGACTTTTCTTCAACCTGCTGAACCTGAGCTGTCCCTCTGAAATACTCGTTTCTAATATTGTCCCTCCTGCTCACTCCCAATGAATACCTTAAACTCTGCAACCTCCACCTCTGCCTCTTGTCTTTTCATTAAAGCCACTATCCCCAAACCATACATCACTTTTACTATTTTGTCAAACTTCCCTGTCATTCTTGTTTTTTGTCTTCGGTAACAAATCACCCCTGACACTCATCTCCACCTACTCCACCCTTCTTACACTCTCTTCTATACCTCTCTTGTGCATTGCCTATCACTTTGGATGGTTGATTCCAGGTATTTACACTCCCCTCACTACCTCTGTTCCTTGCAACTTCACCTCTACACCTGGGTTTCTCTCATTCACACCCATGTATTCTGTCTCAGTTCTACTGACTCTCATTCCTCTTTTCTTCAAAGTATACCTCCACCTCACTAGGCTCTCTTTCACCTGCTCCCTACTCTCACTATAGATCACATTGTCATGTGCAAACATTATTGTCCACAAAGAGTCCTGCCTCACCTCATCTGTCGACCTGTCCATCACCACTGCAGACAAGAAGGGTCTCAAGGGTGATCCCTGATGTAATCCCATCCCCACCTTTAACTCATCTCTCACTCCTACCACACACCTCACCACTGTGTCTCTGTCCTCATACATGTCCTTCACAACTTTCACATACGCAATCTCTTCTACGCTTCTATACTTCTCTATCGACACTCTCAAAGCAAACATTGCATCTGTAGTGCTCTTTTTCGGCATGAAGGTGTACTGCTGCTCTTAACAGCTCGTTTGCATAGCTTCATGGTATGGCTCATCAACTTTATCCCTCTGTAGTTACTACAGCTCTGCACATCACTCTTGTTCTTGAAAATTGATACCAGTACACTTCCCTGTTCCTCTCTCCTACACATATATGTATGTATGTATGTATGTATGTATGTATATATATATATATGTATATACATATATATGTATATATATACATATATATATATATACATATATATATACATATATACATATATATATATATATATATATATATGTATATATGTATATATATATGTATATATATATATATGTATATGTATATATATACATATATATATATATATATATATATATATATATATATATATATACTGACTGGCATGTTAAACAGATCTTTAGGAATGATTTTTCTTCTGCAGATATGCTCAAAAAACACCAAGTCCTTGCAATTGTTATATCTGGGCTGGATTACTGTAATTCCTTATGATAGACTTTTCTTTTCCTAAAAGGTCCCAGAAGAGGCTTCAATTGATCCAAAACACTGCCACTAATGTGCCATCTAAGACTAGGATGAGGAAAAAAACCTGATTCATCCTGATTTGTATTTAAAATCTTTCTCCTCAGCACGAAGCCCTGAATGATCAGACTTTATATAGACCTCATTTACCACAGGACCACCATATTATTCCAACAGAGCACTTCATTCTCAAACTGCAGGCTTATTTGTGATTTGTAGTTTATGTAAGTAGAATGGGAGAAAGAGCCTTCAGATATCTGGCCCCTCTACTGTGGAACCAGATCCTAGTTCGGGCTTGGAAGACATTAACTCTTTCCGCTTATAAGATTAGCCTTTAACGTTTGCTATTATAGGTGCAAGGTACTTGAGAGACTTTGTTTGATGCACCAAGTACATCTCCCCCACTCCCCTTTTTTTCAGTCCGTGTGCATTTATATACCAGTACTGCATGTTATTAACTTTTGTCAAATTTTTCCTGAAACCTTTTTTTGTTGTTTCTGGTCTCCCCTTTCCCCTCACCAGCCACTGCAGTATGCTACCTCTTTCAACCCTTCCTTAGGTTTCTTCCTGTAAAAAGGACGGTCTTCCCCAGTGTCGCAAAGTGTTTGCTCATAGGGCATTATATGAATGTTAGGGTGTTTACCTTACAGCACAAAATAGCTGGTTATATGAAAATAATATATGAAAATATATGAAAATAAATGGATAGAACTGAACTGAATTAATTAGTAGAAATGCAATAATACATCTGCAATGTTTTTATAACTTATATTGACCACTGAAGCAAAATCAAAGATCTTAAATAGTCCCTGTGCAGAAAAATAGTAGAAGCATAAACAGTAGGCAAATGAACAGCAGCTGCACTTGAAAAATAGCTTTATTAAATTATAAAAAAATAGGCTTGATGCAGTTAATACCACATGGAGCAGGTCCATAGGCAAAAAAGTCTATTAAATATTCAGTACAGTCATTCCAGAAGTTACATATACCCTTGGAGAAAGTGTTAATGAGTGAGGGGAAAGTGCATATTAAGCTCTCAGTGTCAATATTTTCTTTTGTCAAATTTAAAATAGAATAGAATAGAATTCAACTTTATTGTCATTGCACATGCACAGGTACAGGGCAAAATTTCATCTCAGGAGCAGAATTATATATAGTTCACATAAAAAAATACATTACTTTTTGTTTGTGTTATATATTTATTAAATGAGTATGTTATGATGTTGTATAGTGATGGTTTGCCACCAATGACCTTAATTAAAAATCATTCTAAATATTTTATTAGCTATGGTCTAATATTCTAGGTAAAGGTAGGTAGGTAAAAAGAACCCTAGCCACAGAGAGAAATTAACAGACTACATAATTAAAGTAAACGTCATATATAATGTTACCTGAATGATTCAAAGTGAACATGCAAACAGTGTTATGTAGAAGAGTAATTATTCACTTCATCTACTCGTGTATGCAGACTGGCCATGTATTCTTATGCTTTTCATCAACAGCTTGATTTGGTAAGAAAAAAAGTGTAATTTAACCTTCATATTCACAGTCAAGTGACTAAAAAATAATATTCCTAAAAAGAACCCACAAACATTTAAGTCACATTTTCTACTATATTAAGGTCAGATTTAGTGTGAATGGACACACACTAAAGATGGCAGTCAGCTCTATGCTTGTACTTCATCTTCATCTTCGGCGTCAATTGGTATGGTTTCCATGCCGATCTTTCCCATGGCGAAATTGATGAAGACCTGTGAAGGTTCAGCAATAATGTAAGAGCCATGTCAATATGAAAGGCAATTATTTTTCTCTGACCTGCTTAATTTTGGCTGGTCCGTTTCCCAACCCCCCCACCCCTCCTGTCCTGTCTTCTGCCTATAGTATGTTCCAATCCCCAAGCCTCAAAGGGGTAAAGTGGTTGAAGAATATCAGCACTGGCTGCATATAAAGCTCTTGGATTCTCACCCTAACTCATATTCCATTTATTTTCCCTCAGGCCTCCCCTCTGTCAGTTTCCCTCTGCCTCTTTTAAACTTTCTCTTTCTCTGTCTTTCACTCCCACTCAGCTTTCTTGTGTCCCTGCTTCTTTTCCCACCTCTCTTCTTCTCTCACTCCCCGTCGCTTTTTTCTGTCCCTTGCCACCATCAACCCACACCTACAAAAACCTCACACTAGTTCTTCCCCTCTCTCAGTTTATGTTGTCTCTTTTTTTTCTCACCTCATCCAGTGTGGTCTGGCTCACAGAGAAGTGCTTGATCTGCAGAGCAGTCTTGTTGGACTCCAGCTGGTCGAAGATGTCAGCCAAACCTCCAGGAGCAAATGGGACGTGGTACTCCACCACAGCCGAGTGCTGGTCCTGTGTGTTGGAAAAGGATGCCAAATGTGAGGTAAAAAGTTAAAAGAAAGTGCTCGTTCTTCTTTAACTATAATTTGATTCTTGCACTTGTATGAAGAAAATAAAATCCTTCTTAATCTTACAATGCTGCAAACATTATTTTGGGGGTAGAAAATCTACTTTTTTTTTTAAATACTGTATACGCACTGTACTTTTGGTAAGGGCTCTGGGCACAGCAGGTTCTTATATAATGAGTTTCCTTCTATTCTTAGCTGAGCAAGTCAGCATTATAATGAAGAAAAGTCCACATGGGCAGCGAGGTATCAGACAAAGTTCATTTTTTATAGATTCTTTAATGGTGCACTGATCATTATTATCATATTAACACTGATTCAAACGTGTACAGGGAACACGGTTAATCACAGTGACAAATACACAAAATGATCACCCAGCTCGGAAGGTAACCCCATGCTTAAATGACTGATTTAGCGCTTTCACGGGCAACAACTTTGCTATTTTGGTTCACTCCCACATTCCCTCAGGAGTTGGTGAAGAGTGAGGCAGATAGAAACATGACACCAAATTAGTGCTTATGCTGATTCATGTCTGCTGGATGTGTAAATAAGCAACTGTTTGCTAACACGTTTGCCTTAAACACTGACAAATATAGCCATATTTATATATCCATCTGTTATATATAATTATATACCAGAAACATAAACGATCTAAAAGACCTTGGAATACTGCCAGGATTTGTCACAATCACTGCATCTGTGGATTTATTATATTAGTTTGTTAGGCAAATAATAAAGGATGGAAATAATACCCAAAAAAGGCTCATAATTTAAGAGTATCTTGCCTTATTAATTATCAGTTGATCATTAATGCCTCGTGTACTTTAGAGTTTATAGTGTATATTTAAAAATATGCACAGAAAGTAGTCAAGAGTCCTTTTTTTACCAAGTACTCTTGACTGCTCTGGATAACTCACCTTGAGATAAGTGCTGGGGAATCTGCGCTGCATGAAGCTAGTGATTTTCCCTACGTCACAAGAGGCCTCAGCCAAGTACATCTTCACAGTGAACCCATTGCCAAACCTGCACAAGGGAGATTTTATGAACAAAGCAGAGTTCTTACATGTCTGAGGCATGGGGCTCTGGTGGTGGAGTGAGAGAGAGTGTGTGTGTGTGCGTGCGTGTGTGTGTGTGGTGGAGGGCACTGTTCTTACAAATTAAATTGAGCATTCAACTGCACAAAGGACCATGGGGGGCAAGAAAGAGAGGCAGTGGAGACAGGGTGTGGAGAGCAGTAATGGCAGGGTTGTAGGATGAGGAGAGGTCACTAACCTGTTCTTAATGTGCTGCAGGGAGCCCAGGCATCGGAACTGACCTTTCACCATGATGGCAAGACGACTGCACAGTGCCTCACATTCCTCCATGCTGAGATTTGGAGACAAGGAGGGAAAGATAAAAGGTCATACAAAGGTCCATTAGGATAAAAGTAATTACCCATGCCAGCTGTCACACAGAAATATATGTATGTATATATATATATACATATATATATATACATATATATATATATATATATATATATATATATATATATATATATATATATATATATATACATACACATATATATGTTATTACATTTGTTATCAAGAGTATGCTGTGGGAAAAAGATTGAATGGCTTTGTCCTAGAATGCTAATCATCTCTGCACAAATCTCTCCTTTGTGCTGAGGTCATATAATGGGTGCATGATATCTTCTAACCTGTGGGATGTGAGAACCACAGCACACTTTCCTTTCACTTCCTCAGAGATGATTTTCCATAGGTGACGCTTAGTACGAGGGTCCATGCCAGAGCTTGGCTCATCCTGTGGATAACGGAGGAATGAGACAAGAATAGAGGAATGGTCAAAACAGCATAAAGGCATCAAATGAAAACATGGAAGGCAGCATGTAGCAAACACAGCGTAGTGCATACAGTAGAGGGAAGGGCACAGCAAAGAAGAGAGAGTAAACACATATATAAATGCAAAATAGGAATGGGGATGGGAGGTCCAGTGTTGCATGCAGAGCAAACAACAGAGAAATGAAGACAAATCAAACAAGGGAGCACTGGTTACTGAAGAAAACACGGGGAGGAAAAGGGAATAGCTGAAGACAAAAAGGGATGGAAAAAGAGAGAGAGGATTTGATGGAGACATAGGCACAAACAAACTTAAAAGCTACAGGCAAGACCCCTCGGGTAAGCTTGGGTAAGCAGACTAATTAACTATATGCGATCTGTCAAGTCTAAGTGATCGATATCTGCTTTCCTTCAAAGACCATTTCAGGAAGAACGGTGCAGAGTTAGTTTAATATTTGTTGTCTGGTGACTTGTTAGGAAATTAAATGTGCAGCTACAGCAGTGTGAACAGGTGTGTTCTCACCAGGAGAAGGATTTGTGGATTCCCGATGAGAGCCAGCGCTGTAGAGAGCTTCCTTCGGGTGCCACAACTGTAACCGTCGGTAATGATGTTTCTGTGGTAGTTGAGCTGCAGCCTCTTCAGTAGGTAGTTCACCAGCTACAGAGGAAACATGCAGGGGATTACAAAGTGGATGGACAAAATAACAAACAGCACACGTGAGAGGACTCTAGTTTGGCATTCACTAATCCCAGCCAGAATGTGACTACACAGATAGGTTACATTGTAATAATTTTTAATTAGCAGTCTGTTTTCTTTTTTAATTGGTGGTGCAGTACCAGTGGTCAAAGCAAATCATTTATTTATTACTGCATGGACTACCACCTGTAATCTTCTTTTTAGACACTTTACATGCTAAGTGATAAGCACGAGATTAATGATAGAAAACAACAATAATTAAAGGTAATAAAATTTGCTTTGCCTTTTTCCATCCATGTTTATATCAGAAGCAGAATACTTTATTAATCCCTAAAGAAATTATGTTATGTATGCTCTTTATGTATTATATATATCTGAATGTAGATCATGGAAATGTCCAAACACCGTCTGTTGTAAACTGCTAATCATTGCAGGGGATGTGTAATGGTCTTTCAGTGATGTAACAGGAGTCGATAGGTCTAATGATTGCTCCTCGTGGCTGTTTGACCCCCTGCCTTCACCCCAAAGCAAAATGAGACAGTGTTATAGACTACCATGCTGCTCCTAGCTTCAGCCACATGATAAAGCTTCAAACAGTTGCTGTTCCTTAACAGCCAAATCACAACTGCAGTCACTTCAAGACGCTTTATATTGTAAGGTAGAGACTCTAAGATAATGCAAAGAACTCAACTGGAGACCCTCAGTGGAGATCTAATATATAACTACACATAC
Source organism: Aulonocara sp. 'chitande type north' Nkhata Bay (assembly GCF_057382095.1). NCBI lineage: Eukaryota > Metazoa > Chordata > Actinopteri > Cichliformes > Cichlidae > Aulonocara > Aulonocara sp. 'chitande type north' Nkhata Bay. The sequence goes on along the minus strand of NC_141359.1, from coordinate 27,900,636 downwards.
TTGTTTTCACAACAGGAAAATATAGATTTACATGATAAAAGGTAAAGGTGGATACTATTTCTTACTGCCAATTTTATATTCCTGTTACACGTGTAACCGCTTTCTCCCATTTCGTCCAGTACAGCCACACAACAAATAACTAAGGTATCTATCTATTCCACTTCCATGAATATTTAATTATGTTTGTACAGCAGTGATGACTTTACACTGTGACTTTATTCTATCTAAACTCTATGCAGTCCCGGGGCTGCAGAAGCTGATGCAGTATAATCCATTTGGTGCATGGCAGTTGATCCTGTGTGTTAAACCCAGCAGGGATCAAAAACCCTTAATGACTTATAAACATTTCAGTCACTTAAAACTCTTCAAGGCTTCCCTGTTAATCAAATAAAATAGTGTGCTGTAAATACAACTACATTTTCAAATAGCTTAAAGTGATTTCCCATTGGTAGGCTTTAGTCTTTTTCCCATTAGTTGGCAAATTTGGAAACCAGATCGATGAAGCAAGTTAATGCAATAGATACCTTCACATAGAGTCTCTGCTGTTTCTCTGTAAGACAATTCGCCTTTTGTCTAGAGTTTTCATTACCATTCACTGTTTTTAAAAGTTTTATACTAGACAATTTCATACTAGACAAATACACAGTATTTTGTTATGTGAATGATAAAGACTGGTAACATAGACTATTCCTCATGCAGCAGGTTCAAATCAAAATATGATGTTTTTATGTTCTCTCATAAAAGCTGCTTTCTATCACCTTTGATGTTACAGCTCATTAAGCCAACAAAACCATGTCAATGAAAAATGACCCCATTAAGGCCTGTCTCATTATGCACAGCTAGGGGACTGTCAGTAGGAGACAACATAAGAGGAACTCTATATATAACCTCAGCTTTGAGAATTAGCCTGATGCTGCTGCAGTTGCCATTATAACCATTGTTGTCAGTATACCGACCGGAGAGGAGGGGCTGTAACAACAGCAGTGAGGGTGATTAGTGTCAGACAGATCCATTTCTGTGCTTTACTGTCTGTGTAAGCATGTGTATCTATGTGCAGCACTCTTGGTAATGTGCGTGCTCAATTCTGTTGGTAAAATGCCTGAGACTGTCAGAGACAATGTTTTTGTTGTTCTTCATTCTGACCTCAAAATGGTGCAAAGAAAGAGAAAAAAGCAGACAGCGCTTACAGCTTGTCATGATATTTTCCACAATTTTTCACACTCCTAAGAGCTGCTTATTTTTGTTCTTCTCTGTCTTTCAAAAAAGAAATATTGATGGGATATTGATATTGAGCACACATCACGTGCTGATTGGTTGCTCTGCAGAGTCCTCTAATAAGCAGACACACTCAGCAATCACCACAGAAGCAAGATTGATTAGGTCTCAGGAATGATAAATGAGAAGATTGAGGCTTTAGTGGCATGTCAAATAAGATTCTCCCGTCATAAAAGCAGAATTTAAATATACATTTTTCCGCAGTAATGCATACTACATCAGCTCAATTCTGATGTTTGGACTGCGCAAGCTGACAACAAAAGCTTTTTCATTTCGCTACAGATTCTACAGCTTTCATCACACATCATTCATTGCTGCACACTTTCTGATTCAGTATGCATAGGAGCAGCATCAGCTTCTAGTCCTGCGCTGGAAGTGCACCTTTGAATTTATATCAGATCCCGTGTCACTTTTTGAATGCTATTGTCACTTGGCAAAGTGACAATAGGCACCACTGCGTCTGCAGCTCTTCCTTACCCGGTCTGTCTCCCACTTTGAGATGCCACGTATGCGAGCATAGAAGTACAAATGCTCTTCTCCAGTGAGCAAATCATCCAGTGCATCCACTTGAGGACAGTAGCCGATGTTAATTCCTTGTTTCTGGCACTCCATGATGTCTACCAAATGTCTGGGGGGAAAACACACACAAAGAAAGATTTTCTTAAGCAGCATTCACCACATGATGTGGGACAGGCATGTAGGGTGTTTCAGAGGATCTGCTGTCTGTGGGGTGCTATCTAGCTTGCTAATATCCACTTTATATACTGACAACACAGCAGGACTGTACATTGCTACTTGTATGAAAGCTCTTCAGATACATCTTTAAGATAAAATTGCTAGTTTCTAAATCCCAAAACTATCATATTCAAATTTTCCCCAATAAAAAAATAATAACATCCCTCATATGTGAATGATTGCATTACGTAATTAAATTTTGGAATTACCTATGCACCTGTACCAATAAAATGAAATTCTTTCTTGTAAATGTTTAATTCTATAAGTCATCTTTATTTTGCTGGAATGTGTACATACTTATCCTGACATCTCTGCATCACTTTAGTGTGCAGCTAAAATGCAAGAGTGGTCATAAAAACACAACTATTCCCGCTAAGTTAATCCAGCGGTGGAAGAAGGGGGTAATAAAGAAAAACAGATTAAATACAAACATGCACTAGGCAACATTCACATGTTACATAAAGCTTACCCATCCCAGTCCTTGATCTGTGCAGTGCCATCAGTGGGGCTAACGTCTCCAGTCAACATCTTGAAGGTGGTAGTTTTTCCTGCTCCGTTCACTCCCAGCAAGCCAAAGCACTAAAAATAAACACTAGTTTCTTAGTAACTTCAAGCATTTTGCTATTATGCAGTATTGTGACGTAAAGCTGGGCTCTTTAAAGATTAGCCAGGTCAGTATTTAGTGCTGCAAAACTATGTAAAAAAGAAGTGTGTCCAAAGAAAACTTTTTCATACAACCAGACATCTGAAGTAATAGAATAAAAATGACTCGGATCAAAGACTGGACTGAAATTGGTCAAAATAAAATAAAGGCTTTGAGAGTAAATTAAAACGACAGCTTAAAATGATCACTTTTTACTGACTGCAGAAGAATATGAAAATGCTGGCCCGTCTTTTTAGTCCATATTAAAATGTACAATATTGTACATGCTTGTTATAGCCGCCAACAGTGGCTCCAAATCCTCAGCTGTGTTAATAACAGTAGGCTGTTGGTATTTTAAATTAATTGCAATCTTTGACGAGTCCATTGCACACAGCGACTAGTACCACCGTACAGCTCTTCAGAAATAACAAAACAGAGGCTGTGTGATTTCTGGGTAATTATAGAGTTATGCTGCTGCCATAAGAGATTAGACATTATTACACAATACCCTCTTGCCTTAGAACAGCTTTACTATATTAGTATTCTGTGCTCCTGCCTCTGAGGCTTACCTCTCCTGCAGGGATGCCCACAGACAGATTCTTGACAGCGTGGACCTTCTTACTGAGGTGTTGATAGATCTTTGTGAGCCGGTTGACTTGCAGTATGTCTGAGCTAGCTGCTCCACTGGCCACTCTGAGATGCTCAGATACCACATCCTCATCCTGATCATCATCATAAGCTGCCTGAGGCACAGTCTTGATGTAGCAAATTAGACGCCTATAATACAGAAAGGTTGATGTTTTGTTTTTAAATAAGTGCAAGGCATTCTAGTTAATATAAATGCTTTATCACCCCCCGTCCCTGCCACAAAAAAATAAAAATAAATAAAATCACCAAAATCTTGGCCCACTTAGAATAAAAAAAATCTAATTTTACTTGCAATTGTCTTCTCTAATTACTTAATGTTGCTCTGTTGCATATTTAACCACCCGGTTGCATATTATCTGCATTTATTACATCTCATTTTCAGATTTTTGGCTACAAGAAGACTGCTTTATCAGTGTTAGCAGAAAACACATCTTGTGCATTTGCAAGTCCATCCTACCTTTAAAGAAAGCAAATGAAACTGATCTCAGTTAAAGATTCTGTGAATGTATATTCTCCTTTATATTATTTCTGTGTTTCTCACCTGACTTTGCGCATTAGAGATTTGTTGATCAAAAGACGCAGCGTGAAGAAGACCAGGCCCTGGATGATGGAGGAGATGAACATCCATCCCAGAGCTTCTGTGGAGAATGGGTTCTTATAGGCATCGACTCCATAGCCACTGAGAATCTGGACCTCTATGTCACCTCTGGCCAGTTCCATCAGCCCATTCCCAAAGCTGAACTGGGGGAAGATGAGGAAGGCGTAGCTCAGCTTCTGGAAGATTTTCTGGATTGCCTACAGGAGAGAAGCACAGAAGAGGGGACAAGATCTGAGGATGTGAAACTGAGTTTAACTGAGCTCATCTTGAATTCTTCACTCTCCTGTCAATGGACAAGCAAGGTATGTTTTCTAAGTTTCCCCCTGATTCTTACAGTTAATCTTACCTCAGGATTATGCATTGATATTTGACCCAGAAAGTAGAGGATGCAGGTGGTCAAGATGGTGTTGACACTGATGAAGAGGTTGATGCACACGTAGATGATAAAGGCCATCTCTGCATCCCTGAAGATCCCGGCAAACAGATACATCCATGGGAAGGTGGAAAACCTGAGATGACAGAATAATCGCATTTTAAACTTAAAAAAATAACTCCACAGATGCACTTCAAAGCTGCGGTAACATGGTTGGGTTGGTTTGAAATACAGAAAACAGAAGGTTATAACATAAAATTAATAGAGAAAGTGTGCAGTTTTGCTTACAAATGCACCTTCTAAAATATAGGCTTGTCTGAAGAGAGCCAGACAGAGTAGCTATGAGCCTTAAGAAAAAGAAGCCAGCAAAGAATACTGAAAAGAGAAGGTGGAATATACCATGCTACAATGAGGGTAAACATTCAGTCATGAAGCCAAAATAGAGGAAGATAAATGACTTCTCCCTATATTCCCTCGCATAATCTGTTTGTCCATTTGATTGGTAAGTCTGGGTCAGCAATACAGAGAGTAAGAGAAGGAAGGGAGAAAGAAATGAAAAAAAAAAAAAGAGCAGTGTGGGAAATGAAACAGACAGACACAAACAGATAGAGACAGACAGAGACAAAGCATCTGCATGCTTTGCCCAAAAAAAGTGCTTGGTAGGCAAGTGTGGGTGCCAAGCCATGACAAGGAACAGAAGCAAGAAGGCTGAACACCAGACCAGGTGGGTGCAGCCTGACAGATGGAGCACTGTGATTACTCATTGCTTGGGAAGGAGACATCTGTCTGATAAATGAGAAGCAGAGTCCTGACTTGGCTTTCTAAAATCTAGGGCTCAGGACTAGGCCTCCAAACAACAACGGCAAACACAAGAGTGTAAACCTCAGCAGCAGCTCGGGGATTGATGTAAATAATCCCAGTAATTCAGATGAGGCGAAACATGACACATCAGGGGTTTTGATACCATCCCCAAATCTAAATCTCTTTGTCAGACTGAACTGAAACCTTTGTATTTCGAGATTATAGCTAACCTCTGTCTCATACTAAGTCATTCTGTTATTGCCATAAGCCCTGTTGCTTCCTGATTCCCCCCTTTCTCCCTCTCTGGTGTCTTTGCCTTGAATGGGATAAACACGTTAGTAGTGATTTTCCATTAGCATTGCAGTCCTACTGCCATCTGTCTTAGCAAGAAATTCACAATAAACTTTTTTGCAGCATTTGCTCGTCCTTATGCTCTGCGCTGTAAATCCAACCTACTGGCACAGAATTGCAGTGCATGTGTGGAGATAGGCTTTTGAAAATGTATAAACCTTTCAATGATTGCTTGACTTTGGAAAGTCCTCTGCAAGAAATGTATTGTGCATTTGAATGAATCAGTATTTTCCCTGTTTGACTCCTTGGATGAGCTGGGTTCATGTTGAGGGTGATGGGCCTGCTGCAAGCATAAAGCACCATTCAATGAATAGGTTTGGTTTAGAGCAGTGCAGATGCTTCTGGAAACTTCACACACTTCCTGCTGTTGTCTCAGCAGGGCAACAGCCAGAACAACACATTCACCATCTCTATGACAGATTTGATGCGGTTCCCTTAAAACATTTTTTATAAACATGTCCATCATTCAGTGTGGTTCAGGTTGAAAATAAACTCAGAGGTAAGTAAAAATAGTTACAGTACTGTGCAAAAGTTTTAGGCAGGTGTGAAAAAATGCTGGAAACAAAGAATGTTTTCAGAAATATAAATGATTGTTTACTGGCCACAAATGTATCCTGCAGCAGGACGATGACCCCATTTAGAAATCATTAAGAACTATCTTCAGCACAAAGAAGAACAAGAAGTACTGGAAGTGATGGTATGGTCCCCGCAGTGCTCTGATCTCAACATCATCAAATATGTCTGGGAGTACATGAAGATACAGAAAGATGTGAGGACGCCTACATCCACAGAAGATCTCTGTTTAGTTCCCCAAGATGTTTGGAACAACCAACCAGCCGAGATCCTTCAAAAACTGTGTGCAAGTGTACCTAGAAGAATTGATGCTATTTTGAAGGCAAAGGGTGGTCACACCAGATATAGATTTGACTTAGATTTCTCTTGTCCATTCACTGCATTTTGTTGATTGATGAAAATAAAAGATTATTAAACTTCCATTTTTGAAAGCCTTCTTTGTTTACAGCATTTTTTCCTGCACAATACTGTATATTGCAACTAAAAGTGGCATAAGCAGTCATTACAGTACAGACCATTATCCAAGTGAACATTTAGGCCATTAGAAGTCTCTTTAATTTCCCTCTTTATGAAGTGGTAGCAAATATTACCTGCACTAAACCTTTCAATCTGACTGCTTGTCTAACTGCTACTTTGCTATTGTGTTGCATCCATATTTTGTGACACTATCATGTGCTCTGACTTTAGCCATTAGTAAGTATTAAAATATTATATGACAGAATGATACCCAAATTAAGTTAAAATAAAATAAATGTTTGCTTTCATAATGGAAAACAATCAAGTAGTATAGCTACTGTAGAGAGAACAATCTCTAAAAGATTGTCCTTCAAAATTTTCAGCCACACGAAGGACTGGTTCATTATCAAATACATTTTTGTCAACAATATACACTCCAGTACAACTACAATGTGACTACAATTAGTGAATCTACTTTTTTTCAAAGTTACTGACCCAAAGAGCACCAGGAGGAGAGTGACGGCACCCAAATTTTGGCGTTCTGTAAATGCTGGAATCTGGAAGGCAGCAATCACAACAACGGTCGCAGCTACGGGGACCAAATAGATGACCTATGGAAAAAGGTGGGGCACAATGCAGCAACAGAAAGTCACTTCGTTTAATAACTTTTGAAAAAGATATATGGATGAAATTAAGTTGAACACATGGTTTTCAATATTGTAACCAATTAAAGAAATACGACGTTACCATGTCATAGATGAAGTTTACAATCCAGTAGAAGGACTCGCTGATGCCAGCAATGTGCTGAAGCCTCTTGGACCCTTTTTGGTGCTCAGTGACTTCATAGAGGGCAAAACTGGCTGTTGTAATTGAGAAGCCTGTGAGCACGCACAGAGCCACAAGGATGTGAAGCACTCCCTGGACACTGTGAAGAAAAGATCATCCAGGTGATGTGATTAAATACCATTAACCATTGAGTTATCATGAATAATGCACTTATCATGTTACTGGGCCATGTATTTATTGTGTTGTGTTTTTATTTTTTTGTTCTGTTCTTTTGAATTAAAACTACTACAATAGCAACAACAAACGGTGCAGAAGAGTGAATATAAACTGGCGTTCAACCAGGTGTATGTATTTTCTGAAAATACTAGCTCATTTTAACCAGAATTATCATATTATTCCCTACTGGGACGTGACTCATTTGAACTACTGAGGAATCTCACAATGAATGGAATCCCATTAATAACAAACAGCTTTGTGAAAGAAAAAGAGATGCTTGCGAATCATCTTTGACAAGATAACAGCAAGAGAAACAGATCACTTCACGCAGAGAACAACTTCACACTGTACAGTCAGCATGCCAAGGGTGTTTCTGTGAGACTGCAGAGCCTATTGTCCAGATTAGACCCCAGAAATCCAGTTGAAGCTTTGATCCCCTCAGTTCGTCTTCTACTCAGCGTGTTCATTTAAACTTTCTTGATGCCAAGCCAGTACCTGTTCGTCTCCAGTGCTCTTTCGCCTACCCTGCACGCAACTGAACTACTTTTACCACTCCCCTCTGGCTGGGGCACAACACCTCAAACTAAACACAATGAACTGCACGAAGCTGAAAAGAGGATGAAGATGAAGCTGGCAGAGTGTCTGAGTGAGAAGGAGTGAGAACAACAGAAAGGGACATGTGGTGGGCGTTTCAGGGCAGCACTAACTACAGAGGATAGTCAGGAGCGACAGCTACAGAGCAGGCTTATTATCAAGACAGCCAGCATAGCCTTAGATTTTCTCTCATGGGCAAAGCTACTATATTGTGAGAATCAAGACATTTAGAGTAATAAGTCTGCTGTATCTTTAACACAGCTCAGGGCAAATCAATACATCTAGTAAGGAAGCCTAATATCACCCATTCAGCTGCTACAGCATCTCAGCAGACTACACCTATTAAAGTTTTACACAGACACTGAACATAAATGTGACATATGTGGAAAAACTGACCAATAACTCTAAAATTGCCAGTAAGATGCTTAGTAGTAATAAGGCTCTAGAGAGAACACAAGGTCAGTCCAATCCACTCTCAAAATGATGTATTTGATTTGCTCCTCTGGAACATGTGCACACATCCATTTAAACTAAATCTCTTTTCCACCTTTACCGAAATATTCATTCCAAAACATTCATTAAATTGGGACTCTGATCAATACTGTAAGCTTAAGGAAATCAATTTAGAAAATCAAATATGTATAAATAATTTTGTCATGTACATCTTTGCCCTGAATCCATCTTGAATTAGATGTAAAAAAACAAAACAAAAAACCCCCCAAACACATAAACACATGATTAATTAGGGAACATTTTCACAGATTAAGATGCAAATACAGATCTATTTTTCTAAGATTATTTGTCTAGTAATGCACTAGCAGTCAATTCTGCAGAAGAATTTTAAGCATGACCCTTACACTATATCTTCATCATCCGCCCGTCCAAAATAGGGTTGGCTGTAAACTGAAATGGCTGTAACAGAAAGAAACAGAGTACTGTGTTAGCAAAAGAAAAACAACAGCATGCAAGCTATTTTTCAGCACAGGAAGCAAATGAGCAATGATATTCTCTTAGCCTAGGACACAGTCAATTGAAAAATATAGCGGAAGATGGTTTCATTTGCCAGTGCGCACAAAGGAAATTGAATTTTCTTTATCATTTTTCTGGGTCTTTGAGATGCTCAGAGACATGAACTGTAGCCCTACATATTTTGCATTTCCTGAAATAGGACTGTGAGTTCACCTACAGCACAGAAGCCCCAAAGCAGGCTGCGGGATTAGCATTACTCAAGACAACTTTGATGAAATTGATTAGTACCACTGCCTAAAACATCTGTAATTACTGATACTACAAGACGACTGCACTGAATTCAAATGTTCCCATACCTGGTTTGTGCATTTGCAATGATAATTAGGAAGAGTTTTACTAATAAGTATATTTATATGCAGAGATATTATTTATGTTGTCATAGTGGTTTGAAAATGGGCAAATACCCCCATTTTAGAGAACCTGAGCCTTTGAATTTGTGCCATTTCTTTTCTAAAAGAAGTCCCAAAACCTAAAAAGCAACTGTTCATGTTTGACGTGTAGTTCAACCGGCTAAACTAAAGAAATTGATTATCTATACTATGTTTAGTTCTAAGAGACTCAAGCTGAGCATGTGTTTTCAAATCAAATCTTCTAAAGGTGGACTATTAGGCAGGTGAGAAAATCAATGATTTCTGGGGGATGGGTGAGGAAAAACTTGAAATAAACAACACAGTTGCAGGTAAGAGTAATCTGAGTTTATAATCTGGACAGTAGTGTTTTTGTACAAATGCACCAGTGGGTAATTGTAGTCAGAAATCCTGCAAGAGTGAGTTGAAAAATTGGTTTGATGCAAACATCCAATGGGGCCCAACCCCAAAATTAAACTGTAGTACACAATGCAAAGGCTAGGATATAATTTTTAACAGATAAAGCAGTCACCTTGAAAAGCAATCTCCCTGGATCTCCACCCCGGACAACCCCTGCCACCGCTTTGAGTTTGCAGGTAACATTTAAATGGTTACACTTTACCCTCAAGCACTTTTATCATCCACTGGGGAATAAATGTGTGTGTGTGCCCGTTCTGCTATTCATACATGTTTTTATGAACAATTCTATATATGCATTTGTGTATGAGTGCATGACTGTGTACTCCTGCCTGCAGGCAGATGGTCAGGATAATACTCAGAAGCTGAAACAGTACTGAAAACGTGGGCCAGCCTCGTTTCTCTTTAGCAGATCTCCCCAGTGAGTGGCACTCATCGGTATTCACCATGCATAGTGATGTGAGCGTAAGGACACACAGCACCCCCTGGCTTTAATCCAGTGAAATGAACCATGAGTAAACACACTGTTTACAGCTTTCTTTACTGTATGTTTAGTATACAAAATGCACCGGGCTATCAGTGAGGGGCAGCTTTCTAATACTGATGTGCCTCTCTCCTGTGCAGTCATGTCTTTTTCAATCTCTGCCTTACCCTATCTTTGCAATAACCAGTGTTTTGTGCCTGAAGGCATAACATAACATAACATACATATACGGTACATTTTCTAAAACTCACTTTAATCACATTACAAATAAGAGTAAGCTGTGGCCAAAATCCATTTCAGTATTCCAAAAGTTAGATAAAACTGATGTTTGTTATTAATGCATTTCTTTGTACAGAATCCCCCATCAGTTGAAGTGACATCTCAAACATGTGTACTAAGACTTTTACTTTTTTTTCTTCACCAATTCTAGCTTACCATATTTGCGTGGATCCTTGTCTGCTGGCAGATTGGAGCGTAGGATGAAGTTGTTGAGGCTGTTTAAGTATGCTGGCATTGTGTGGTGACCCTCAGGGTTGAACCAGACCTACACAAGCAAAAACACAGACATGCATAAAAACGAACAACATTCACAACACTAGAGATCAGGAAATGTAGGTATACTATATATTAAAACAACAAAAACACTTTAATAACACAAAGAAGGCAGACGTCTTCATCTACGCTGGCACAATTCCTGCAGTAAAGCATATTTATGATGAAAATGATGGTGTAACAATTCAGCTCCATTTCCATGCACTGAGTAAACACGTTTGGTTAAGACATCAGGTTTTAACTCTTGACAACTAATCAGTACGGCAATTAATCTGATAATAAGAAAAGGGGCAGGGAAGCAGTGGGAGAACGTTACCTTAGACAGCGTACGGTTTTTGGGCACTGTTGTGATGTCCATTTTTAAGTCCGCTGGGAGTGGCATGCCAAAAGCAAAACCACCGTACCTGGAAAAACAAAACATTGACTAAAACAAGGAGCTTTGCTTGATAGTGAGAAACTCGATGTAACGCACTGTGATTTTCACTTGGTTGTTTTGCTTTTAATCAAGAGTAAATTTTCAACATATGCAGATGAGAGAACCATTTCAGGGTAAAAGCACCCAAGCCCAAATTATAAGTATGATTACCATTATCAACAAGGTGCTAGAAACCAATTTGTGTCAAGCTGAGAAATCAGGAAAACTATACTTTTAGGCACTTACTAACTAGTTTTCATAATTAATTAGATTTCTGCACATCTTTCTTTGGTAAAACACCAGTCATTCCATGCAACTGAATACTGTGAAGAGCATTTAAAGCCTCCCAGATGACTAACAAACTTTATTTCAGAGACTGCTTGCAGAATTCTGGAATTTCATTTAGGTCAATCGTCTCCTCTGAATTAATAAAAAAAATGAAATGAACGAAAAGATTTGCAAACGATTCCTAACTATCGTAGCTCATTTTAATGATGTAATGTTATGAAATATGATTTAAAATTCTGAGCAATATGCCACAGTATGCTGAAATTTGAATGTACTTGGACATTGCTTAATTCGGCTCATTTAATCAGAGAATACTTTGACTGCAACACAGGGTACAGTAAATTATCAGTGAGGCATGTATAAAAGTCTCACTGTGGCTTCATTAACCACATGGATATATTGGCTCCATTCACCTGTTCCTTATGAAGTCATTGGCTGTAGCCACTAGGTAGTTCTCCACATTGATGCCATTCAGATCATAAACAATCTGAGATGAAGGGATCTCCGTATGGGGGGGCTGGTAGTTGTCTTTGTCACAAATCTGCAGTGCAAAGAAAAGATAAATAAATATCTTCCCTTTTTCAAAAAAACATGAGCACAGGAAACACGTTTATGTGCTGACACACACACACACAAACACACAAGTGAGAACACAGAGAATCACTCAATCGCACTGTTCTCGGTGACCTAGTCTCACCTGTTCTTTCCGAGTGCATTTGCAGATGTTGAATCCTTTCGTGGTGTTTCCACTGGAGCTCCACTTGTTTGTGTTTCTTGTGCAGTCACTGAAAAAGTTTCACCAAGTGAAATGAAGTGAGTTTGCAGTGAGCGGTACATACCACAACACTCTCCCTAGACACACCCCAGAAAATATTTTGAAAGTGAGGAGATATGATGGCCCGCTAAAAGAAAGAAAACTGTAAAATCTAAAACCGTTTATGAAGTAGCTGTAGGCTTACATGATTTTTGTGAGATCAGGATCTAAATCTTTCCTTTGATAACAGTTTTCAAAGCTGTTAATGTGTGCTGTAATATCATATTGTGTGAAATTTCTGTTTGTGTGGGCTGATGTTCAACTCCCACGCATTTTGCTCTCTGCCAAATGCTTTCAGGGACGCTCTGTGCAGATCAAAAACAGGTTGCAGCAATATTATTTGCATACACACCTGTTACTTTAGATTTCTAACACACACAAGTAACAATGATCATAATCAGAGGATGATGCAATATATTTTCTATATACCGGTATGTAAAAAAAAAATGTAAATACAGTAATCAGTCATTGTCCTGCTGTAATTACTGGACATGATGAGCAGACATGCAGCCTCTTTTTCCATGACAGGGTCTCTCTCTCTCTCGCTCTCTCTGTCCCTTCTCTTTCTCTCACTCTCTTTTTTTATTTTCCTGAGAATTTTAAAATGCCTCTGAGGTCTGGTTCATGAGTGCCAACATTGATTTGAGTGCCTGCAAGGGGAAAATCTTCCCTATAAACACGGGGTGTTTACGGAATACAGATGATGCTCTCACATCGCAGAGTCCTGCTGCAGGCTTTCAGCCACATGCACTGAGCAGAGCAGCAGAGAAATTAAGAGTGGAGGGACAGGAGAGAGACCAGAGACAGCGACAGGAATTGCAGAGAGGAAAGCCTTGTAAAATAAAGATGGAAAGAGACTTGGATGAAGTGAAATATAAAAACGCTGTACATTTGACAAAGGCTTAAATACATAGAGAAAGCAAGTACAGGAATCAGCATGTCACTGATAAAAACAAACAAAAAAGATGTCATTAGTAGTATAATTACTTACAGGTTATCAGGCTTGTCAAGACAGGTGGTGTCCATCCCAGGGAATGACATCATGGTGTCTGCCAGACGCTGTGAGTTGGGATTCTGGTTGCTGTAGAATCAGAAAAGTGTTAGCCTTGACTCGGGAACGCCAGATATGTTACAATAAGAGGATATAACAGACACAAAGGTTTATTTCATGAGCATCCACTAAGCAGACTGCTAAAACTGATAGCCAGCCAGCCAGATTTTACCTAATTTATGTGATGATTTGAGGGCTAAGGATCAACAGCATTTAACTAATGGTTACTAATGTAACCATTAGAATGGCTTCTCTGAGCAACTAGAGAAAGAATGAGGACATTTGACTTGTCACTTTAAATTTAAGTAGATTTGTTTTATTTACCATTCCTTGCCTTAAAACGCACACAAGTAGCCTCATAAATAAAAATCATATTACATTTGCATCACTCTTAGAAAAAACTAAGAAAACACAGTGTTCCGGGAAAGTTCCAAAAATGTTGAAACGCTGAAGCATCTCTGACCCTAAACTACCTATAACCTTCTTCTGCACTGCGAAAAAAACACTGTTTCTGAGATGAATAATTAATTATCATTTTCAATCCCTTTTGTATAGCAAACTAAAGAGGACTGGGAGGAGCATCCATACGGTCTCTGATACAGTTTGGCACCTCAGCATTTTCTCTCTTGCTACATATCTCCTTGATCAAACAACAGCAGATCGGGAGGATGAAGACATCTTGCAATCTCCTGGCACTCCTAATCTCTCTTCCTTTGATCTCACATTGTAGCCGTCTTCATCGCAAACATCTCTTACCCTCACATAGTCTCTTGTGCTCTCGCATTTTAAGGTCCACATGCCCTTCAACAAACTACAGAATCAAATCAAAATCCTTTTATAACAAGTGTGGCATGCCTCCTGCAAATGATGCAGACCCCAGTGAACCCGTCGAGTAAGGTGGTGTATCAACCATTCAGTTCAGGAAGTGATTACCAACATCTGTTATGATGATAGTTGTCTGTAGCCCTGTGGCTTATGTGATTTATATGGTTCCCCAGATACAATGTCCAAAAGTGTGGGCTTGTTTTATATTGCTACTTTGGCAAATCATAAAACTACTTTCCTCTTTTCCAGTAGAATTTTCACTCTTCTGTGTTTATTTGTTGCTAACTCAAAAACTAACTTCCTGAGATATTCTCAAATATTTCAAACATGTTACATAGAAGCACACTTATTTGCCTAATTAACTTCTGTTTTGTCTCTTTTTATGGTTTATCTGTATTTTCACTTCTGCAGGTACTGACCTGAAGAAGGAGTAGCTTGGTCCGATCTTGTAGAGCGCAGGGCTGAGCTGTAGCTCAGGATAGTGCTGCACGTCGCTTTTGATAGACCCCAGGCTCATAGCAAACACTACAAACAGAACAGGAAGCAGGATTTGGGAAATCAGGCCCTTCCAGTCTCTGCGGCTGTGGTGGAATCTCTTGATCAGGATGGCTGACATTTGCTGCCAGGCCAGAGCCATGCCGGTCACTGTGGATGAACTGGTAAGGTCTGAAACACACAAAAGGAGAGCAGAGCGAGGAGAGAATGATTTTGGGGCAAATTCACTTGCTATCTCAGTACTTTTATGAAGCCTTCGTTGTCTTTTAAAGACAGTAAAGCTAAAGGCTACCATGCAGACACAAAAAATGACAGTACAATCCATCAAGAAGACTGCTCCAGTTGTAGAAGTTGTAGAACAAGCTTAGCAGAGTATTGGCAAAATATTTTAGGTTGTCTATGAAAACGTCAAATTTAAAATAACGAGCTCGGGTAAAAACGCAATGTTTTGAAAAGCAGAGACTCTGACAGGCATTGCTCCATATGTGGCCACCTTTAAGAAATCAATCCAGTTAATTTGTGAGAATTTGTCTTGTTGGAGCTGGTGGTGTTTATATTTAAAGTGTAACCAAAGCTTTTATAGTAATCTCTTATTTCACTTTAATACATGCATGACTGCTGGAAGTGACAAGTGTTAACTCTGAGGTCTAAAGGTGTGTGATGCTGAATAAATGTTATGTTAATTATAAAGTTCAACCATCTATTCTCTTTGTATTTTCAGTCTCTTGTTTTCTTCTGTATGATTAAAGATACTGTTGAATATTAACAGAATTTAACTTTTTTGACTATAAAACTTCTGTCATTTAATTTTCCTTGTCTTGACGTTGTAGTATGTACTGTTTTTTATCAGTGTTTTTTTGTTTCGTTGTTTTTTGTCAGAGGTATCAGTTTAGCGGCTTTTTTTTTTTTACAAAAAGAAGATGACAGCAATTGGTTAACAAAAACAAACAAACCAACAACAGCAACAAAAACAAACAAACAGTGAACTCACTGATCCTGTCGCTGAAGCTTGTGCTGCTGTCACTGTCGTCTAAAGACAAGCTGTCGATGGATATATTGTCGGAAACCGTCTCTGATACAGATGGGAGGCCATCCTCAGCTTTAGCTTCTGTCTGTCCATGAGTCAGTTGGAGGAACACCTGCAAATATATATAAAAAAACATATATAGTATCTGTATATGATAACCCTATTTTTTTTTAGGGTTTATGATATGCTGGCAGATATGTTAGTATGATTAAGTTTAAATGTAACTCGGCATCAGTGTGAGAGCTTACCTCCTCTAGTGTGGTGTCAGAGATACCATAACCCCCCAACTGTAGAGCATCCAGGTTGGAGTCCAGTGCAGTAAGCAGAGAGCGGTATGAGGAGGCGTTGGATGAGTTGAAGGGTGGCAGTGAGTAGACCAAATCATTGCCCTGGGCTTCTTTCAGTTGTGCTTCAGGTACATGGGCTTGGACAAAGGCTTTAACTTCAGCGCTGTCAATCTGTTTATTTTCTGTGTTTTGCACCTGCAAGTAGAAAAGATTAGGAAAGTGAAATCTTACTTACCTACACTACACTATCTAACATATAACACACTGTTCCTGCTTTTCAGGGTTTTTTTTACATAAGTTACAAGTGATATGACTAAGCAAAGCTGAGATAAACTTGGAAAAAATCACTTTTTTTCCTCACACTGTCTGATGGTTTCTGCTTTAGATTGCTGAAATGGCTGACTATCATCGTAGAGGACACTTTTCTTAAGGTACAGAATACTGACAGAAACATCAGGTTTGATCAAAATATACAAAATCAGATCGTTATTTATCCATGAGAAGGCATCATTTCTGTGTGTCTTAACATAGTTCATGTGGCCCCTTTTTAATATATCTGATACAAATTGACCTATCGCAACATGTCATCTGGGAAAAGATAAAACCCTGGGTTTGGTTTTACACAAACAGTCCAGCTCCTTCATAAAAGCTTTTGGTGAAATGTTACGCCTGTGATGACCATTTACTTTGCAAGATGCCACTCTGCTAAGAAACATTCTGAGTAAAATGCATCAGAGGAAAGCTGCTGTTCTCTCATTTTTAGAACCAGTTGTCTGCTGGAAAAGCATATTTCACTAAAAAATAAATAAGTGGAAGTAGATTTTCATTAAAATTTCATGTTGTGGAAAAAAGCTGCTGTAAGCATGAGTCTTTATTGCTTCGACTGACAGGGCGATTAAATGATTACCTTTTTGGTGAGGGTAAGTTTGTAGCCTTGGCCTAGCTTTTCTTTCAAGTAGAATGGAGATCCACAGCATTTTAATCCTCCATTCTCCAGGAAGGCGATGCGGTCACTCAGCACTTCTGCTTCGTCCAGGTGGTGGGTGGACATGATGATTGTGCGGTCTGAGAGGGCACACATATAAAAAAAAAATTACACATGCAATATTACACTCTTCTTTAACAGGTAAATCTTACACAAATGTAAAATGGAGGTGAAAATTACGAAACAGAATCTGTAAGATTATATTTACCAACTAAGCTAGTCTGTAAAGCTTTGTCTTACTTTTATGGCTTCAGCAACTCCAAATAAACAAGCTAAAAAGCAAATATTGCAAAGACAAATCCAAACGCAAGCTCTATCATGCAAACACATCATAGAAACGGGCACAGAAACAGCAAGAGATGTGGAAGATTTATTTTGAAACAGATTTTTCTGGCACTAAAATCTCCCAAACGTCTGAGATGACGCCAATTACATGATATTTTCCAGAAACATCTGCTAAGAGAGCCTAAAAATACCTCCTCATTTATATTAAAATTATGCTTCGCTAAAGTCCATTCACAAAACAAAGCAGAGAAAAGTCCTGCAGTGAGCTGCAACCTGCAGGTTCACAGCTTGTTGCCCACCGTGTTTCTTAGAAAACAGATAGGAGGGTGCGTGTTCAGAGGAAAAACCCTAGTGTGAGACTTTCGGTTGTCTGTACATTTTTAATACTAACAATGCACAAATGCAGTGCAATTATTTTTTTATGTACTACAGAGATTTTACATTGGACTGTAAGGGTAGTTTTAAAAAGGTATGAGCTACACACATACGTACTGTGTTAGAAAATAGAGCTACAATGTGCTTCAAACGAGTATGGCTTTCTGGTGTTTCCCTCAAAGACTAGGATAGACAAATACAACAGATTTAAAAAAAAGAAAAGAAAAAAATACATAAATAAATAAATAAATAAATAAATATATATATATATATATATATATATATATATATATATACACAATTTAGTATATGAGTTATTTAAGGGTACACAGGTGGGTATTAAAGGGCTTTAAAAGCAATCAACCAGTTCTTAAATTGTATTCAAAAACAAACTGAGTCAGTGTAACTCAGACAAGTGAGATATTTTCACTGCACCTGCCGTTTGTCACCATCCAGGAAGGAGAAATGAGGATGCGCATTAATAAAACTACAAAAACCAGCGATTTATACAGACATGTCAAGTTAGAGTTGGCCAACCGAGACTGCATATGTGCAGGTCTCAGATTTCCTGTGATAAAAAAATCTTCATGGGGATGTTATTTCAGCGTTCAGTGTTTGAGTGTGCCTGTCAGACTTACTTTTCTTGTGCTGGATTACAATGTCCCAGATGTTGCGCCTGGAGCAGGGATCGACTCCTGTAGTGGGTTCATCCAGAACCACCACGCGAGAGCCCCCTATTAAGGCGATGGAGATTGACAGCTTGCGCTTCATGCCGCCTGATAGGGTGCCCACCCGCTTGTGTCTGTGAGCATACATCCCCGTGTCCTCTAGGATCCTGGGAGCAAAGTCGATGAAAAGCATTTAGGATGGAGCACATGCTAACTTTTTTTTTTCAATGCATTACAACCCAGTTTGTGGGTTGTAGTTCAATCACTTCTATCAGTTACTCAGCAGGGGTTTCAGATTTCCTGAAACCAGGAGAGAGAAACTGTTCTTGCCTTTAAATTCACTACTATTCTGCTCATATAAGACCATCTAGAAAAAGTCACATGAAGCGACTTAAAACTCAGAGTTTTATGGTATTCTGCTCATGTTTTCCTGCAGATGCACATGGTATATTTGACAGCTCTAAAACACTAAAATAAGAGCGCAATTCAACGACAACAGGGATGCAATTTTTTTTTTTTTACTGCAGACTTGGAAATACACTATATAGCCATTACTGATTTTCAAATTACCCCTGTATAACCTTTCACTCGTGTGAAGCACTGGCAATTATTTCTTATGAAAGTCTCGTAACCTCTGCACATATTTTCTTTTTATTTGAGGGCCATGCCTTTAACTGAGCAAAGGACGGAGTTTAATGATGTACATATAAAACAGCTTGCAAAGAGAATCCTTGTAACAGGTAAAATATATCACCAAGGTATCATCCTTAAAACAGAGCGTCCTTTTATACACTGAGCATATCAAGCTTCCTGCTCTGGTCACTCACGTGCGGACTTGTTCATGCAGTTCTCTGTCTGACCAGTGTGGGGCCTTGATCTGTCCATACAGCAGCAGGTGCTCCTTGGTGGTCATGTGATCAAACAGGACGTCATACTGCATGCAGACTCCTAGCTCCCTGCGAACGTTCTCAATGTTTGTCTGCATGTCTCTGCCGTAAACCTCTATGGTTCCCGAAGACGGGGCAAAAAGCCCAGTAAGGAGAGACCTACACAAAGAATACATGCATTTGTTAACAAAATTCACAATAATGAATAAACAAATTCGATTTTTATTACTCAGATCAAGTTATAAATGACAGAACATGCTCAAAAGACTTTTCATATACTAGGTGGCACTTGAAAAGCTGAAAATGCCTTTTCCTTTTGTCCTATCTGCTAGTTTTCGTATTTTCTCCCAGGCAGTTTCTTCTTAAATGATGACTTATTGTTCTCAAAAATATCATAGGGCATAAAATCCCTTCTTGGTTTTTGGTTTTTTCAGTGGTGTTAAATCTCATTCTGCCACTGCACTCCTTGTATGTTGCCCTTGATAAGAGCGTCAGCAAAATGAGTCGCATTTAAAATGTAAATGTAAGTGCTCTAGTTGATGAGACCCGTCAGGCGAATCGCTACCACAGTTGCTGTGCCAGATTTGGACAAAACAATCTCCCTGTCAGCATCCGAGCCTTGGAATGATTAAAGGGATGCACAAAATCTCATTTTAAATTGGATCATTTTGCTGCCACGGAGGGTGTATACAAGGTGGTCAAATGCATACTGGTATTTAAAAAGGAAAGGAAAAAAAACTGCCGCACTTACATGGTGGTAGTCTTTCCAGCTCCATTGTGACCGAGCAGTGAGGTGACGTGGCCCTCATAGAAAGAAACATTAAGGTTTTCAATAGCCACTTGGTCACCATAGGTCTTGGTGAGACCATGGAGAGCAACGCCAACTGGGAGCTCTGAGAAGTATTCCCCAGTCTTGGTGGAAAGAGCGCTCTTTCCTGTGAGAGACACAGAGAAGACAAACTGTAAATTAAACTAACAGCAGACAAGAATTCCTTGTTCCTGTGTGTGCCACATTATAATTTGACGCACCTTTTCCCTTGTCATTGGAGAAGGCAAGCTGGTCATTCTGCATGATGTTTGTGAAGAGAAGTCCTTTGGCCGTATTCTTCTGTGGTCGAACACCGCACAGGTCAGCCCAGAAGGAGAGTTTGAATGGGAAGTACCACGGAGAAGGAATGCCATATTTTCCTAATGGGTAAAATAACTGCAAATAAATCTCACATACACAATATATTTATATTTACATACCTATTTACAGCTGGGACTACTAAACAAAGTAACCAAACTAAACCAACCTGCATTTTCTTCAACTAGAAACTGATTAGTGTACACTTCACTTGATATTTTAAGGCAACGCTTACACATTCGCCTATAAGTGAATTCTAACCTGTGTTATTCTAATTCTATTACTTTCTTTAAGAATAGGATGTATATAAAAGATGGACACAGCCACTGTTATCCATTGGTTGCACAGTGCTATCTTTTTAAGGCTTGAGCTTAAAATTTTTGCTGTCACCATCTTTTTGAAACCAAGCATGCAAGCTTGGATCCCACTATGGAAGCCAGGGAAACTCATACAGAAGCAACCTATCAAACACTAGGAAACAGATGGACGCCACAATTTACAAAATGAACATCATGCTAAATCCAGAACACAAACTCATGCATCAAGGGAGGAGAGAGCTGTTTTCCCATAGACGTCTATGCAACCAGCCCCCTGCTGGCCATGAAGAAGAATGCACTCTTCAATTTAATTCAATTTTATTTGTATAGCGCCAAATCACAACAACAGTCGCCTCAAGGCGCTTTATATTGTACGGTAGATCGTACAATAATAGATTCAGAGAAAACCCAACAATCTTCCACTTTTCTCATCACTTTTATGATTGACAGACTACACTTGTATTTTAGTGTGTATATCAGCTGACCTGACAAAAAAGACTAGCAAACAAAAACTCTAAAACATAAATAAATAATAATGATCGGCTTGACAAACTATGTCTGATGTACTAAAATGGCCACAGGACATCAGCATCAATAGCTGAGTGAAAGATGTAATAAATTTGTTCTTTTGTTTTTTTTGTGCCCCAATTTACCTGGAAACACTGTGCGAATGTAAGCCCCAATGGTGAAGTAGAGGATAGAGTCGAAGAGCATCAGCCAGCACAGCCAACCGAACGAGGCTGTGTCTCCAGCAATGGGCGAGGAGTATGAGTTGCTCCATTGAATTCCTAAAGAGGTTAACATAATGAAAGTTTTATGCTGCCTTTCACTGATTCACTTAGCTCACATATCAAAGAGATCTTGATGGTAGTCAGATGTCTACATGCTTGTACCTTCTCCTTGGGCCTCGTAGCGAGACATGTACTGACTGGCGTAACTGAAACAGGTCGGGGAAAACAATCCCTGTCAAAAAGACAGAGGGAAATCAGACAGGATGCAAAACGACAAGCAAGAAAAAGGAGCAGCAAAAATATATATACACACACACACGTATATATGCATATATATATGTGTGTGTGTCTGTTTATGCAGATAGCTCCATATTGGGGGTGACTTTTTTGAGACAATCCAAACAAAAAATCATTCATTTTGTAAAAACAAAAAAAACACGTGTTCTAAAATGGATAGAATAAACAACATTTTCAAATGAAACTAACTGTCACTATATCTTCTTCTACATTATTTATCTTTCCAAACCAAATTACATTACTTGGTATTTAAATTATTACACGGTATACAAATGAGTTTCATATTCTTTAATGATGACAAATGAGGTTCACAGGAGCCTTACCAAGGCACCCTTCTGGATGAGCGTTAGACTGCCCTCCAGTGCGGTGACGATGATGAAGGGGAAGAAGCAGAGGATGTAAAGCAGGCTGCCACTCAGGCCGGCGATGTAGGTTTTGTCAAAGAAGGAGCTGACAAGATAACTGAAGGCTAAGATGCTCAAGCCATAGTCACACAGGTACAGGAAAATGAGGAAACCGTTACTGTTGGGCAGGATTTTGCCGTGCTTCAGCACCAGTGTCATGATGATGATAGTCACCAGCAGGTAGATAAAACACTCCACGAACCAGGCAAAGAAGTGACTGAGTGTGTTGACTCCCATCATTTTCATGTACTGTGAGAAAAACATGAAGAGAAAAAAACTTATGAAACTGTCAAAACACATCCTGTGCCTGTTTTGCCAGTGGTGCCTGTCAATAAATATGGAATGGAATTTTTGAAAGTGAAAAAACAAAATAAGGAACTACATGACTAAGACAATAAAATTACGTTTTTCTTTTTAACTTATCACGCTGTCTGTTTACCAGAAATAATTTGTATTTACAAATGACTGTGGGTGACTAATTACTTTTTGGAAAGAAAAGCAAACTTTTTTCTTTCAGGGAAAAAAACAACATTACCTCATGCAGCCTCAGTTCTCTCTCATGCACAAGTTTCTTCACGAAATCAGCAATAAACAACACCCAGGCTACCATCAGCATGATAGGGAAGACAAAAGAGATGGCCTCCAGGTACCTGGGGAATACAGAGATGGCAATTGTCAATCAAATTCCTTGAAAACGTCCAATCATTGTCAGCAGCAGCAGAAGAAAACGCCTATCATTCAGTCACTGACTTGACAGATAGCGGAAGAGCAACACTGGGGTAGTTTGCAGATTCTGCCAGGAATCTTCCGATCCTTGTATTATTTACACAAATAAATGCCTTTCTACTGTATTTTTATTTTATTGACAGTCATATCTGGAGCCTCATAGACAGGCTTTTAGTACTTGCCATTGTACAGATTTAATATCCATATTTCACAGCTATCATATCAGAAATTGTGCAACTGAGTAATAAATCAGAATGAGGGAAAAGCAACGATCACTACATCTTATAGCTGGTCACAAGGCAGCCAGCTGAGTTTGTGGCCTGCTCATTCTTCTTGTAAGAGATATCAGGAGTATCTTATGTCACACTTGAAGGCAAGTGCAAGCATACATATTAGGTTTGAGCATGATCTATTGGACAAAATGTGGCATATTGATGCCAAAAAAACTTTGGACTAGATACATACATATATCTATCTACCAAATTTTATGTGAAAATTAATGCATGATTTATGGAACTCACTCATCCCGGTGATAGCACGGATATGGGAATGGCTGCAGCTGCACGGCTGTCTCTTTGGCTTTCTGTCCCGTCTGTGTCTCAATGATAGCTCGGTCAATGCTCTCCTGTAGGTAGATGAATCCCCGGTTGTAGCGCATTGTGTTTCTGGCTGAGATGTACGACTCCTTGACAAAAAACGGGTTCCGGGCTCTGTCAGTCCGCATTACATTGTCCATATGCATGCGGATAGTGTAGCTGACTTCGGGAGGCAGAGAGGTTGTGGCCTCACGCTTGTTTCTGGATGAGTCTGCATCTTTGGGAAGCTTGAAGATCACACCTGAAGGGCAGATTGTACAACCTCACTGTTAGGTTACCCAACTAACTTCGTAATTCATTACCCTAAATACAAAGTTGCAGGGTCACATCCCTTGTATCTATCTCATCTTAATACATTATCAACAGCCTTTAGAGAAAGCACTAGTGTCTAACCCAGAAACTATTTGAGAAAAGGCCGTGAAAGGCACAATAACAACCTGAGTGGCTGTAAAAGTGAGCTGTAGTCATTTGGTATTCTGAGCCTAATGGGTGACTCATTGGAATTTCCCCTATTATTAAGGTGATATCACAGTTCTTTTCTACAGCATTACACTGTTCTAGGTCAGTTGTGTTCTCATACACATAATTTCATCTGTTAAGGAATTTTAGATCAACTGAAATTAACTTTCACTCAAGCAGATTAGAAACCACTGCTGGTCCTAGATACACGTGACATAGTCTGGTAGATCTCATCCTTTCACACAGAGATTCAACTCATTTTTACTCACTTGCATAGAGATCACGGTTTTTGGCAAGTTCCTGCGCTGCACTGTTGAGCTCGTCGGCAGAGTCAAAGCCACGGTATCGGTCAAACTTGATACAGGAAGAGATGTCAACCATCAAGGTGGATAAGGTGTTGATGTGATCCACTATCTCTTTGTTCGTCTCCAGCATCAGCGTCATGTTAGCTTTGAAAAGAATGAGATTTAGAAGTTTAGTGACAGGATTAAAACTCCAGGTGCAGTTTTATCTTTGATGGCAATAGAGTGCACCACTTTACATCGCAGCTCAGAAATAATGTGGTAATTGTGGAGTACATTTGATAATAAAGGTGGAATAATTTATTCGTACCATGTAATTATCAAAGTGGTGGGTTATAACACATTGGCTGTAACAATGCACTAACATTAATAAAAATTTTATGCCAGCCAACAGAAGCAACTATTTGCCTCTTCCAGGCAATGCTCTGCCTTATTATATGGTAACTCAAAAAGACACAGTCTGACAATACAAGTGATCAAATTAAGTGTACATGTATGTGAATGTCACACCTGGGAAAAAATGAGTGACTCAAGAAGAAACAGCTTAAGAAATCCACGCAGAAATAAATCGAATGCTTCCTGTAAAGTCTCATCTTTCACCTCTTCTATGGAAGTGTGGATATTTTACCAGTAATAAGCGAGATGGGAATGTAAAGGTAAACGTGGTATATGCAGCTTACAAAAGTAAGACCTTCAAATGCTCACTTACAGAAGCTGCTGAGTGTCTCCTGCATTCTGTCTACATTGATGCCTGTCTGCATCTGAATGAAGTTCTTCACAAAGGGATTGCCAAGGGAATTCTGCAGAAGGTAGAGAGAGTGGAAAAGACGAAATCAAGATTCAGCTGCAGAAACTCGTTGAAGACCACTGCATAGTTTATCTCTATATTTTCATATGACAGCAAGCCAGCTAGAATAATCAGATACAAGGACGACGTTTTTGAGTTTTCATACCTCCAGCATTGGCAAAGTCTTTTTGAGTGTGTTCGCAGACGTAACGAGGTACTTGGAGGATTTTATCCAGTCTTCTGAATATTGCCTTGCATTTGCAAAATCTTGCAAGGTGGCATTGGCCTGAGCAGTGATAGGACAGACAAGAACATGTAAAATAGTTGGTTATGTGTATGAAGCTGTGAAGGTAGCAGTGTACAAAAAAACAAAGTCAAACTCGCTCAAAACAGAACTACAGCTGGAGATGGCGATGCCTACAAATAAGTGTGTATCTTGTCAAATTTAAATATTTCTTGTTTGCTACATGCAACTGGGGGTGAATGAATATTAAAAAATTAAAATCAACTAAATAAAAAAATATCTAGAAATAGCAGTGATAATAACTCTAGTTAAAAAAAAGGCCTCAGATGAGGGATTTTGAAGGATTAGAACATAAACTTCGTGAAGGTCACGGAGTCGCTAATCCCCAGTTAAAATGTTTGAAGTGAAAAACAAGGACAACGGATCAGAAAAGAAAGTGGAGATGACTATACACAGGGCCAGCCATGATCTCGCAGCTGCTGGCAGGTGAGTACATAATTAGTTTAAACAGCAAAGCAGCACAATACTGTCAGTCAGCAAGGTTCCCACTAAACTCAATCCGTCAGTCTATTGTTGTGTGCATGGAGCACAAGAGCTGACTTTAGATGCATTTGTTCTTTTATATTATATACCTTCTCTATTATGGCTCGTGTGCTGGGTGTATCGGGTGTGTACAGGATTTGTCCCATCAGCATTGGCTTGAGGAAGGCCCAGGCAATAGCTCCTCCTGTGGTGTTGACCATGTCCAGGTACATGTTCATACAGAAGGGAGCTACACAAAGACACAAAAGAGGAGCAGATCAAATATACAGCATTCTAAAGTGGAGGAGGCTTTTTTTGCCCGACATGCAAAGTCACAGGAGCTCCAAATTTTATAACAGCTTTTCAACAACTGGCTAGAATTGCTCTCCACTTGTTGAAAAGTATCACAGTTACTGAAATTGTGCACTTTAGCGAGATATCCTTGTTTTAAACTAAAAAAAAAAAAAAATTGTAATGGAACTGTGTGAATCAAGAGCAAATATGCATGAATGCAGAGGTGACAGAGTTCCATTTTAAAATCTATTCCCTTCAGAACATACTGGCATTCCGTGGTATCTTGAACCTCTCAATCATCTCCTCCCTCTGTGGGTTGTTGGTAAAGGAAGGGTCCGAATCTGAGACGAGGGGCAGCTTGGAGATTCCAAAAAGAACCTTGATGCCATGGCTGCACAGCGCTCGAGAAAGGGTAACGAATGATCCTGCGCTGGAAGTGGTGGACCTCCGCTCCCTCACTGGATGTGGCTAAAAAACAAACCATGATGCTGTTACTTACTATCTGATTCAGTACTGTGAATGCAGCAGAGAACTGAATCATTCACATTGTTTGCTTGGGCTAGGTGTAAGTTTGAGTGATCTCACAAACATGAATATATTATTGATAAAGAGCAGTAAAGGTGGAGCAGTTAAAAGAACTCACTTGGCTAAAATGGTTGTTGGCTGTCAGGTTGAGGTTTTTGATGTTGTTCAGGTAGATTTGCAGTTGGTTAATGGCAGGAAGCATCTTGTCCATCATGTCTGTTATAGCCTCAGTCACCCAAACCATGATTCCCACCACGGCCTGTATGTCGTCAGACAAAACCATCTGAAAGAAAAAAAACATTTAAACACACTTTAATCACTGTTACACTTTTTTGCCTCTCTTGTCTTTAATAATTTACAGGGTTTTGAAAACATCGGTCTACCACTACAGTATAACACCCAACAAATAACTCATTTCGGTGATTGGCTACTATCGTGCCACCAAAACCCACAGGGGAAAGTTTCATGTAAGCCGAGGTTGTGCATCTTTAACAAGTTTTATATCAGGAGTAAAAGACACAATCAAAAATTAGATATCATGAAATAAAACAAATTTTGTAAGTAACTAAAATGAGCTTTCATGGTCAAACAGATAAAATGCTGCATTTAACCTTTACTGGCCTACACTTTGTTGAGCCTTGTATGAGTTTTCTGCCATGGGTGTGTATTGGGGAAAAAGGGTTTGTCTAGTAAACAAACATTTTCTTGTACAAAGGCCTTTTTTCTGGCTCACGTTGCTCAAACAAACACACCCTGGAAAAACGTGTTTTGTGACTGCCCAACAAAAACAATTTCTTTGTTGAAGACACATTTATGTGCCGTGACAGAACTCCCACATTTTTTTGTGTGTGTATCCGTGTCTGTGTGTCCCTGTGTGAGTTTGTGGTTTTTTACATAACAATTATTAACAATAGACTTAAAGCCTTACTTTGTATAACACTTGTTCAACGTTTAGATGTCGAGTCATCAGCAGTGACAATGTGTACCACTGTTCAACAGACAGAGAGCAGAAGGTCTTCATCAGATCAGCCTCTTCCATGTTTGCGAGTGGTGTGGAGGGGCAGTGACGCAGGTTCACCAGCCAGGACAGGATCTGTTCCAAAAAACATGAAGAGAGTTAAAGAACCAGCCTATATGACCAACAGGGGAGCAGAAGGAAGGAGGCATGTCATGCACAAAAATACAGGCCTTATAGCACATATATATCATCAATAACAAATTTGCATTTCCACACTGTTTAACTGAGGTCTCTGTGGGCAGCCGACTTTCAAATCCCTGTACTGGTGAGGCATTTGGAAACATAGTGGGTGTGAGTTCTGTCCCATTTAGTAAAAATAAATGAATAAAAAAGACACTGTCTAGCATACTTATTAACATTAGTTTTGTATAGAGAAAAAATACTATGAGGCTTCATGAAGGTGAAAGCCTGAAAGATGCTTAAACCGCACTAAAGATGTTCACAATCATGGAAATGAGTTTGCTCCAATTCAAAGGATGAGCAAGTCACAAATGTCACTGGCAGCCACTTAGTAGTCTATTTTGTCAGTTTACTCACCTATGTATGCGCAGACAGGCATGTTTTGCCTCCTGCTGGCTAAACTCCATTTAAGTGATTTCTTTGTAGTTTTTTTTTTTTTACATAATCTGCATTACACAGTCAAAGACATTAAGAAAGCAGCCTTTTATTCTGCTCTGCTGTACGTCTGCTTGAGAGAAACCTTCTAAATACAGTGACCAGTCACTGAGTAATTTTCATTAGGCTTGCAATGTTCCCTACAACATTAAAGATACAACCTGTTTTTAAGCTTTGTTGTAAATGTACTGTATAAAATAATTAAAAAGCAAAGCTATATTAAAGCTGTGGTATTTTGAAGCAGTCTTACCGACTCTGGATTTTTTTATAGACTCAATGTTGTGTGTATTCAAATTTACTGAAAAGTGACACAAGCTGTCTTTGCTTACCACTAGATTGTTGTTTGAGAGCGTGCTGTTCATTAGGAGGTCAAGAGTTGCTGGATCCAAATCCATGTACTGCTGCACGTCCAGAACAAAAGCTGTTTTATTCTTCAGAATCTCACCAAATGTCATCACTCCTGTGAAAAAATGTCAAGTGAAAACAGATCAATTATTGCCAGTTGATTCCTTCTGTTTCTGTATATGTTTCTAAGAGTTAAAATTACAAATAGATTTTGAAAGTTACAAATTGTTCATTAAAATTTATTTTACATTATTTGATTTGCCTCTAAAATATGCTTATCTATAAACAATGAATCTAAAATACTCAAAGGCCCAGAATGTCACGCACACATTTATATGGTGATTTTATTGAATGTCTTTAAGCCCATTTTACTAACAATCACATGCAATTTGAGAAATATGCAGCTTGAGGATCTTGCCCAAAGACCCTTTGACAGACTGGGGAAGCCAGGGGTTGAACTCCAACTATTTCTGACTGGCAGACAACCGACTCTACATCCAGAGGAACACAGGCACTGTCTAATCAATGCAGGAGCCTCACAATTCCTCGTAGATGTTTTTAAATATTTTGAAAAAACATGTTTAAAAATATAGACCTGGTTTCAAGCCAGTCACACTCAGTGAGATGGTGGGTTTGATGTTTACACGAGCAACAAATACGAACAGTGGAAAAATTGGTCAACGGAAAGACAAAGTGGTGGCATCAGATGGAAATGAGCGAAGGGTGAGCTAAAATTAGTATTTTGTTTAATATCTACAACAAGGAAGAAACAAATAATAATACATGACTAAAAGTTTACATTTTTAATTCTGACAGTTCGAAATATACTTCTCGGTCACAATACGCCTAATTTAGGACAAAATGTATATATAATTTTACTTAGAAACTTTCCTTCTTCCATATAAAAAATTTTAAGGTGCAAAATTCTTAAACTATTGCAACATAAAGAAATATCTCACTTGAGGAAGTGCCGTTAATGTTGAGAGAGCTCACGCTGCTGATGTTAAAGCCCAGATTTTGGCTCAGCACACTAGACCTGTTATCACAAACAGAAAACAGACAAACCCAATTTGAGCAATAAATGAAAATATACAAATATATATATATAAATGTAATTTTCCAGACCTCAATACTATCCAAACAGAGCTTGGACAATTCAGTGATACAACGTATTTTGGAAATTAAATGGTAGATAAACCACTAGTCAATTGCAAAAGCAGCTTTCTTTGAAGAAAGTGCTACTCTCTGCTAGGAAAACCATTGAAATAAAAACTTAGAAGTATGATGACATCTTTGTACCAGTCTGTGTGGACATTGTAGCTCCTGGGGTCCCCAATTACAGTTTGATAGAAGATATCAACCAGAGATGTTGTGTTCATCACCAGACCCTCAATTATGACCTCTAGGCTGGGCAAGAAAGTGTGACAAAGCTGACCGGACTCTATGTTGAGGCTCTGCATCAGGAGGTGTACAGTCTCTGTATCCTCTAACAAACACACCTGTAAGAAATCAGTCACATTATGAAGTGCAATGACGAGTTTGATTTTCATGTCTGTTTAAACCCTTTAGTATGATTATTTTCATGTTTGCTTGAAAAAAAAAAAACTCCCTCTGCTTTACTGCAACTTCTGCATACGTGTACATTTCACACTTTGGAGAGGCAAGTGTGAAATGTACATGGTGGACAGGCGTGTCTATTACCCGTTTTGCTGTGATATTCATTTGAGATAGCTTCACTATTAGCCTTAAAAAAACAGGGCTTGTTCAAAGTGTTTCAGTGCTATTTTTGTGGAATACTGATGTCAATGCTGTGGCTTCTTATTAAACTCAGCAGTTTAATAAGTTTGCACAGGTCTCTCTGGGAAGGTAGGCTTCAGCTAAATAAAGAATCAAATTAAAAACTATATTTCCATAGGTATATACAGCGCAAGTGAGACTATATGTGTGAGGTCTGCAATAACAAAAGGATATACATTTTAAGTAGTTCTAATTAAATCATCTGTTAGTAAAATATATAAAAACCCACACAGTGTTTTCCATGGAAACACACTGCTTCCACCTCATCTTCGGGATGTAACAGCATGTATAATTATGACTTACCTCATAATTACCTTTTAGTTAGTGTAATTAGGATTCTCAACCAGGTTTTGAATTACAAGCTATCACATAACCAGGGTTAGCTAATGGAACGTGCAGCAGGAACAAATTTGGCATGCCAAGTTTTCCAAGCAAATAAAAATTATTAATTGGTAGCACACAATGCAACCTATTATATTCAAGTATTTTCCACAATGTAAAAGGAATAAAACCCTGGGAATCTCAAGTATAGTAACAACTTTTTAATCGTGTTACCAATTTCTCACATACGATCTTAATCTCTAAATTATAAGAAAGAACCTAGACACTTGTTTTGCTTTTTGAAGCAGCGAGCATCTGTAATTTTCAGTTGTGAGTTATTATTTTACATTTTGTTTTAATGATAAATGTGTGCAATCAGAGTAATTAAGTCACAAACCAGGTATCTCAGGAGGTCTAGATTTTCTTTAAACTGTGGGTCTGTTGGGAGGGTCTGGAAAAGCTGACTAGCTGTTTTGATGATCTGCTGCACGAGCATCAGGTTCTCTGTGAACAGTGAGTGAGAGAGAGAAAGCAAGAAAGGGAAGGGGAAAATGAAAGTGAGAGGGATGCTATTAGAGTTTGTAGTCTTAGGGAGTAAGGTCTGTAAGGTGACAGAATAACATGACATCCCACTGGGCTTCATTACAACTTGCACCATTACGGGGCATCGTCATCAGGCAGCAAGCAGCAAATGATGTGCTTAAAGTGAAACCCTGTACTAGACTGATGGGGCCAGAAGGGCCAGCAGTACTAGATGCTGTCGTGCATTAAAACACATCTGACAAGCCCTAAGAAAGGCACCACCTCAGGCAGCAAGATATGATGACAGAATATTTAATTAGTCCAAAATTAGACAATGTTGATGTTTAATCTCAGGCTGCTAAACATCTACAGGCCTTTGCAATTACAACAGTGCACTGTGTGTGAGTGCATCTGTGTGTGTGTGTGTGTGTGTGTGTGTATGAGTAAATATGAGTAGGGCTGCAGAGAAGTGAAGCTGCTGCTGCTTACAAAGTGATTCTATGCACTAAAAACATTATCACACAAGCACAGATGCAAATTAAAAGGAGGTCATAGATGTCCACTTGTGCGAGTGCGAGGGGAGACGTTTAGCGAGGGCGGACAGGATAAGTGATTGAATTCTACTTTGCTAATGAGATTTAAAAAGGTGCTGAGTGGCTTTCTGCTGGAGAATGGCCATATGGCCTTGGGCTCTTTGGGAGCTCAAGCTAAGCTGGTGTGAAGTCTTATTCCTCATATCTCCAGAATTAATTTTGCAATACTTTAATCATGTATACAATAGCAACAGCATTGGCAAAATATATTCTCGTCTTGCTGTGGTCTCGCAAAAGCTATAAAAGCTGAAGAAAAGGGTGGCATTGCTCTAAATAGCAGATTGTTGCTTATATGTACATACCTTCCCAGCAGGTATGTAAATACAAGCTGAAGCATCAGCGTGAGCTTGACAGCATGGCAACAATTAGACTTAGCATGGATAAAAGGAGATTCACTCTGGAGTCAGAATTGTAAAGTCACTTTAGTTTAACTAATAAATGTGCATTTCTCATCATAATGCTCCTCTTGGACAAAGAAGACTGTAAATGTCCAGATTGGGTCAAAAAGAACTGAGCCCTTGAGTTACCTTGAGATTCATTGGCTAGTGCTCTGGTGAAACTTTTAATCACAGCGGAGTATGGTAAGGCATCGGGAAGCATATCCACCACATTCTTGAGGAGATCCATTGACGACCTACAGGAAATAGGAAGGACTGTTTGTTAAACAGAGGCTTTTAAAATAGTTGACTATAAGGCAAACAAACTAAATTGAAAGTTTCTAGAAGCTAGAACAAATATAGATCTCACCATACATAGTGCACAAGATACATTCTTTTTTGTCACACCTTAAGCTGTAATGAAGGACATAAAAATAACACTTACTTTTCAAAGACGTCAGGGAGAGTGAGGAAGGAGAGTACCCCAAGTGCAGCATCAATGGTCTCTTCTCGAGAGGCATTCAAGCCCCACTGCATGCCACTTGTAGCTCCCTTCATCACAACGCTCAAATCGGGATTGGCAAAGAACACATGGGCTGTTTCCATAATTTCTGGTGTTGTAGGAGGGACAGCCAGAGCTTTGAACATGGTTGGGTAGTCAATGTAGAACAGGTCTATGAAGTCATTCATCGGGTCTGTTGTCATCATTAATGAGGCATCACGTCTGCGTCTGACCAAATGTGTGTGGTAACCGTCTGTCATTTCTGAGTCACTCAAATGTTGGACCATTGGGTCTGGAACATTACCGGTGCTTACCAACTGCCTAAACATAGCAATAACGTTTCCTACTAAGTCTTCCAGGAGCTCTACCGTTGCTTGCATGTCTGTGTTCATCTTGGCCAGGGCAGACAAGACAGGCCTTACGATGTCATAGGATCTGAACAGAGCCTCACTCAGCAGGTCTAGCCCAGATGCTTCGGTGGAGTGTAACCACATAGACAACTCGGCCACCTTCTCTGCTATCAATTTTGTGTCATTGGATCTCAAAAATTCCTCCAAGACTTGGTAAATCATAGGATCATCACCAAATACCTTAATGTTAATCATCAGTCTGATAACTTCTGTTGTCAAGTCGTAAAGAGATGCAGTTGTGTTCCCTGCTGGGATGGAGAAGATATCATAAGAGGAGATGTTTGCAGAGGAAAGGAAGCGCATTGCTGCTTCTTTGAGGAGCTCCTCGGCTGATGTGCTCTGTTGAAGTAGTTGATAGTTGTCCAGGATGTAGCCTGTAGCGTTCACAAGAGCTTCCATGTAGGGCTGCAAGGCGGGGGCCACATTATGCAATTCATCTGAGAGCATTTTGATGGAAGACAAACTGTAGAATAAAGAATTTGGCTGAATGTCAGGTTAAGCAGCACAGTACATCAAACATGGTCTATGTGACTGTGACTCTGTAAGCTGTCTCATGTAAAAAATATAAACATGAGTTCAAAATCTGGAGATTATTGGAAAGCCAAAATACTCACTGAATATAATGAAACGGATTTTTGAATTGGTCTTTTCAATACTATGATTAGATATAACATTCAGATTTAGAAAGAAGACATATTTCCTCTTCATCAGCCTTTTCCCATTTCATCTTTGATGAAAAAGACTGTAGAGTGTTTCCACTGTGATCACTGATCTATGACTTATGTAGTAAGACCTGACTGATTCCCTGCGATATGCAAAATGTGATCCTTATCACCACGCTGGTCTCATTATAGCAGCTGGCATATACTGTAAATGGAAATCAATTTTAAGAGGATGTCTCGGCTAGCTGAATTGTAGTTAAGCCGCTATCTGTGCAAGCCTGCCAGTTTTCAGGCAGGCTTGCATTAAATTAATCAAGTTCAATGCAAATGTGATCACTTCACATCCTTGTGTAATTACGTATGAATCAAATTGGTTTGACTGGAGCATCGTGGATAATGCTGTTATACCAAATGGAGTGGCAAGTTCATGGTGAGTTCATGTATACTATAGGTGAGTCATTTTCTGTGGTTCTTTATAAAAATTAAATTGACTGTTAACAGAATTTAGTGGGAATGTAAAGAACATTTCCACATTCAGATACCATGTTCAGGGGGTTTCTAACGTGGCTGTACGACATTTTGTTATGATTGTATCTTGCGATTGTGATCTACTGAAAGCTTGGATTACTCTTAAAACTATGACACGATTCTCATTCCTCATACTTGCTGTGGTCATAAAAACAGTTTGCTCCTCAAGTAAGTTTTGAAAGTCTAAATGCAGCTAGATGTGATGTCTCATCAACAGTCACTTAGTGATTCGATGGATTGACCATTTTGACCATAAAAAACATTTCCTCTAAAACATAGCAAACCATGGTCACTGCACATAGCAGTGAAATTATCTGACTGTAGCTCACCTGTTTTGCAACTGCATGTCTTGGAGCTGGTTTTGCCAGTAAAGCTGTTCCTCAGGACTCATAGACTGCTCTACCAGCATTGAGATGTGGTTGGAGAAATTCATGACAAACTGATTTATCACAATTACGTTGTTAATGTTGACTTGGTAGAGTGACTTTACAGTTTCTACAATCCTAGCAGCTGTGTCGCTCACATTGGTTGGTCCCATCATCTGCTTTAAAGACAACATAGAGCAGAGAGGGACCATTAGCAATCAACAACTTTCTCCGTGCGTCAACACTGACCCCAAGTGGTAAAACTGTTAATTGTACTTGCAAGTGTGAATGCGGTATATATTTTACTATCAAGTGAAATTAAGTAGTACTTAATTTGACATTTTTACACTTACACTCATGTTCATTTGGGAGTAGAGATTCTGTGCGGAAGCATAGGCCTCCAAAACAGGCTTCAGGCTGATGTTGCACCACACAGCCATGGTGTTAGGGCTTAACCCTGCAGCCTCACTGACTGTCTCCCACACTTTGAGAACTTCACTGCACTCCAAGGTGCCATTAGCCTATAACAAAACAAAAACATGTGTCACGTGTTTCATAAGCACTGGAAAAAACCTGTTCAGTTACTAAGACGAAGAAATGAGGAAAAGGTCAGAAGTCTCACACAGATATTTTCACTTTTAATAGACTGGTACACACCCACAAGCAAGCTGCTCTTTAAAAAAAAATGTATTTACAAAGCAGCAACTGTTTCTGTCACGTCAAAAGTCTATTACAGGGATTAATGTTAAGGTAGGCTATAATAACAAATCTAACAGTAGCATTTTCAGGAATTAACATGATATGAATACATAAATATGCACTGATGCCAGGAAAGCATTAACAACACACCAATACTTGTTTCTGTACAGTCAATAAGTCAGCAGCAGATGTGCTTAATATAATCTTGTGATTTTATGGTTTGTAATTTATGTCAATTTGTGAGCTTTTGAGATGTTACCTATGGATAAAGGTATCCTCTCTCCTTGTTAGCTGTTTTCAAGTTACATTAAGTTAAACTACCCCTTTAGCTTATTTTAGTCTACTAATTTAAGTAAGCTTACAGAGCTGCTAGAAATGCTATATCAACATATTAACTCAATAGATATTTAAGTGATATCAGTATATACATACAGCTTTCAAAAGGCAAGTCATTACTGCCACACCAGTTTAAGAGAGCAGCACATTGCAAACAAGCGCAACAGTAGTTGTCCTGCAATGAATAAAGTTATGTGTTTCAAATATCTCTCAGTCAAGGCTGAAAAAACATTTTAAAAAAGACCAATTCTGATACAGGTATCTTGGATTAGGCAAAATATGTTGATATTATCAACTGGCCAGTATATACTATAAGACTTAGAAGTCGAGTTTGGGGGTCATACGCTGACAAGTTGTTATTGTGTGTGTTATTTTGTGGTTCAGCAAGACTATATAATGCCTACCTGGCATAAATAACAAAAGAAAAAATATCAAAGCTTATATATAGTCAACAACTCTACCCTGATGTTAGCCATAGCTAAATGTTTTCTGCGTCATCGCATCAGAATCTTGTCTGTCTACATCTGTCTAACTCTGACGAAAGTTAAATAACTCAACAAATTCTGATGCAGAGAAGCGGAACAGAGAAGAAGCGAGAGAGAGAGAAAAACCTCACAGCCTCACTGTTTTAACTTCTGTCAAGGATGAAGGAAGGAAGACAGACATTGCTGTGTGCAATTACGCACACACATACACATGCAAACATTTCCATAAATGAGATACCGGCAGATGACTAGGGAGACACTTGCACGAATGATACAGCAAGTCTAAAAAGCATTCTTTCAAGAACACTGACCTGCTGAGCCGCCCGCACTGTGCTTTCAATGGCAACCTGAAATTTTTCCAGGACTTCAGAAAAATTGTAATGAGTGTTGTTCAAAGACTGTGCAGCTTCTCTCATCAGGTTCAGGATGGGAATTTGAAGGCTTTGTATCATCACTGAAAAGAAGAAGACAAAATGGCTTGACCCACAAGTTTTGAAAAAACAAAACAAAACAAAACAGCAGCAATACAGCACATTAGTAAAAGTGGCAGACATATCAGGAAATGACTATCTCTTACTTGGCATGTGCTGCATTAGTCATAAGTTGTGTCTAAAGAACAAGTAAATAAAAGTAAAGCTGGCACTATATGTTCTTCCTTAACATTCTCACCATTTCCAGCTTGGATGTTCTCCACTAAAGTTCCAACCATTTTTTCAAACTGTGGGATAACAGACATTAAATTGTCCAATAACTCTGTTCCTTCAAGGGTGGACAACAGGGTTCCCAGCATCTGTTGAAGCCTGTAACAAATTAGTAACATATTAGGTATGGTTTAGGGTAATCACAGAACAGAGCGGCAGTCTTTACTGTGAAGCAAGTTACAATTACTGTCAAATTATCGTGGGCATCAGGGTAATTTGGGGCTTTTAACGATTTCTTTGAACTGTTACATATATAAACAAGTGCAGATTCAAAGATCAATCTGGAAACCCCCAATACTCAAGGCTGCCATGAACTGGAAACCACATCACTATCCACAGTGAAGCCAGATTTATATTGCCATGGACTGACACATCTTGAAATCTGTTGCTGCCCAAATGAAAAAGTCAAATGCCTTCTAAAGAAATGTTTTATGGTCACACAAGCTATTTGGACACCCCAACATTAAATGGGTTTGGAGTAGTAAAAGAAAGGTTTTCTAACCTAAGAAATCTTTATCAGCTTTCAAGCATATTGGTGATAGGATCATGGGGGTTTTGCTACTGATACATTAAACAAAACAGATGGAATAATGAAGAAGGAGGACTACCTTCAAAATCTTTGATGCTCCAAAAGTTGAATGATGCCAAACAAAAAAATTGTTTTTGGAATGAATAAAACAGGATAACATTAGGCTGCTGCCATCAATTTGAATGAACTCTGCCAATTCTGCCAAGATAGGTGGTTAAATATCCAGCCAGAATTATGACCAGAAGCTTATTGATTGCTACTAAAATTTGGTTGAGGTGCAACTTCCCAAGGCACATTTAACAAAAATATTACTGGGGTTAAATGGACAATAGAAATAAATATATATTTATTCAATCTTGTGCACCCAGTTCCTGTTTTTCAAAGTTAATCAAAGATTCTTATCAAAAGGATAAGAATGTACACAGTACAATCGTTACACTCTGGAAAAACAACAGTTCAAAGAAATTATTAAAAGCCATGAAAGTGCCATGAAATTTATGCCCATGATGAGTGTATGTAAACTGTAAAACAAAATTACTTCCTACACACATCAGGTATGCAATTTAATATCAAACTGCTGTATAACAACAAGCCATTTGGATTGTTACCATTACACTGATAATTACACTTACTTGTTCCATGTGTCTTGGTCTGCATTCCCAGTTAATATGGTCTCCAGGACTGGAACAAGTTGAGTAAAAGCCTCCAGGGATGGAGCAGTCATATGTGAGCCAGTGCCTTCCGCAACCAGTGGCCAAAACATGCTCACAAGTTTGCCCAACTAATAATAAAAAGTGTCAACAATAAGTGTGCAGTCCCGTGAGATGTTTTTATTATTAATAAAATTATTATTAATTAAATGTCATTTTTAAATTGAACACTTTTAGATGTTATGTTTTCAATATATAAATGTACGTTAAACTAATTTTACCGGACATATAATAAAATAAAAATAAAAGTGCAGACATTTTACCTGCTGAATGATTTGTTGTGCTGATGCATTTTCAAAGCCTGCCCAGAGGTTCATGTTACCTGAAATCATTAAAAAAAAAATGTGCTCACACATCAGGCCTCGTGGATGTGGAACTGCAAGCAGAACGACCAACTCTTACAACATATATCAGAAGCATTGTGGTACTTTGATCTACTCTTGTTCTTAGGCTTTTTGGCATAAATGCCGGAATGATGAAGTGCACAATATGACCTCCACTCAATCAGATTTCATCAGGATTTAACATGCAGTCCACCTACAGTGGTATTAAGAAGCTGACTTGCCTTGGCCATACTCCAAGATAACCTGAGTGATGTTAATGAGGGCAGAAATGTAGGGCTGGACTGGGGATTGCTGTGACAGGAGGCTCTGCAGCGTCTTCATTTCATTGAAAATTCTTAGGAAACAAAGCAAATCAAGATTTCAGATCTTAACAAGTCTTATCAAATGTTCTTTGTGTTCTCTAATGATTGCATAGAATAGAACTGCATGCATGCAATCATTCTGTTAATTTATTTATTTTTATCTCAGAGCATTAATAAGGATTAGAAGTACATGTAAAATCCCTAGTACCTGAAATAACCTTTTTATTTGACAAAAATAAAAATAAAATATAAGAGAGAACTTTTGGACAAGATCTAAACTACAATTAGACCTATAAATTTTCCTTAGAAAAATTAAACATCAGATTTGTTAAATTTCACAGAGAACTGCAATAGGTTGAAAGCAGAGTATTACTACAGACTACTTTTGTAGAGTAAAAATAGACTAAAACATCTGTTGCAGCTAAAAATATATTAAGAACTTTAATTTGAAGCAATTTTGGGTGCTGGAAAAGCAAAGTGATACTTACTGCACTTGTTTATTTTTTATAGTAAATCAAAAGCATGCTTTTAGTTCATCTAATGCATAGGTGTCAAACTCTGGCCCGCGGGCCAAATTTGGCCCGCAGCCTAATTACATTTGGCCCGCGAAGCCATACCAAATTATTATTAGAGCTGGCCTACTGGTATTATACAGCTAATATATATATTGTTTAGTATTAAGCTTTGCTTGTCCCATATTCAGTTTTCCAGCAGAACTTATTTAAGTCCATAAGAAAAGATTCCTTCTTATATCTGGAGGAAGTTTTTTTTTCAATAAATATTAACGTTAGCCCGCAACTTTGTTCCAGTCTTGAATTTTGGCCCACTGTGTATTTGAGTTTGACACCCCTGATCTAATGCTTTATTACATTTAATACATCATATATTAGTTTTTGTGAGGCATTATTTTAAAGCAATCCATATTCTTAAAGCTATTTTGAAATGATTCATATTTGTTAAAGAGTACTCATTCGAGCCCCTTCTGTTACAAAATTATGGTAATTGTGTACAGTAAAGTAGCGAAACTCACATCTGATTCAGGCTGTCTTGTCCATTGGCTTCAGAGATGGTCTCAAAATATGTTTTTACAAACTTGAGTGAGCCAAGCATGTATTCTGCAACCATTTCTGGTACAGTTTGTTGGATGATTCTCTCAACTTTCTCCAGGATGACGATGGAGATGTTTTTAGCTGAAGCGAAGCTCATGTTTCGTTGGACAATGAGATTTACTGACTCTTGGACAATTTCCAGAAAATCTTGCTGTGACAGTGGGATAACAGTAATGTTTGGGATCTGTATAACATGTTGCACTACTTCTACAATGGCAGCTATGAAGCTTTCATCCTGTAGGCCTTGTTGCTCTGCCACCATCACAGCTTTGCTTAGAGACTCTGTGATATTGTTTATTATGGAAAGGTAGGCCAGCTGATCATCACTGAGAAAATTTTCCACTGTCTGCAGGATGTATTGGAGATCTGTCACAGGGGTGGCAATGGTGGAGTTTTTCCATTGGATCATACTGCTAAGGAGCAATGCGACATCGGGCTCTGTCATCCACTTCTCAATGAGACCAAGGTACTGCTTAATTTGGAGCGCCATGGAATGCAGAATGGTTGCATCGAAGTGCTGTTCAGAGCCTTCAGTGTTATTCCATGACTCAAGGTTGACCTCTATTAAGTCCAACAGATGCTGAAGAATCTCAATTGCTGTCTGGCCAGTTTCAGTCACAACGGTGCCATCTATTGGGCCTTGGAGGCTGTTTATTAGGAACTGGACCTTGTCACTAACAAACAAAGAGAAATTTGTCTGTGCTAGCTGTAATGCCACTTGCATTTGTGTGATGGAAAAGAAAGGATGAAGGAGCTCTGCGGTTGCACTATCGCTGGTGATGTTTTCCAGCCGTTTCAAGTACCATTCTATAAGCTTTAGATATACTGTCTGGACTTGCACAGGGTCCGTCATTTGGGAGGTGTTTACTGGCTGCATGTCGGCAATCAACTGTATCAGACCCTCTACCACTTCTATTTCATTCATGATCTCTGGAGTGTTTAGGTGGCTCTGGTCTAGGCTCATCTTGATATTAGTTAGGGTGAGATTCAAGCTGTCTACAAGAACCATGTTAGGACCGGAGTTGAAGTTAACTTGGGTGAAGTCATTGATAGTCTTATTGACAATTACAGGGATGAGGGAGAGGATGTCTGTGTTGTTATGGAGAGAAGGTACCTGTGTCAGAAAGCTGCTGAACATATCTATGAGTCCCGTAACACACTTGGTTGTTACCATGATGTCATTCTGGGGTTCAAAACAGCTCTCAACATTTGCAATCCCGATTATATTTGACATGAGTTTATTTATGTTGGAAGCTCCAGCTAGCTCGGCAATAGCATTTAGGTCCTCAATGGTTAGGTTTGTCTGTGTAAGGGCATTCTGGACATCGGACACGGTAACATTTGGTGTATTCATGACCACTTTGATGAATTGGAGGGTCTGCTTGAATGTTTCCAGAGCGGCAGTATCATTTGGTGACAGGAGCAATGAGAAAACCAACGAAGCTATGTTTTCATATTCTTTATCCCCCAAACCAAATGGACCAATTTTGATGGTGACAGTCCCATTGGCTGTGAACATCATGTCTAATATCTGATCCAGAAATTTAGAGATTTCTGAAAATCCAGCCAGACAGTCCTCGCCTGCTGCGCATTTGGTTATATTACTCTGCAGAGCCTTGAAATCCTGAAGAAACTGAGCAGCATCACTTTGGATTTCCTTTGGCAGGAATGCTACAAATTTCTGGATAACAATGTCCTGGGCAGCATCTGGTCCAGCCTGAGTGAGGTTCTGCAGGCTCTCAGGTGTGAGGAGGTTGAGAAAGTCCATGGAAAGCAAGTGGAGGTCAGTGACTTGAGCCGTGCTGTACTGGCCATTTGGTAACACGACATGTTCAATTTTTCGTAGCCTATAGAGGGAAACCACAAACTCTTGAATCTGACGGACGTACCCAAGAATGATCTCAGTTGGGTCACCATTTGGAGAGTCCATCACTGTCTTGAACTGCTCCACAGCACTGATGATGGCTTTTACAAAACCCACTGAGGTCTGGTTGGTGAAAGGCTCAATTGCTTTTATG
Organism: Aulonocara sp. 'chitande type north' Nkhata Bay; assembly: GCF_057382095.1. NCBI lineage: Eukaryota > Metazoa > Chordata > Actinopteri > Cichliformes > Cichlidae > Aulonocara > Aulonocara sp. 'chitande type north' Nkhata Bay. Next base: position 27,858,738 of record NC_141359.1, on the reverse strand, counting down.
AGACTGTCCACTTCATCAGAATGGAAGTAATCAGAATAGGTAAGCAGAGTGTGTCCCATGATGTTTGGGAGATACAATGTGAGGTTACCCTCCAAAGAGAGGAACTCCCTTATCAGCTTTTCCAGTTCAGGCAAGGTTGGGTCTGTTTCATTGAAGGTAAAAATATGCTGGTTTAACCTGCCGAGTTTGGAGGCTACAGCAAGGATTGTGGAGGCATTAAGTGGAGACTCTTGGCTGAGCAGAGGAACAAGTGATGACAAACCCGTGGACTCTAACAGGGCATGAATGTTTAGAGTCATGGTAGCTGGGTTAGTGATGTTTTGATTGGGAAGCTTGGAGATTGTACTGAGGAATTCATCCAGGTTATACATCAGATTAATCAGGTAATCAGAGAGGGCATCACCTCCTTTGATTTCCTGTTTCAAATATACAGCTGTCTCATTTGTATATATTTCACCATACACATGTTGCAGTAGATTCACAGATCCTTTGAGCCAGCTACAGAGAAACAGAAGAGTAAAACAGAACATGCCAACTTTATAAAGTCCTGAAAGCAATGCATGTGTAACATTAAAAATAACAGAGAGAATTGAGCGTTTCTATTTAACTGTAATACGAAATGTTGTTGTCACTACAAAAAACATGGTAATCAAACTAAAGTGCTGACAAACATGTTATGCTAGCACGCATTAAGAAAACATTTTTTGTAGGCTACTAGTTACAAAAAGGCAGTGCGACAGCAATTCCTATTGGCTTGTTAAACAGGCAGCTCACTGTAGCTACTTATTTAACAAACATACGGTAACAGAACAGCGTAAATCTCTTTATCTACACTGATTATTATGTTTTTAAAAAGCAGAAGACATGCTTCAATTCTAAAGCATAAAATTTCCATGTATATTTCAATCAAAACTAAAAAATCTTTGTCACTTACTTCACAAGGGCATCACTTGGTGACATCAGAGCCTGAGTCATTGCTTGAACAAAGTGTGGCCAGTTGAAACCAGTGTCACAATGAAGGGCTAAGTTCTTGTTCAAAGAACCTACAAAGCAACACATGCTAGGAATTAGCTGCATTGACTGGAACAAACCGGATTAACAGGCTTTTACACGTATACTAAATAAATATATTTTGTAACTGAGCTCCTTTGATTTGTAGAATTATAATAAAATACAACTTTAATCCTTTCTTTTGTTGAACACAGTTTAGTAGTCACATATTGTCTAAAAATATGTCTGTGAAGGTTCTCAGTCATCCAGGTCATCGTAGTCAAAGGAGCTTGCAAAGAAAAGCGTCTGGACTTCTTTAAGTTGCTTGAAGACGTTTCACCTCTCATCTGAGAAGCTTCTTCACTTTGAACTGAAGAAGCTTCAGTTCAAGCTTCTTCAGTATTTAGATATATTTGTATGATATTTGTATATTGTTAGTTTTCAGTTCAGTTCAGTTCAGTTCAGTTCAGTTCAGTTCAGTTCAGTTCAGTTCAGTTCAGTTCAGAGAAGAGAAGAGAAGAGAAGAGAAGAGAAGAGAAGAGAAGAGAAGAGAAGAGAAGAGAAGAGGAACTCACAGTTTGCTGGCTGAGTGGTGACATCAGGGTGGTAGTTCAAAATCCAGTAAGCAATGTGGAAGTAGTCCTTTACCGGTGGCCACTGATCACTATTTTCAATTCTTTCACCAAGACTGATCATAAACCACACAAGACTATAAGCAAAGAAAAATCACAACATGTCTGAGTCAGTAAAGTAATAACACACACCTTGTAAAGCATTGTGCACATTATCTGAAATCTGTTTTCTTCTATTACATTTACTAAAGTGGGAAAATCTGCACAGTCTTATCAAACTTAAATCTAGTTACCAAAAGAACCCCCGTATGTTAGGCCTGTTTCTTATGTGCTAAGTTTGTTATGCTATGTTGTTATCCAAGTAGAAAATGAACACTTTGTCAAGACCTGTTTTGAAGAGCTCCAGAAACAAACTGGGTGTTGTTGTCGGGTATCCAGTTCATCCAGTATTCTTCATCCAGCTTTTCTGTCATTTCGGTCAAAATCTCAGCAAACTCCAAGCTCTCCTCATACAGCTCGTGCCACTCAGACAGAATCATGGGAAGTGTTATGTTGAAATCTGCTTCGCCTGTTAGGATGGAGTACAGATCTTGTCCCTGGGGATTATAATATGAACAATATAAGAAATTGTTTCTTTAAACAGTTAAAGCAAAATAAATTAATAAATCCTTAAAAAAAACATATTTATACTTTTTAATTTATAGAATTAAGCCTTCCTTGTTAAGAATCTGTTGCTTTTCACTTGAGTAAGTTTATTTTTTATAATGTAGTAAAAAATTATTACATAATATAGCATTTTTTTAGACCACAAGTTGCACATAAAATATATTTTTACCTTTTTAATCAAGTCCTCCCAGTCCATCAGCAAAGCTTGTTGCAGATTCCCGTTGTTGGGGCAGATCAGTGCTGTCCATACTTCAGTTTTTATGCTATTGATGGATAACAGCCAGTCCAAGGAAGCCAGAACTTCTTCACATTTTACATCCTCAGTCGACATCACCTGGTAAAACAGAACAACACATCATCTGATTTACTGCGGAAGCCTTGAGGGAGATACTTAATGTATGAAGTGACAATAAAAAGCTCAACTGACAGCGGAGATCACATGTGTAAGATGCCAGATTTTGACACAGAACCTGTTCACAGGCTAAAAGTTAAGGTCAGTCAACATAAATCCTACATACCTTCATAACTACTTCCATCACACTGTTGAGGACACGGTCCATCAAAGCGCGTGACTCGGACTGGTTTGTCAGCAACGTATGATAAATCATTTGGAGGTCATTAGCATCTTCCAGGACATTCTCTAGAATGTCTGCAAGACAGAAACAAACCAAACTCAACTTAGTGAGAAAATTGGTTTTTGGATTAGGCCATAAAATCAGTAACTTTTCCTAGTTTAGACACTTTGTTAAGTTACAAAAGACACACATATCACTTCAGTACAAGTGTTGTTTTGTCCAGTTTTGCTTGTTTTGTTGTTTTGTGTGTGTGTGTACTTTCCCACAGGCTAACTAATCTTATTGGGTTCAACATTTCATCTTTCATCAGTCCCATGAGAAAGGGTGTGAACTTTTTCCATTCATGTCTTTGGTATGTATTGTGTAACGCAACTGATGATAAAGCAAAATGTCCGCTGAGTGCACAAGCTTCTCTATTTCTCAAATGCTGCTCTCTTTATAAACCTGACATTCTTACAGCCCATGTCTTTTATTTTTATTTTAGTTTATGTTTCCCTGTTGGATGTATAAGAATCACCAATAATGATTGGAAAGCCATTTTAATAGTGCTGGAAATAAAAGTGAAACATTCACCGTAATGTTAATTTTCAAATAAATGCTCTCACAGGTGAGACCTCACTATGGACATGATGCTTTGTTGTCATACCTTTTAGCATGTCAATGGTCTCTGATGCTAGCTTCATGGACTGATAACCAGTTCTGAGGATGCCCTGGACAACCGTATTCACCTCAGGCACATTTTGTACAAGCTCCAATGCTGCCTGACCGATGTTCAGAAACCTAACAAAGCAAATGATAAGACTCAGCTTAAAGCACAAGACATCAAAATTACAAGAATCACAGGAGAACTAGCAGAACAAATAAGTAATACGAAAGTTTTATCAGCTTCAGATCAAAGGTAAGAAGAACAGTCATTTTAGCTTCAATTGATTTTCTACTAGTATTATTTAAATTGGAGAAAACACTGTACTCACAGCTCTTCCTCTGCGTTTTGTGGTTCTGTATCTGAGCTGCGCCTGGTCCTTGTGATGTTGGAGGCTTCAGATTCTCCTGAAGAGAAATATCCAGTCAGATTGTAGACCAGTCCTCTGGCAAAGAGCACGTCATGTTTAGCAACCTCCTTAATCCAGGCCAGGAAAACCTGGGAACGAAACATGAATCTCATCAAAACATCAATATTGTAAAGCCACTGCCAACTGAATACCGTTGAGGTTTCTGTGCAGGTGTGGATTGGAAGATGTGGTTGCTTCTTACTATCACGAAAGCATTTCGAATGTCATCAAATAATTATTTGGCATGCTCTTAATCGTAAGTCGCATTGGGAAAGCAAGTTGGGAGCATATGGAACAATTTTAAAAAACAATCAAAACAATGGAAAAGGAATTAAAAGAAAATTTTATTTCTTATATATGTGATTCTCTCTGTTAATGCTAATAACATTAGCCTACCTGTCTTGCCACCTTTTCTGTGCTGATCATGCTTAGAACCTTGTCCACAATTCCTGAGCTGCATGCTGTTGCTGACCACAAGATGTTGCTGCTGTTATCACACAGATAAGAACGCACCAGATCTTTGTCCAACATCAGGCCGAAAGCCTACAATGGTCATGGAGAGATGATAGTGTTAACCAAAAAAGTAAATATATATGTTAGCTTTAAGTGGGTTCTTTAACTGGAATATGCTTTAGACAATTTTAACTTAGCTAATGTTAGGCAGTATCCTTAATAGTTGCATATTCTGTCTATAGTATGGTCTGATAGAGAGTAATATCACTTTAAGGAGCAAAAACAAATACAGTCACTATATTACTTATCAAAATGTTTATTTGCTCTACATGCAAATTTTATGTCTCTGTTTTCCCTCATTTGAATCTTGTTTTCTAATTCCCATTGTGAAATTCAGTTTCCAGGAAATGTTTTGTGAGCACTTTGGAACAACCAGACTTTCAGCTAAAAATAAAGCCAGAAATTCAAATTACTAAGAGAAAAACAGTTGTACTTCATATGTGTTTGTAAAAGTGAGTGGACAACTACTCCCTGCAAGCTTCTTAACTGTGTTAAAATATTTTGTTGTTGGTTTAAATATGTGGTTTGAATAAATGACTTTCCTGAACTTGGATTTGTACCATTGCTCTGACATTCTCACGTAAAATCTCTTCATATGAGTTACCACTGTTCAGTAAAGACAAGAAAGTAAAAGTTTAACAGGATGTGTCTGTGTAAATGTGTAAATGAATCGTACACAACCCTCACAACCCTCTTTGTGGAACTGTTGTTGTTGCATAAATAACTTCCTTATTAGAATTAAAATCCCTAAGACCAGCTTAATGACCCTGAAGAAAGAGATGATGACTTTTTTTAACCTTATAACTAGAAATATTTAATGTGCAATGTATTGAAAGGCACATGTAGAACTCTTTTGCTATTACCTTTTTTCACATGAAAGGAACTGCCTTCTGTGGCATTGCTATTTCTTTGCATAGTACTGTTTACTGAACTGTTGCGTGATAATGCATACCTTATCCAGTGGTATCTCATAATCCAAAACATTTTCTACGAGGAATTTCACCGTTGTTCCTAGTGAGTCATTTGTGACCAGTTTTCCAAGGGGAATGGTGACATCTATGAAGAATTCAAGCACACTGTCAGATATTAGCAGACATGGGTGATACATAGAGTATTTACAGTAAAGCAAATGGTCCATAGTTACTTTTGCCAGGCCAATGATTGATATAGGTGATCACTCTGATGGCTTCAGCAAGAAATGAATCATACTTGGAGAGCGGGCCACTGGTCTCAGGGAAATCTTCCTCCATGGTATATGCATCACTAAAGAGACAATTTCAGAAGCATTAAATCTTCAAGTCCAAAATATAGTATGGACTGGAAATATAGTTTAAAAAAGTGAAAGGCAATATCAAGAGTACTTCTAAGCTGAATTCACCAGTTTTCAAGCTTTTATTGACCACTAATAGGTACTGATATGTTATTTTTTACTAAATATGGTTTGATTTTGCTATTCCATTCTTTAAAATAATCTGACATACTACGTTAACCCCTTACTTCCGCTACCTTCATTTATTTTTTAAAAACTGTTTCATCACTGAAAATACTTTACCCCTGTAGGTGCTTGAGTATGTCTTCCAGTGTTCTCAGCATTTGGTCAACAGAACCATCTGAAAAGAGCTGAGGAAGAGCTAGAAGACGGTCCCATAGCAAGCTGTCATTTTGCAGCTGATTGAGGAATGTCACTGTCACCCATGCCACCTCCATCAATTCCTCTGGTTGGGTCAGCATCCATTCTTCAAGTATCTGACAACCAGACAGAGAAAGTATCTAAGCCTCCTAAAGCAAGATTCAATTACAAAAAATACTAAACACAAAACAAATAGAAAAGAATACATTTGGTTAGTGTCATTGCAGTGTGCTGACTAAAGCCGACCTAACATACATGGGCCTATATTTCACAAAATGTATAGGATCAAGTGCAAACACAAAAATATACCTGATTGACTGTATAGAGTGAGACTTCGAACACTGTGTTATTGGTCTTGCAGAAAGTGAACACAGCATTGGTGAAAACATCTAGCGAGCTTTCGTTCAGCATGGGCAGAGTCACAGTGCAAATGGCCCTCTTTAACAGGTTGGCTGACTCAAGCATGTTATCCAGGTTCTCCTGCAAGAAATGCAGTTTAGGTGAATGCATGTTGTTGTTATTATTACTAGCAAATATACAACTGGTCTGCTAACACAACATTATTAGAAATTGTAAATGCAATATCTCCAAATTTAGTCAGTAACAGCAGCATGGTTGTAGGGGAAACTGAATATTTTTGACACATAAATTTATCCATCTATCTAGTTATCTTTCAAATCTTGGACTGGGTATACGTTTAGTAACAACATAAATAAGTATAAGTGTGCTTAGTAAATAAATGCAGTACATGTTTTGTAGCCATTGCTGCAATGCAACCTTGAGGTTTGACTATGATCTACAGGACCTACAGGATCATTTTCAAACTTGACTGAAGATGCTATCAATCAGCTCTTAATACAAACTGTACTAGTACTGAGAACCCTTGTATCTTCTTTTATTTCTCCACAATACCCACCTGATCTTTGGTACTGTTGAAGAAAGTCGTTACAGGAGCATTTTTAGGACTTCCATGGTGAGATGTGCCTTTAAAAAGCAAAAAGATATTGTGAAAAACTGCAGGACTTTGATAAATACTAGATAACCATTTAGATCAAAGTGATTATGTTAGTTGAGCAACGTACCCAAATTGTCCAGCAGTTTAAACAGTTCTGCATGATCATTGGTGAAGTTGTTGGAAAGAAAATCCCCCACTTGACCAAGACTCTCCAGTGGAGAACTCTCTGTCACAGACCTGTGGTACAGGTATAACAGGGCAGGTGAGGTAGTAAATATATTCTATTAGATGCATTTAGGACCCTTTTAGTGCTAAAGGTTTCATCTTTCTGTCTTAAATTAAAAATACCTTTTGTTTCTGTGTTTAAGGCGCTTGATTTTGACCATGCATTACAGTAATCATATTTATAATACTGCAATTCACTGAAATAGAACCTAACTCTACAATACTTTGGTTCATTAAAATGAAGCTTAACTCGATGACACTTTGAGTCCCTGAAAAGAAACCTAACCGAACAATATTCTTGTTCCCTGAAATGAAGCCTAAGTAAAATGTACTGGTAGATAAGAAGTAGACAAACAGGTTCTTCTAGCAGCCATTGACATTCCAATTCAGGGAATTTAAATCAAAGAAGCTTCCAGATAATGGCATTTGTTAGCACGTGTAATGTGATAGGTAAGGGTTAAGATCCTTCCCTTCCTCCACAGGGAAAAGTCTGTTGTTGCCAAATTTTCATGATCACACACTGACTAATCATGTCACGTGATGCTGTGATCCTAATGTGATTTAAAGTCAGCAGAGTTCAAAATGTAGTTTTAAACAATAATATATGAAGGGTTATTGACTTAAATCATAGTTGCAGTAAATATGCAATTTGTAAATATGTTTTAGCACTTAGATTGCAGATTATATACATTGACTGTATATACACTGAGTATACTGACGAAGAAGGTACCTTGCTTTCCTCGACTTTGATGTTGTTGGTTCTACCAGGCGAGATGTGTTATGGCAACTGCTATCTGTGTTGCACATGAGGGTCTGGAGGAAAGGAAATAAGCCTGTGCTGGGGAGGTTTCGGGGACCCACATAACCTAGAGGAGATATGATAAAGGTTTTGCTGTAGTGATGAAACTGGAAAATGTCATATTCATTAAGAATTGTTTCTAGGTACGTAATTGCATGCATTTGGCAAATGCAGATAGTTCAGAAGCTTTAAAAATGACATCAATTCAAGATAATAATGTGAACGACAATAGGATATCTGATACTGAGAAACAGTTGTACAAACACTCTGTCTGAGAAGTTCCTGGAATAGTTAGAAGCATCTACAGCATTACTGTACATGGGTTTCATGACCGGTGCGCAACCTCTGCCTTCTTTGTTAGAAAACAATCTGAGCTATTGTATCGGACAAAAAAGAGAGATCCAAAGATTAACTCAGAATGACCTGTGTTTAATCAGGTAATTTTTGATTGATTGCCATGACGTGCAAGTTTTGAAAGCTAGAACATACTGCATAGGTGCATTTTTCCTTCAGAACTAAAAGATATTCCGTATACCGCTAGTTCTATAGGAACAATATAACATATGGAGTAACTTTACTTAAAAAATATGGAACATGTAGCAGTTAAAACTAAAAATGAGAACTGCTTTGCTGTCTCCAAAAACGTTTATACACCAGTCAGATTTTGGCGCATTCTGACTCTGTGTCTCTTTCAACCAGGTATAAAATAAAATACCCACTAAACGGTATCTCAGGGGCAAGAAGAGGTCCTATTGGTTTGACTGTTTTACTAAAAAGTTTGAACACTGGGTTATTAAAGTTCAAGTGAATTCACATATCTTTCAAATCCAATCTGCCAATCAAACCTGAACCACCAAATGTGACAGGATCAACTAGTCATCTAAAAGTGTTGTTTCCCATGGTGAACATTACCATGAGAAAGAAGGTTATTCCTGTGGTTTTTTAAGGATTTTATTGAAATTTAGATATACCAATTCTTAATGTTGCTGTGATTACATGTGGGGGGTTTTTAGGCTGAAAGCTGTTTGAGAACCTGGCTCTCTGTTAACCATTAACCTTGTTATTTAAAAAAGGCTGTAGGTGGCAAAACAAAGGTATCTCAAAAGCCTCTCCTTTTAAAGTTTCACACAAATCTAAAGCAGAGTAAATGTGATGTCAGTAGGCATTAAATGATAAAGCAGAACAAACACCATGTCAATAGTGATGGGATAGGCTCAAATCTGAAGGACCATTGATGTTTGCATTTAGTTGTCCATTTGTTTACTTTGGTTGCAAAACTAGAATGTCTCCAAGTATTTACCTGCTGACCTTTAAGATGACAAACAAAAGAATGCGGTCCAATCGAGTTAATATTGTGTCATTACTTACATAACTATCAGAAAGGTAAGTTTCAAGAGTACCCTTTAAAACTAATAAAAGTTAAATAAAAAAACCCAACAAAAACAAAACACCAGTAATGCAAAATGTAAGTTAATATTTCCAAACAAAGCTTCTACTCATTAAAAAAATATTTTTGATTGTTGTAAGGGACGCTTACAGTGGAATAGGCAGGTTGTGCATTTTCAATATGAGGTTAAAAAAAGGCTTGATTTTGTTTGCAGAATTAGCAGCAATTGATTTTTTTACACTTACATGTTTCCCTCACAACAGCAGGGAACTGGTGGCGGGTCACAGCAAGGATGATGAAGATGATCAAAGGCCAGGCGATCAGAGTCAGGGACCATACCTGAAAAAACACAACATATTTTAAAGCTTTGTAATAATATTCATTTCAGGGATGTGCAGAATGCCATTTTTTCATTCTTAGGTAATTAACTAGATATTTTGGACTCTTTGAATCTCACTCACTGGCCGTCTAATTACAGCCAGTCCATTCTTCCAGAGAAGAAGTTGAAGTTGGCGAAAGAAGGCCATCACTGGTGGAAGAGGCTAAAATAAGGAAAAAAAGGAAACAAAGTTAAAAATGATATTTTTCATTCCATTAAATTATGAGATATAGAGATATACTGGGATTCCATGATCCCAGTATATCTCTATCTATCTATCTATCTATCTTAAATATATATATATATATATATATATATATATATATATATATATATATATATATATATATATATATATATATATATATATATATATATATATAAAGTGAGAGAGAGAGAGGGAGAGAGAGTGACAAAATTCACATTGACATTTTAGGATAGGTGCGAAAAAAAGCTATTATATAACTTGGTGAGAGTGTATTCATTAAGTAGCTCACATATAGGTTACTTAAATCATATGACAGTTTTTTTTTTCTTCTTTTCTACAAGTCTCATCAACTGTAGCTAACGTCTATAGCGCAAACTTGCGGAAATAAACGGTAGGTTTAAACTAATAATAAATAACAGAAATGTAAATTACATCAATGTTGTAATTGAGTTTAGCTCATTTAAGATAGGCACTCAAAAAAATAGTCCACTGCGCACTCACCTCGCAGCCGCTTTCCTTTTAATAGCTCAAATTATTTGTTATGTGAGTGTCGCTCGCAGATTTGCCAGGGAGGGCATGGCTCCTAGCAGGAAGCCCTTTCCATCAGTTGTTCACCGGAGTAAGACAGAAGAAGACCACGCTCAAACGTAGGAAAAAACCCTCTCTGAATGCCACCGCGGTTAGTGTAAAAGCAACAACAATACTGACAACCTCAACCTCTCTGTCGCTTGTCTTGTGCTTGCGTGTATGAAAAGGAAAATCTGGAATGAAAAAGGGCGTGTTCTCCTGTTGCACCTGTGCCCACAACAACAAAAATGGGCCGCATCTCTTAGAACAAGAAATCGCATACACTGGTACAAGAAAGGGCGTTACTTGAGGACGCTTTATCTTTATATTTATCTTACTACAATATTTAAGTAGATTCTTGTTACCTCAGATAATCACAGCTGATAGATTTAGAGAAAAACCAGAGCTGCTTAGAGAAGCATGTGACGGAATTAGAACTGGTATTTTTTCTTTTTAATGTTTCTGTATTTTGCCCTAAATGATAAATAGAAAACCTAAATTTAAAGGTTGCATTGACCTTAAATGCCTTCTTTTCGTTTCTATAACCAGTGAAAGTTAAACCTCTTATTAAATCTACAAGGTATGAAATTACACACCTAATTATCTAGTGTTGTCAAGGAGCTACTGTATAAGTCTCCACAGAGAACAGTCACAATGATATGTGTGAGGGATCCATTGGGAAAAGTTAGCACTCACACACAATACTGTTTCCACATAATGTTGAGAGGGAATACGATCCGCCCAATTAAATGATATCGAATCACCAATTGTAATAAATTACATATGAATAAAAATTATCTTACACATTCATATTTCATTTGTGTTCTTGTATTTTCAAAAAGAATAATATGACTGAAGCTTTCTTTCAAATGTACAAACATCCTGTACAGACCTTGTGAGAAAAATAAATGTTGACATTGACATTGTTGCATTATGGTGAATTCTCCAAAAGTTGATTCTGTTCATCTGGACGTAGCTTTTTCAGTGGGAGAAACGTTTCGTCACTCATCCAAGTGACTTCTTCAATCTCAGCTGACTGCAGGTTTCCCCAGTCTTATAAACTTACAAACATATAGTGTACGCTGTTAAGTGCCAGGAGGATTGCCAGGATTTATACATCAGGGAAATCAAACAACATCTGGCAAAGCGGATGGCACAACACAGAAGAGCTACCTCGTCAGGCCAGGACTCTGCAGTCCTTTTACACCTACAGGCCAGTGGACACTCTTTCAATGATGAGGATGTACACATCCTGGACAGGGAGGAATGCTGGTTTGAGCGCGGAGTCAAGGAGGCCATTTACGTGAAAAGGGAAAGACCATCTCTGAATTGAGGAGGGGGCCTAAGGGTGCATCTTTCGTCATCGTACAATGCTGTGATTGCAGCCATTCTCCAACTCTTTGTGAATGGTGCTCATGGCCATTGACCATGACTATTCTATTCTATGATGAAGGAAGTGGGATGAGATGAGTGACGAAATGTTTCTGCCTCTGAAAACGCTACGTCCAGATGAACAGAATCAACTTTGGAGATTTCCTTACCTGGATGATTGAGCATGCATCAAGAAGATTATGGTGCATTCCATTATCTTTAACTCAGAGTATGAGCAGAAATTTACTGTCACCCAGTCTTTCTTTTATGGTACTAACATTTGTTATGCAGGCTGAGTATGTAATACTCAGCCTGATTGTTTGATAAAAACAACAACTGCGAAACAATGGACAGCAAGAATAGGGTTGGGCCATTTCACCTATGCCCAGCAAGGCCATAGGTGACATATGACTAGCAATACTGGTTTGTGATCTTGCAGTGTGCTGGAAAAAAAATGTCAGCTGTTTTATGCAGTGTACTGTCTTACCGCAGGAAGCTTATTCGACTAGCTACTGGAATCCAGTGATGTATAATACACTCTTGTTTTTGACTTTGCTCTATATAAAGTTAGTTTTCATGACAATGTTGTGTGAAAGTCATGAGCAAGCCATTGTTTTATATTTTTCCTTCAAGGACACAGACTTTATCGTAATAAAGTGTCTGGAACAATAGTTCTTCAGTCATTTTAAAGATCTTTCAAAGGTTTTCTTTGGATATTGGCTGCTTTGTCTCTTGTTTTCAGTCCAGTTTTTGTACCTGACCGTTTTCAGAGGAATGTCTTTTGTTTAAGTCACTTAACACTGACCTATTAGATCGGGAGAGAAGTACGACTGTAAGAGTCTTGACTTTCAATCTCAACAGAATGGTATAATAAGGGGTTTTTTTTGTTTTGGTTTTTTTTCTTTATAAACTAAATGTTTACACATATTTTAAAAAGACAATACATCTTTTTTTTCATTTTCCCAAAAAGTGAGGGGTGGCAACACTTTTTGTTTCTTTGAAACAACAGAACAATTACAGAAAAAAATCAATTTGTAGGTAATTCGGTAAACTAGCTTGATTAAACATCTCCATTTACATATGTACCGGGGAAACTTAATTATAGTTGAAGAGAATTGGAATTATGTGGTGGTATTAATCAGATTCTGAAATAACAAAATATTTTATTTTAGTTTTAGTAGGTTTCTGGCAGGGTGGAAGGTAATAGGTAAAAGTGCCTTGAAAAAAACATGCAAGTCTTTTGTACAGTACCAGTTTGATGGCAAGTTATGTGTGACTTCTTTGTGTTATGCCAATACCACTCCCTGTAGTACTTTAAATTAGGATTGCATCGTGTATGCTTGGAAACAGTTTGCGGTTTAAAAATCAGGCTGGAAAAATTAGGCATTGTAACGTCTTCATCATGGTGGTATTTACAAAGTAAAATGCTTGACTTCTGTTTTTTAATTTCCTACCGTTCCAATACTGACAATATTATGAAAGGGCAGATACTGTATAAAAAAAGTGAAACGTTTTTGTGTTTCTAAAATCATAATTGATTGTGCTTCTTGATAAGACACTTCACAAAAGCAAGTTTTCTTAATCTAATTCACAGTATAACCTTTGATTACCAATTTGTAGAAAAAAAAACAACAAAAAACTCCCCTCAAAAACCCCACTGGATTTAAAATGAGAATACACCGTCTAATACTCTTTGTTCCATTACAAGATAATCTGTTCACCATTGCCATGAATACAAATAAAAATGAAAAATACAGTTAAAAAACAAAACAAAAAATAGCACGTATACAATCTAAAAAACTAAAATGTAAGCAGCTTTATTTTTTGAAAATTTAATTAATACTGTTTACATGTTTGGAAGTCCTCTCCTTTGCCTATTTAGCATAAAGTCCAAAAGAGCGGTCTTTTCAAACCTGGCAGCACAACACTGAAACCATGAAACGTAAATAAAAATGAACAACAAAATTATTAAAATATCTTGAAGATTCCAAACACTGCATTTGGCCTTTGTCTAACCAAACTCTTAATGGTCACATCAATAAACAATTTTCCAGTGCGTGGGCTGTTCACATTCTTTCTCAGTGTCCCCACAGAAACGGTTGTATGTAGTTTTGGGGTCAAAGCCCAGAATTTCCCTCTCTTCGTGGATCCGGAAAGAGAAAGTGGAAACTGATGTTCCAATAAAAAATCTGGAAAGACACGTAGAAAAATATAAATTCAAAGAAAGATGGTGTCCATGAAAACTATGCAATACGGTGAGAACAGCATGAGTCACCGTGAGTAGTTTTTCAAGTTGAAATATTTTCCATGGGCAGGAACAAGTGATAAAGCTATCGAAATATCTAAGCTATTTTCTGTTGGGCATAGGTTAAAGAACTAGTATTTCCACAATAATCAAACAAACATTTTTAAACTGACGCACATTAATGTGCCTTTATGTCTAATTTAAAGGGAAAAAAGTTTGGGATATTTTTACATTTAGCTTAAATTAGTTTACTGGCAAAATCATAAAGAACAGCCGTACACAACAATAATGGGAACTTTGAACTACACAACACCTTTACCATAAGTTACAAGCTAATGTGCAGTCAAAGGCGCTTGCAAAGAAAAGCGTCTGGACTTCTTTAAGTTGCTTGAAGACGTTTCACCTCTCATCCGAGAAGCTTCTTCAGTTCTAAGGTCAAATGGTGGAGAGTCCCAGATATAAACCTAGTGGGAGTAACCCCCCACAGAGGGACAAAAGGACCCCCTGATGATCCTCTAATCGCCTGAGCCAAGGTGTGAAACTGGGTGTGGGTCCCAATCAGCCAGAGTTTCGGGTGAGTTCATTGTGAAACCTGGCCCCACCTTATCATGCGAATTCCTGAGATCAGATGGCCCAGGATGTGAGTGGGCGTTAAGGCGTCTGGGAAGGGATCTCAAAACTGGATTATAGATGGCCTTAATGCCATTTGACCTTAGAACTGAAGAAGCTTCTCGGATGAGAGGTGAAACGTCTTCAAGTAACTTAAAGAAGTCCAGACGCTTTTCTTTGCAAGCTCCTTTGACTACGATGACCTGGATGACTGAGAACCTTCACAGACAAGCTAATGTGCATTACATTCAAGGATAAAGGTGTTTGGCCACTATGTGACAGCATTTACCTTTTAGTATAGGTAATGGCTGAATGACATTTCCCCCTTGAAACTTACCATTAGCTGTATGTGCTTGCTGCTGAGGCTGCTCGGTTTAGAAAGACATGCAACACCACAAATTTGAAAACTCAAAATGTATCATCTATTTATATTTTCTCACTCAATACTCCTCTACAGAGCTAAAATAACACTACCGTAATGTTATATTAATGTTAAAAATTGTAATGACTGGAATGACAAATTAACCAATTTTCATGTCATATATGTGTAATTTTATATTTTTTGAAATAAATAACCTGCCTTATTACTACTACTATCACAAATGTTATCAAATAATGCATTAAATACTGAATGTATTAAAACCGTGAAACTAAATATACCTTGCATGGGCACATATCCACTGGTCAATTATGGCAACTCCTCCATCTTTAAAGAGTTCGAGGTCCTCTGTGGATGGCTCAAAGCGCACTATGTCTGGCAACAACTTTTTCAGCTCCTTTATTTCTGCAAATTTTACAGATTAACAAGTATAATAAAATCATATAAGTATACTATCTATTAGATAAACTACTACTAAATGTTCGCACTGTTCTTTAAATATTTATTGAAAACTCACAGAAATACTCAGAAATTTAAACCACAGAGTATTACTGGACAATATTACAATATATATATATATACAGTGGGGCAAAAAAGTATTTAGTCAGCCACCGATTGTGCAAGTTCCCCCACCTAAAATGATGACAGAGGTCAGTAATTTGCACCAGAGGTACACTTCAACTGTGAGAGACAGAATGTGAAAAAAAAATCCATGAATCCACATGGTAGGATTTGTAAAGAATTTATTCGTAAATCAGGGTGGAAAATAAGTATTTGGTCAATAACAAAAATACAACTCAATACTTTGTAACATAACCTTTGTTGGCAATAACAGAGGTCAAACGTTTACTATAGGTCTTTACCA
Source organism: Aulonocara sp. 'chitande type north' Nkhata Bay (assembly GCF_057382095.1). Taxonomy (NCBI): domain Eukaryota; kingdom Metazoa; phylum Chordata; class Actinopteri; order Cichliformes; family Cichlidae; genus Aulonocara; species Aulonocara sp. 'chitande type north' Nkhata Bay. The sequence continues at coordinate 27,842,751 of NC_141359.1, read as the reverse complement.
GGTTTGCACACACAGTAGCTGGTATTTTGGCCCATTCCTCCATGCAGATCTTCTCGAGAGCAGTGATGTTTTGGGGCTGTCGCCGAGCAACACGGACTTTCAACTCCCGCCACAGATTTTCTATGGGGTTGAGGTCTGGAGACTGGCTAGGCCACTCCAGGACTTTCAAATGCTTCTTACGGAGCCACTCCTTTGTTGCCCGGGCGGTGTGTTTTGGATCATTGTCATGTTGGAAGACCCAGCCTCGTTTCATCTTCAAAGTTCTCACTGATGGAAGGAGGTTTCGGCTCAAAATCTCACGATACATGGCCCCATTCATTCTGTCCTTAACACGGATCAGTCGTCCTGTCCCCTTGGCAGAAAAACAGCCCCATAGCATGATGTTTCCACCCCCATGCTTCACAGTAGGTATGGTGTTCTTGGGATGCAACTCAGTATTCTTCTTCCTCCAAACACGACGAGTTGAGTTTATACCAAAAAGTTCTACTTTGGTTTCATCTGACCACATGACATTCTCCCAATCCTCTGCTGTATCATCCATGTGCTCTCTGGCAAACTTCAGACGGGCCTGGACATGCACTGGCTTCAGCAGCGGAACACGTCTGGCACTGCGGGATTTGATTCCCTGCCGTTGTAGTGTGTTACTGATGGTGACCTTTGTTACTTTGGTCCCAGCTCTCTGCAGGTCATTCACCAGGTCCCCCCGTGTGGTTCTGGGATCTTTGCTCACCGTTCTCATGATCATTTTGACCCCACGGGATGAGATCTTGCGTGGAGCCCCAGATCGAGGGAGATTATCAGTGGTCTTGTATGTCTTCCATTTTCTGATGATTGCTCCCACAGTTGATTTTTTCACACCAAGCTGCTTGCCTATTGTAGATTCACTCTTCCCAGTCTGGTGCAGGTCTACAATACTTTTCCTGGTGTCCTTCAAAAGCTCTTTGGTCTTGGCCATGGCGGAGTTTGGAGTCTGACTGTTTGAGGCTGTGGACAGGTGTCTTTTATACAGATGATGAGTTCAAACAGGTGCCATTCATACAGGTAACGAGTGGGGGACAGAAAAGCGTCTCACAGAAGACGTTACAGGTCTGTGAGAGCCAGAGATTTTCCTTGTTTGAGGTGACCAAATACTTATTTTCCACCCTAATTTACGAATAAATTCTTTACAAATCCTACCATGTGAATTCATGGATTTTTTTTTCACATTCTGTCTCTCACAGTTGAAGTGTACCTCTGGTGCAAATTACTGACCTCTGTCATCATTTTAGGTGGGGGAACTTGCACAATCGGTGGCTGACTAAATACTTTTTTGCCCCACTGTATTTATACATTTTGTAAATCAAGTTACCACACAGGGTCCCTCGTCCGACAAAGAGTTAAAGGAATTATTAGCTGATTGTATTTTATTATAAGTATTAGCTAGAAAATAGTGTTCTAAAACTTGACTTAATATGCAAATCACTGAAGCTTCAATGCATTACAAGTATAATTTCTCTATCTTTAAAAATGTGTGTGTGTCACTACCTTCATCATCTGCATCTGTCGCAACAAAAACTTTATCAAGTTTATGTTTTTTCATCAAGCTGCGTATTTTTTTGACAGCTCCCTTAAGACTTGGCACATCTTCTCTGTGACCCCAGATAAAGTCTTTCCGGCGCAGGTGGACGCCCAGATATGAACCACCTTTAGCTGAGCCAGGCTTGGCCTGAGGAGTGATCAAAAAATAGCACATCACTTTTTAAAATGCTGCTCAACATGGAAAATGGTCACACCCATAACTAGTACAATCCCATAAATATACTATTATAAGTCACTGTCAAACCTTCATACGAGTCCAGTCCTCGCTGTATGGCGTATGGTCTGTTTCATCTGTAGAGTTTAGATGTCTTGATCTGAAGTTATCCCCTATGAGACGCAGGTGCTTTGCAAAAACCATGCTGCGTCGTGTCTAGAATAGACACAGACCACAGTTTACAGACAGCAAAATTTCCCAGAATCCCATTGTTTTTGAAAATGCAAAAGATACATAATGTAACTTATTATCAGTAACAATACAGTGATGCCACAGTAATGCTGCAGTATACTACACATAGAAAAAGTCTAGGAAGAATAACACTGCCTATGATGACCTAACCTAACCTGAAACATAAGACGTGACGTATCACGAACTGAAAATTCTATAGTTCTTGACTTACATTCCAGTAGTCCTTCCCAGCATAGTGATCATGAAGGAGCGTCTCTGCTCGGTCGAGCATAACAGATCTGCAGAAACAACAGCATGCAAACAAGATTACCACTGTAGGTGTCATAAAATCTGACAGAGCTATGAGTAATGGCAGAGCTGAATAATAATGAAGCGAGATCATCTTTCAGACATGTTCCAAAAAAAAGAAGATCATATGATCATCATTTTTTTAAAATGATGATCATATGATCAGCTTTATGTTGAGACAATGTCACCCTGTTATTATGCATACTTTTTTATATTAACTTGTATTCTGAATTACACACCAGGAATAGAAATGTCTAATTGTAATGCCTATACTGAAATGGTACACCAAGTTGAACTAATGTAATGTTTTAAAGTTCTTTAGAGTTTTAAGTCATTTCAATTTAAGGTGGAAATAGTGACTTTTAATGAAGACATGTTACATTAAATCCAAACGTTTTACCAGCATCACTCAACAGCTTTTACCGTTTGACTGATGCCAGATAACAAATAACAATAACGTATGGTTGGTGACTTTTTTATTAGCATGTTCCTTTGTAGACTCACGTCGCTGTAATGTTTTTCTGAAGAACCGGTGCTATGACGGATGCATGGCCTTGTGCTGATAAACACGTTACATTTCGAGCTCTCGTCTCTTCGTATCCCCAAAACCAGCCCCTAAAAAACAGACAAGATACATGTGGCAAGTAGTGGGCACAGATAGACACAGAACTGTGAATATGTGCTATCTACAGTATTGTGCAAAGATCTCGAACCACACCTCATTTCTTTATGTTTTTCTAGAAATGTCAGTAATATGTCCCAGGAAGACTGAAAGTCAATATTTTATAATCTAATAGATCATTTTATTCTGTGTGCACTTCTTCTTTTGTTCTCCAATTGTCCAGTTTCCTCGGACTTTTTAAGGACACACTGCACCATGCCAAAACACAGTGGGGGGAAATAACTGCTGAATGTGTAAGTTTGCTTATTTACAAAGAAATGAACAGTCTCTAATTTTTGTTGTTTCAGTTTAATGCCGACAGATAGAATATCAACCAAAAATCCAGAAATAAAGGCACATTAAATTAAAATTATAAATTGATGCATGTCATTGAGTTAAATAAGTATTTGATCCCCAAGCCCCAATTTAAAATAAGTTCTTTGCTAAGTTATCTGTTATGTGTAGCCACAAAACTACTTCATCCCATCAGTCAGGTGCTTTTTATGCTTTAATGATTCATGGGTCAAGTGGTATCTAGTGGTTTAACAAACATAAAATATTTTTCTGAAAATGGCCAGGTGGAAAGACCAGACTTTAAAACCCTGAAACAACTTGAAAAGGTTTGGAAACCTATTTCTCAAGACCACTTCTGGCTCCTTGGAAGAAAATTTCACAGAAATGAGGGGTGAATCAAAACTTTTGCAAAGTACTGTAGACATGAAGTAGGTTTGTGTATTTTCTTGTGTAATTACATCTTTGTTACTAAAAAACAAATATATTCATCACACTAATACCCACATCTTTACTTCTGACCCCTGTCATGATACAGATAATGGCATCTAGTTGTTGTGTGTAACAAAATGTATGAGTGGTATTGTATTCGTAATGCAATGTTTTATAAATGTTGCTGGTTTTCTGCATTGTTTAATCACCTGTAGTAGCCATGTTTATCTTTGGAGTACATCAACTTCTCGATGCATGGCCGCTCGTCAACCTTTTCCTCCCATTTTCCGTCAGTCCATCCTTCCGCATAGTTTTGCAGTACCAGAACATGGTCTATAAACGGGCCTCCATTTTCTACACCAAGGAGAGTTCAGTTTGCCATAAACAAATAATTGTGTTGGAAAAGGTTTTAATTTATATATTTTAATTTATTGAGCTTGAAACTCCCTTTCAAGCTCGGGTCCAGAGGCCTGGGAGCTTAAGGGTCCTGCGCACTATCTTAACTGTTCCTAGGACAAGGTAGGCGAGTGGCTCCAGCAGATCCCAGGAACAACATCCGAGATCTCTGTCCAGAAGAGCGCAGGACCCTCAAGCTCCCAGAGGACCTGAGCGTGAAGGATAGACCGCCAGCAGGGGCAGGAAGGGAATTTTTTTATATATATTACCGTAGATATATCTCTTTCAAAAAAATGAAAATGAAACCTAGTCTGCATCACCCATCCAAATGCTCACCAGCAATGAATTCTTCATACTCAATAACAGGTACGTTGGCCTGAAGGCTAGTAAGGCTGAAGAACTCCCCCCATGGAATGCGGATTTGATGGAGGTTAGGGCTCTGCCAGTGGTAAAGGCGACCCCATGGGGGAAGCACCAACACCCAGTCATCTCCTTCTTTCCTCAATGTCTTGACCAGAGAAGCCATGCGAATATAGACATCTCTGCGCAGATTGAAACCCTCTGGAGGGTTTACATCATACAAAAGGTACCTGTGGTGACAAGACAAAGGCATAACACATTATTTGTATACTGTAGCTAATACTTTCCAAAATTGAGGTACCACCTTAAAACTTTAGAAAGCCTTACTCACTGTTGCAAATTTAGCTTTTAGTGACCCAGGCAGTTGTTTTCTCTCTTTTTTTTGTTACAGCAGGCTGTTTAACAATTCTGGAAGTTACAGTCTGATCAAACAAATAAGCATGGGTACAAATAACTTATACATATCACCTAACTACAGAAAGCAATAATACACATACAATAACCAGAACACTAAATTCTGCATTAAAGGTAAACACAAATGAAATCATGTTGTTTCAGAACTCCACTATAGAACAAAAATGTTCTGGCTGTTCTGGATTTGTGGTAATTTTATGGAAGAAGGCATTAAATTGTAAATTTTTTTAATAGATTAAGATGACGTTTGACATAGTCAAAGCTGGCACGATATCAATATAGACTTAAAAGGCCAAAAAGAAAAAAAACCCGACGTGTTAACTACAAAGAAACACTGCCTGTACGGTTAAATGAACAGCTGCTTCCAAATTTACGTTAGCATTGCTGGTTAGCCCACCGTTACGCTATAAACTTACCGCAAATCCCTGGCGGCAGCGACGGGTGCAGTAACCGTCTGGCTTGCGCTAAATACATTATCACTATTTCCTTCATCGAATACGGAAAGGGCGACGAAAACTGACAGCAAGAACGAACTGAAAGAACACGCTGAAGCAAATAACATCAGTAGTCTATTCAGTACGCTCTGCGCCATATTGACTCTGAGCCACGCACTTCCGGAAGCGTCTGCATGGTTGCCGGGCAACCAGCAATCGCAGACGCAGACGACAAAAACGAGGCCAGAGTGCAAAAGATTTGTTGTTCTTGTTTTGTTTATCTATGTAGATAACTTACATTTTTAAAATATAAATATCTAGTTGACTGCTACATACTTCCTTTCTGTGCAGGCAGTGCTGTGCTGCCATATTCACAATCAGACTTTTTTTAAGTAGATATTTCACAAGTTATATGGCTAATTTCCAACCCCTAGACAGGATAAAGCTAGTGTCAAAGGTAGAATTAGGTGAGTGAATCTAATCAAAATATTACCTTAAAGTAAAATACTTGATAACATATAAAATACTTGATATATGCTATCTTTGATTTAACTTAACACTGCACCATCAGAGTATGCCTGGACTAAACTGCGTTTTTTCATACAGCCAAAAGTGTTGAATGTATAAGCGGGTTGTGGCATGTAATTATTTTGTTATGATTGAGAGAGAATCTCCATGCTGTCACTGCAAGGATCGCCAGGTTGCAGGACAGGAAAAATTAACTAATTAAACACTAGCTTGCCTATCAAGATCAAAAGTCTTCAATAAATGAAGTGACACCTTCCCACTTTAATCCCTGCTTACAGTGTTGAAGAGTAAATATTTTACTTAAATTTGAGTTTGAGAATAATTTGAAAACATTAATATAAAGTTTGATTTCTTGAAAAAGAAAAAAAGAAATGACAGATCACTCAAGCATTTTATATAGTACTGTATTTTGGAAGCAATTTTTTGAGCAACAACAGTTCAAAACAGTTTATTTTACTTTTTATCATAGTGCTACAAACTAAACAACCTACAGAGTCTGTAGGTATCGAGAGTAAATAAAAGTAAATTGATTAGAATTTAACGTTTTAATCTCACTTCTACAAATAATAAATAACCAATATTAGTTTTATCCCAGAAAATAACAAATAAGATATAATGCATTTTAATATTCATCATCATCTTCAAATGAATTGATACCTGCCACCTCTTCATAATCCTTCTCCAGAGTAGCCATATCTTCTCTGGCCTCTAAGAACTCTCCTTCCTCCATGCCCTCCCCAACATACCAGTGAACAAATGCTTTCTTGGCGTACATCAGGTCAAACTTGTGGTCCAGTCGGGCCCAGGCCTCAGCGATGGCTGTGGTGTTGCTTAGCATGCAGACAGCCCTCTGCACCTTGGCCAGGTCTCCACCAGGAACCACAGTTGGAGGCTGGTAGTTGATGCCCATCTTGAAATTTGTGGGCAACCAATCCACAAACTGAATGGTGCGTTTGGTCTTGATTGCACTGATAGCAGAGTTGATATCTCTGGACACCACATTACCACGATACAGCAGACAACAGAGCATGTATTTACCATGACGAGTATCACATTTTAGCATCTGGTTTGAGGGTTCAAAGCACTCATTGGAGATTTCAGCCACAGACAGCTGCTCATGGTAGGCTTTCTCAGCAGAGATGACCGGGGCGTAGGCGGCCAGAGAAAAATGGATACGAGGGTAGGGCACCAAGTTGGTTTGGAAGTCTGTCAGGTCAACATTCAGGGCTCCATCAAAACGAAGTGATGCTGTAATGGATGAGACTATTTGGCTAATAAGCCGGTTGATGTTGGTGTAGGAAGGACGTTCAATATTAAGGTTTCTTCGATAAATGTCATAAATGGCTTCATTGTCCACCATGAACACACAGTCAGAGTTCTCCAGGGTGGTGTGGGCAGTCAGGATGGAATTGTAAGGTTCCACCACTGCTGTGGAAACATGAGGGGCAGGGGAAACAGCCAGTTGAAGCTTTGACTTTTTGCGAAACTCAACAGAGATTCTCTCCATCAGCAGGGAGGTGAAGCCAGATCCAGTTCCTCCACCAAAGGAGTGAAAGACCAAAAATCCTTGAAGACCATTGCACTGATCAGCCTGTAGATATGGAGAAAAAAAACAAACACTAAGACTGGTGGTTGATTAGGCTTGATTGCAAGTTCTTGTCTCTCTAATGGCTACTCGCCTACCAGTTTGCGGATCCTGTCAAGGACAGAGTCAATGATCTCTCTCCCAATGGTGTAGTGTCCACGGGCATAGTTGTTAGCTGCATCCTCCTTTCCTGAGATCAGCTGTTTAGAGTGAAATAGCTGACGATATGTTCCTGTTCGAACTTCATCTGGAAAATTAAAAGAGAACACAAACTCGTCTGTTATAGGAAGTGTTTTTAGTTAAAAGCTTTTAGTTCAATTAAGCTCAGATTCAGAGCACTACTTACCTATGACAGTGGGCTCCAGGTCAACAAAGATTGCTCTGGGGACATACTTCCCAGCCTCTGTTTCACTGAATAAAGCACTAGAGCAATGATTGTTGCCACCTATAGGCTTGTCACTAGGCATTTGGCCATCTGGCTGGATTCCATGCTCTAGACAGTAAAGCTCCCAACAGGTGTTTCCTATCTGAACACCAGCCTGGCCTACATGAATGGAGATGCATTCGGGCTGCAAAAGACAAAACAATCCCCCCATGCCCCAAAACAAAACAGTATATGTTTATGAAAAGAAAACACCAAAATACCACATTTGGACATTGTACACATGCTGAACAATTCTAGGAAGCAATTTGGAAATTTTGCCACTAGATGGAAGCAAAGAGATATTTAAGAAAGAAAAAAACAAGCAAAATGGCAGCTGTCACTAGATGTTATTTATGTACCTGCAAAGATCAGTCAGGAGCTCAAAAACAAACAAACAATGGCAGTCAAATTCTGCACTTATTCTGCACAAAATATATTTTTATTTATCTGTCATAAGCTAGAGAAAAAAATATAAAGCTTTGGGGTTTATTCTTTTATGTCTTGGCTAGTACACCACAAAGAGCCAAACTGCTTTCTACCAGTGTTTTTTTAGACTTTGTTTTAACAGCTCATGGATCATGTAGACAATATCTACCGGAATTTAAGGTCAGGATGACATAAAAATAAACAAAAAGGTGGCTGTTGTTTAGTCCACATGAGGTAACATGACACTGAGGTAATGGTAAACAAGAGTCATGGTGGCTGTGTGGCAGGCAGGCAGGAGTGGTGGACCCAAAACGCAGGACTCTTTGGAGACGAGATTTAAACTGAAAACGCAGCTTTATTGCTGGACAACCTTCTACATAAAATAAGACTCACAAAAGCAAAACAAAATTCTAAGCTGAGGTGCTGGCGGACTGGAAATCATGAACACATAACAAGTTGAAGGTACAACATGACAGGGAGCACAGGAAAACACAGGGCTTATATACACAGGGGAGTAATCAGGGAATGGGCAACAGGAGGGAGACACAGCTGGGAGAAATCAGGCTAACGAGACAGGGGAGAGGTAAAACTGAACGCACTGACATGAGACATGAACTTTCAAAGTAAAACAGGAAACCAGAAACCATCACACACAGACTCAACACTGAGAGGCAGACAGAAAATAACACATGGAACCCAAACTATACATGAGGCAACAAATCCTTAAACACGGATAAACAGAAATCTAGAATTCCAATAACAATCAAAGCACAAGCGTATCAAAGGGCAGCCCATAGTGCCAAAATAAACCAAGACATCAGAAACTCAAAATGCTGGGTCAAACCGACCCAGAACCGTGACAACAAGTTGAACTGCAAGGATTGTAAGAAATTATGTATCTATGTAGCAATGGGTGACAAAATAAAGTCTAATTGATCTGCGAGTGCTAAATAAATAATCTCAAACCATGCAGAAGATTTAAAAAAGAAGAAGCAAAACCTCAGTTCGCCATATGACAATCTGTTGAGAAACTTGACCTGATTCTCCAAAGGGAAATGTGATGCATCCCTGCAGTAACCCACCACTTTAGTGTCTTCAGAATGTGTGGCCCCCAGAGCCTTATGGATTGAGTGGAAGATAGGGGTACATCTTCAGTTATGCTACAGGGGACCTCTGTCTGAGCCAGCTTGATAAGGGTGAGACTTTAGGAGAAAGGTGCTTTGTGGCCCTAATGACTCCTAAGTATTAGCCTTGCCCATGAGGAGGTGAAGCCTTTTGCAGTAAAAGAAGAGAGGCGGTGCCTATGGCTGTGTCCAAGACTGCATTTCTGGAAAGAAGATAGTTTTCAGTGCTGTTTGGAATTTGAAAACAAGTGATTCTCGGAGTGTTTTACGTTTAATCTCACAATGAGAATCTGACTTGTTATTAAGTGAAATATCTCAACAACTGTTGTTTAGATTTCTTTCTTGTTAAGGAGTTTCTGACTGATACATATTAAAGTCTGTCTCAGGATAAACTATAATAACTCTAAATCATGTGGCTGGACGTCAGACTTTGCTTTGACTGTTTCGCCAGTGCCTGCATTGCAGTGCCATCTAGAGGTATTTGGGTCAATTGGGTTATGAACACACACACATACCACCTGGTAAACCTGCAATGTTATTATCAAGCCAATAGGATATTTTTTTTTGTTGTTTTTCAATTCCACTTCTCTGATTTTATAATTTTGATGTCTTGTCTCGTCTTACTGAGCAGAAAACTGTATTTTCCCCCCTCAATCATCTACCCAGCACTGTCATCAGTTTGAATAGGAGCTCTCAGTGGAAGAACCCATTTTACAGATCTGGCATTGTTGTAAATGTATATAATTCAGACTGCACACAGCCATAATTTCTACAGAGAATCAATGTATGTGTAACAGACTAACCTTTTCACTGTTTTACAAAAATATGAGCAGGATATTATGTTGTACATACAGAAAAATGCCATTTTAACTATTTTAGTATGATCGGAACACCAGGCACCCTTTAACAAATGTAATTATTTTATTCTGTTTTTGCAGCTGTCCATACATCAATACTGTATTTAACAAAGTGTAGCCCAATATTTTCATTTTTTCAATCAATTTCTTTATTTAATAAAATATTTCTTTCCAGATCTATTTTTCATGATGAAAGATAACATGATGAAAAATACCAAGACAAAACATGAACAATAGCATAACAAATCTTGGGAAATCCTGCCTCTGGACTATCCCTAAAACCACATGTAGCTCAAAGGCGAAGCAATATCTGTTCATTTATGTTTGCACAGACAGAGATCCACATTATATGTTTGTTAACCAATTGCTTGTGTATGTTTATACTCTGCAACAAACATCTTTTTGCTACCAAAAAAGGAAGATATTTAATACCAGAAAATTGGCAGTGTTCGTTTGAACATAGTGCTTTTAGTGGGTGAAATGTTTCATCATTCATCCAAGTGACTTTTTTGGGTGTATGCAAATGCAAAGCATTCATAAAAAAAACAGAAAGGAGAAAAAAAGTGGAGGTGTAGTCCAGGACGGTATATGTGTTTGAAAATGTGACAAATGATACCCACAGTGTCTCTGACTAAGGTAGTTCCTTGACTGAATTAAACAAATGTTGTATACATTTTCTTTGGCTGGAAATTAATTCCTATTCTGTAGTTGTTTTCTTTTTTCTTTTTTGTTCTCCACAAACATGACAGTAGCAGACATTGTGTGCATTGTGTTTCTGCACCACTTAAATTTAAGAAGTCCTTTTGCCAGGCCCTCTAATTGAAAAGCACTAATTGCTTTGCATATCCTTTGGAAAATATTTGGGACTATAGACCTAATAAGCCCTATGACATTTGTATTTGAAATCGCAAAGCTGCACCAGGTTCTTTTATGCAACAGTTGATAGCAGCCAGGAAATAATATTTAGCTGATGAACTGATAAATCAACTAAACACTTTTCATAAGTATTATTCAGACAATGAAGTCTCTTACTTTGAGATTCAAGTTAGTAAGAACTGCAATAACAGTATGCATATATGTAGTGTTATTGAAAAGCTACTGTTTTAATGACTCTAGCATTCACAGTTAACAGTAAAAATACAACACAAGACTTGTTATTATCCACTCTCTTGATTCCAGCATACTTACCAAAAGACAGGAGAGACAATGTAAAGCAAGTTACTGCTGTTTTGTGTGTGTGTGTGTGTGTGTGTGTGTGTGTGTGTGTGTGTGTGTGTGTGTGTGTGTGTTTAGATTTAAAAATGCAGGATGATGATGGTAATGAAAAGAAATAAACGAGTTCATCAGTGCCAGATGAGACATTTTTTTGGATGTTTTTCTAAAAATCTATTTGGCTTTTTGTTTGTTACCATGACCATAACAATTAAAAAATTCCTGCCTGCTATAGTATTGGCAAAATATTGGTTAGAAACATATCCGGTATATCACTGAAAACCCCTTTTCTTGTGACCTTTAGACTTCCAGTTTATTTGGTTTACCATTATGTCACCATTAGGTGCGTTGACTACACATTATTTTTTACACATAATGACCTTGAGCTGTCAAAACAAAGTTTAAAGAAAAGGGACTTGTATCATTTTATGAACTTTAGCACAGAAAATATTTATGTATCATTTATCAGCCAAGTTATCAGAGTGATTTTATAGAAAATATACTTGCATATATTTACTGTTGCATTTGTCACGTAGTCATTTTCCTTGCAGATTTATCAGTTAGCAAAGCTTTGTGTAGTATTTATTTTAGGTTTCTCATGTTAACCTATCACCAAGCTGTGAGTGGTTGCTGTTCCAATAAACACCGACTGTTGATCATCAAAACAGTGGTCCTTGTCAGGTAAACCTTTGCAGCAAATCTGTAAAAAGTGTGTGTTACCTTGATTTTACTATTTGTAAACTGAGAGATTTTGATAACTGCAAGTATGATAATTAACTATTATTTAGGGATTGTCAAAGACAAATGCCTCTCTAACTGTCTCTGTTTTTTTTTTAAAATTAATTTTCAAACATGCGTGTACAAAACTACAAACATGTCTGACTTGATATTCCAGTTTTTGTTGGCAACAGAAAAATGCAGGTTGAAATGAATACTCACAAATCTACCAGAAACAGATTACAAGGAAGAACAAGCAAAATAAAGTCAACAGTAAACTTCCGCTTCAGGAAGTGTTGGCTTGCTTATTTCTTGTCACAGTAAGACCTGGAAGATGTACATAATGAATTTAAAATATGAGAAGATGAGAAATAATGATTCACTGCCAAATGTTTTGTTGTTTTTGACCTTAACATGCATTTGACAACATCTTGTATGTTTGAGTGTTATTTGAATCTTTTGTAATAATCATTTACTTCTTTTTCGTTAGGTCACTATAGTTTTGCATGTAGAATAACCGTAGTCAGGACCATCATGCTTATCCTGACTGTATCTGTGCTTTCCAATTCTATGAATCAAGCAATTCTCTTTGCAGTCACAACCGACAGTCTAAGAGTTTAAACTTTGTAACTAATATAGTTTAGCATGAATCAAATGCATTACTTTGTGGATATTCACAGTTTTATGTTGAGTGTTTCTCATCCAGACCATGCAGGGGATGTTTCTCCTGTTATACAGTGGGATGCAAAAGTTTGGACATCCTTGTTAATAGTCATTATTTTCCTGTATAAATCGTTGGTTGTTACAATAAAAAAAATGTCAGTTAAATATATCATATAGGAGACACACGCAGTGATATTTGAGAAGTGAAATTAAATGTATTGGATTTACAGAAAATGTGCAATAATTGTTCAAACAAAATCAGGCAGGTGCATAAATTTGGGCACTGTTGTCATTTTATTGATTCCAAAACCTGTACATTAATTATTGGCACTCAAATTGGCTTGGTAAGCTCAGTGAACCCTGACCTACATACACAGGTGAATCCAATAATGAGAAAGAGTATTTAAGGGGGTCAATTGTAAGTTTCCCTCCTCGTTTAAGTTTCTCTGAAGAGTAGCAACATGGGGGTCTCAAAACAACTCTCAAATGACCTGAAGACAAAGATTGTTCACCCTCATGGTTTAGGGGAAGGATACAGAAAGCTGTCTCAGAGATTTAAGCTGTCTGTTTCCACAGTTAAGAATATATTGAGAAAATGGAAGACCACAGGCTCAGTTCAAGTTAAGGCTCAAAGTGGCAGACCAAGAATAATCTCGGATAGACAGAAGCGACGAATGGTGAGAACAGTCAGAGTCAACCCACAGACCAGCACCAAAGACCTACAACATCATCTTGCAGCAGATGGAGTCACTGTGCATCGTTCAACCATTCGGCGGAATTTACACAAGGAGATGCTGTATGCGAGAGTGATTCAGAGGAAGCCTTTTCTCCGCCCACAGCACAAACAGAGCCGCTTGAGGTATGCTAAAGCACATTTGGACAAGCCAGCTTCATTCTGGAATAAGGTGCTGTGGGGCTGTGTGGCCAGTGCAGGGACTGGGAATCTTGTCAGGGGAGGGACACATGGATTCCACTCAGTATCAGCAGATTCTGGAGACCAGCGTCCAGGAATCTGTGACAAAGCTGACACTGCGCTGGGGTTGAACCTTTCAACAAGACAATGACCAGAAACACTGCTCAAAATCCACTAAGGAAGGGGTATGGAACATTGGTCCTCGAGAGTCTGTCTTTCAGGTTTTAGATCTCACCTGAATCAGATGATTAGTTCATTACCAGGCCTCTGTAGAACTTCAAGACATGTTGAAGAGGTAGTTTAGCATTTAAATCAGCTGTGTTGGATCAAGGACACATCTAAAACCTGCAGGACACCGGCTCTCGAGGCCTGGAGTTCCCTACCTCTGCACTAAGGCATTCATGCAGAGGAACAAATACAACATTCTGGAATGGCCATTTCAGTCCCCAGATCTGAATATTATTAAAAATCTGTGGTGTGAGTTAAAGAGAGCTGTCCATGTTCGGAAGCCATCAAACCTGAATGAACTAGAGAATTTTTGTAAAGAGGAATTGTCCAAAATACCTTCAACCACAATCCCGACACTCATTGGAACCCACAGGAAGCGTTTGGAGGCTGTAATTTCTGCAAAACGTGGATCTACTAAATATTGATTTAATTTTTTTTTTTTTTTTTTTTTTTTTTTGGTTGTCGTGCCCAAATTTATGCAACTGCCTGATTTTGTTTAAACTATTATTGCACACTTTCTGTAAATCCAATAAACTTCATTTTGTTTCTTAAAAATATCACTGTTTGTCCCTTTCTTTTTTTTTTTTTAAATTGTAACAACCAACGATTTATACAGGAAAATGACTATTAACAAGGTTGCCCAAACTTTTGCATCCCACTATAACTCTTTGGATAAAATCTACCCTTCAAAATATAAGGTTATAGGTTGATGGTGGCATCAAAGATTCATGTCATTTCAGATTAGAACTACTGTTGCACACAGTTTTAACTACCTTTCAGCACACTTGGCATGTAAGGAATCTTTTTAATTTACTCTCAGAACATATTTTTGTGTATCTCTGTGACCTTTTCTTTAAACACAGTGCAATATTTACACCGAATATATTTCACAAGGAATGGCATATTTATGAATTTATAATGCAATTTTAACAGCACAAATGAGCAGAAGTTTCTGACAGTGAAATATGTGACTAAAAATGCAGTGCATCAGCAGCCATTTGTAGAAGCTGCAAGGTCATGTCTCAGCATGCTTGATTATTAAGAGTAATTCTAAAACTTTAAAAAAAATGTATTAACCAGGCCATTAATTTAATCTGCAAATGCTGTACATACCTGCATGTTTAACAGGGCTACTTGAATTTTAAAGGAAAAATGTTTCCTGTTCTGCAGGTTGATAGATGTAAAAGATACACTTACATTCCACACTGACTTAAAGGCTATGGTTTTAATCACCACACGTTGTAACAAACAATTATTAGCTTTTTATTTCTTTAGTTATTAGTATTATAGGCTACAAGATCATGTCTCTTTCAGGTAGGAGGTATTTGTGCCATTTGATTAGTAACATGTGATCTTTGTAATGTTTTAAACTTTGGTTATAGAAAGTAACCAGGTCATAGATGAAAGTGATTTGTTTGTATTTTTTATTAGTATCCTTAATTGCTATTTGAAAGAACCAAAAAATGTCCTTAAATTTGAAAAACACTATAGACCTAATAAAAAGATTTTCTTTCTTTCTTTAATATCTACATTAAATCTCCATTGTAATTTTAATGGTCATCTCTTGATGAGTTGAAAGTGTCTAATCATCAAAACTGCTTATCCAGGACAGCAGTCAGCTCAGCTTGACTGCCAGTCATTGAGCTAAAAATCTATTTCTGCTGCAGGAGGCCACACGGGGAGCAGTAGCAAGAATCCCTGCATCACCCACTTTAAATCTGGAGCATTTAAATAGATCTACTGAACATTCGTTGACACATATTGCAGAAATGCACCTCTAAGGAAACATTTCATAGAAGATAAACCTTTCTAAAGTTTGAAGAAGAAATTTCTTCACAGTCTACTGACAGAATTATGCTTACCATTGTTGATTGTTGGTAGATTGGCCCTCAATGAAGAGCGAGTCCCAACTGGTTTCAGCTTCTATGTAACTTGTTACAGTGGCTGTCACTGCAGCTTGACAGAGTAATATCAGGAGATCGAGGAGCTGGTATTTGTGGCTGGAAACAACTCCCAGCAAATTCTAAAACACACCCACTTTTCTAAAGAAATCAACAAGTCTAAACAATCATGTGTTTCGTATTTCAAAGAAACTGAGAAGTTACCCAATTGACGAGACAACTTTGTGTCCTGAAAGGTGAATAACTTCCAATAGATGGCAGTATCATGCTGATTTTAACAGGTTACAAGAACACACACACACACACACACACACACACACACACACACACACACTAAAATACTTCTTGAGATGCATTGGGTTAAAAAAAAGAAAAGAATCTATATCTTGGGAGAGATTTATTGAGCCACAATAGTTCAAAAAATAAAGATTCACTCACTTATTATATTAACAGAACCTAACAAACATAAAAGCTATTGGCAAAACAGATATAGATTTTAGGTAGACTTTTCTGTTTTAAAGTGTAAATAAAAAGTTACATTTCTGGATTAAAATCCAAAATATTATCTCCCCCCCCTCCAATAAATAACTACTACCACGATTAATTTCCCCCTGAAAACAGTAAATTACAGCTGACCCTGTTTAATATTCCTCTCCCTCCTCATCTTCTTCAAATGAATCAATCCCCACCTCTTCATAATCCTTCTCCAGAGCAGCCATATCTTCTCTGGCCTCTGAGAACTCTCCTTCCTCCATGCCCTCCCCAACATACCAGTGAACAAAGGCTCTCTTGGCGTACATCAGGTCAAACTTGTGGTCCAGTCGGGCCCAGGCCTCAGCGATGGCTGTGGTGTTGCTTAGCATGCAGACAGCCCTCTGCACCTTGGCCAGGTCTCCACCAGGAACCACAGTTGGAGGCTGGTAGTTGATACCCACCTTGAAGCCAGTGGGGCACCAGTCCACAAACTGGATGGTGCGTTTGGTCTTGATTGCCGCAATGGCCACATTGACATCTTTGGGCACCACATCACCACGATACAGCAGACAGCAGGCCATGTATTTACCATGACGAGGATCACACTTCACCATTTGATTAGCTGGTTCAAAGCAGGCATTGGTTATCTCAGCCACTGACAGCTGCTCGTGGTAGGCTTTCTCAGCAGAGATGACCGGAGCATAGGTGGCCAGAGGGAAGTGGATACGAGGGTAGGGCACCAAGTTGGTCTGGAACTCTGTCAGGTCAACATTCAGAGCTCCATCGAAACGAAGTGAGGCTGTAATAGACGAGACAATTTGGCTAATAAGGCGGTTGAGATTGGTGTAGGAAGGACGTTCAATATCAAGGTTTCTGCGGCAGATGTCATAAATGGCCTCATTGTCCACCATGAAGGCACAGTCGGAGTGCTCCAGGGTGGTGTGGGTGGTCAGGATAGAGTTGTAAGGCTCCACCACTGCTGTGGAAACCTGGGGGGCTGGGTAGATGGCAAACTCAAGCTTTGATTTTTTGCCAAAGTCAACAGAGAGCCTCTCCATCAGCAGGGAGGTGAAACCAGAGCCAGTGCCTCCACCAAAGGAATGAAAGACCAAGAATCCTTGAAGACCAGTGCACTGATCTGCCTGTGTGGAGAAAATATCACAAAGTTTGCTATTTGTGCAGAGTGGGGTTTGAATGTCAGATTTTGTGCAGTTGAGGGCAACATTAATTAAAACATGGGGATTCCCTTTAATCAATTACCAGTTTACGGATCCTGTCAAGGACAGAGTCAATGATCTCTCGCCCAATGGTGTAGTGTCCACGGGCATAGTTGTTAGCTGCATCCTCCTTTCCTGAGATCAGCTGTTCAGGGTGAAAGAGCTGACGATATGTTCCTGTTCGAACTTCATCTGGGAAATCAAAAGAGCAAGCGCTAAGAATACAAATTCATCTATTATAGGAAGTGCTTTTTATTAGTTAAATTAAGGTCAAATTCAGAGCCCTACTTACCTATGACAGTGGGCTCCAGGTCAACAAAGATTGCTCTGGGGACATACTTTCCAGCCCCAGTTTCACTGAAGAAGGTGGTAAAGGAATCATCATGGCCACCGATGGGCTTGTCACTAGGCATCTGGCCGTCTGGCTGGATTCCATGCTCTAGACAGTAGAGCTCCCAGCAGGTGTTCCCCATCTGGACACCAGCCTGGCCTACATGGACAGAGATGCATTCACGCTGCAAGACAGAAAAATGAGCAAGATAACATAAATTCAGTGTATATATTCACACATATATACATACAGGAGAAAAGGAAACACAGATTACACTAAAATACCACAAATTTGGGCATAATTATATTTTACAATTGCTGTCAGAATTCAAGGAACCAATCTGGAAACTCAGCCACTAGATGGAAGCAAAGATGCGAGAGAAAGAAGATTAACAAGCAAAACACATTTTTGCTGCAGCTGTCACTGGATGTCATGCATTTGCTATGAGCAGTCAGGAGCTGGAATGGAAGCCGAGTCCAGAGAGCAACTAAGCATTTGTTATACTTTAAACATGACCTAAATTTAAAAAAATCAACAGTCCACTGGCAATCAAAGCCTGCACTGTGTTTTCCTCAGTATTTTTATGCATGTGAAGCCTAAAATAAATTTAAAAAATGGTTTAACTATTCATTATACAGAGAACAAAAGAAGGCTTTTTGCTGTATCACTTTACATGTCTTGGGTATTAGATCACACAGAGACAGACTGCTTTGTGGTAAAATTTGATTTTTCTACCAGTGAGATTATTAGTCTGACATGCCGTTTAAATGTTGAAAATATTCATTTTTTGAGTTACTGGGATGATGTCTCGCATTTTTATGTTAACGCTATGTTTTCCAATAATAGTAATGCCAGAGAACAAACCTAGTCTTTGAACTTCAAGATCCAGCTCATAAAACTTTAAACTGAATGCTAGCCTCTTGCTGGGAATTTTGTGTAAACTCTGACCTAACCATCTTTGTTTGGGGCATACATGAAAAATAAGTCTACCCAGTTTGTATTTCAACAACTTGTCACATGTGGTACGCTGCATTTCCACACTAGTTTATGTCAGGCAGCTATTTTTACATGTCCCCAATTTTCTCTTTCTCTGTGAACAGATGGTGACTCAGAGTATGGTATTGGTGGTGTAAGTGGTCTAGAGACCATATTTCATTTATTGAAGCAAATATATTTGGATATATTCACTATTGTAAGTCTTATAATTCACATAGCCATTTTTCTTGCGGACTTCTCGGTGATGACCCTCATACTTGCCTGGGCTTCTAGGTTAGCAGAGCTTTGTGGAACAGTTATTTTTGGTTCCTCGTGCTAACCTGACACCTAGCTGTGAGGGCTGGCTATTCCTGTAAACACTGACTGCTAGTCCCCAAAACAGTAGACCTTTTGTAACTTATCTGTTGAAAGTGTGTGTTAGAATGATTTTGCTGTTTGGAAGCTGAGATATTTTTATGTCTTTAAGTATAACGAGTACAGTAAGTTGTAGGTATTTAGGGCTTTGTCATAGATAAATCTCTCTCCAACTGTCAAACTAAATTTTTATTCAGACTGTCAGGGTGTGTCGAGAGAAAAACAAACATCTCTGAGGTGTCTCAACACTTACTTGACATTCCAGTTTTGTCAGTGATTAAAAAGCCTGCGTTGGAAATAACTAGTCGCAAGCTTGACACATACGGAGTGTAAGAAAGGAACATATAAAGACATAATAAGTTTGTAAAAGATTTTTTAGGTCAGGAAGCATGAAAATTGATTTCTTAACGCCCACTCTCACAGTACACGTTTGGAAAAAAAGAGATCAAGAATCAACAGATGAATTATATGTCATGTATTTTGTTCATATTGTTTTAGAGTCCTCCAAGAGATATGCCATATAAATGGTCATCTTGTATATTTGAATGTTGGTTGAACATTTGGTTATTACCATTTAGTTGCATTTCTTTGTGCCAGTACTTCTGCCTGTATATAAACCTTGGTCAGGTCCAACATGTAAGACACATTTTGCCAGTCTGACATTCATTAGTTTTGAGCCACATGCACTGTATAATACCACACTTGCCCCAGAATCTGCTTTATCTAACCTAAAACCTACTTAATGGATATTCATAGTTTCTAGTTAATTGTTTCTCATCAAGACCATCCTGGGATGTTGCTCCTGATATAAACCAAAGCATGTTTCTGGGGATGGTTCAACATTGGATTCTGATAAATAATTAATATGTCTAACTTATGATATTTTTAAAATAAATCAAAGTTGCTGACCTATTTGAAAAGCTGCATGGTGAGGATGCAATACTAGCCAAGCAGGTTGATGGCACCATCAACAATTCACGTAACACGGTTTTAACTGTCACCTTTCAGCACATTTGCGCTGCAGATTTTGGATCAAAGGAAAGCCTCTCTTTTGAACTTAGCACTCCCAGAACATGTTTAGGTGTGCCTGAACTTGTCGTTAAGTGTAATACTTAGCCTGATTATGGAATATATATTGCTTAAGGAAAGGTAAAGTTTGTGAATTTATGTAAAGTGCTCTGTCTGTGTAGATGTATTAATTTGTTTCTTTAGTGTTATATATACACTAAAGAAACAAAAGAATCCTACAGTTGCTATACAGGAACTAAATGTTATGCATTAGGTCAATTTAATCAAGCTGGGTATACTGTAGTGTACACAGTGATACCATTTGGTTTAAGCAGTACTGACAGTGCTAACAAGCTGTGTTTACACTACACAGAGCAAACAGAGGTAAAAGGTCAGGTATGTGTGTGTTAGCTGAATTTCCTGACAGTGAAATATGCCACTAAAAATTCAACATAACACAGTAATCACACATCAGAGCTAATAATTGAGGGTCCAAGATCATATCCATCTCAGGTGGGAAAGGTTTGTTTCATTTGATTATGAACAGGTGATTTCTATTTTTAAAAAATGATATTTTAAATTTTTAATTTTGAAAAAGTAGAAAATAGGCCATGAATTTAATCTATGCCATTGTTTGTTTAACATGACAAATAGGAAAATATTTCCTGCTCTGCAGAACTACACACTGAGACTTACTTTGGACTTGATGATAGATATGAGACATGCCACACTTGCAAACGGGCTATGGTTGTAATCAACGCACGCCTTAATAGCAAAGAAGTATTTTTATTTATTCGTATTCTCAAAGCTATTTGAAAGAACCAAACAGTTCCCTAATTTGAAAACCACTAGACTGTTAATACAACAAATCCCCCCCGTTTTTATCTGAGTTAAATCTGCTTTGTATAGCTTCTCTCTGGTGAGGTGAAAGTGTCTAATCATCACCACTGCTTATCCAGGACAGCAGTCAGCTCAGCTTTACTGCCAATCATTGAGCTAAAAATCTATTTCTGCTGCAGGAGGCCACACGGGGAGCAGTAACAAGAATCCCTGCATCACCCACTTTAAATCTGGATCATATAGATTCGCTGGCGCATACTGTGGAAATGCACCTGCTTAGGAAATATTTCATAGATGATAAACCTTTACTAAACTTTGGAGAGGAAATATTTTTACAGTCTACTGACTACTGACAGAGTTATGCTTACCATGGTTGATTGTTAGTAGATTGGCCCGTCAAAGAAAAAAAAAAACACGAGTTGTAGCTGGCTTCAGGTTATGTGTAACCTCTCACAACGGCCGTCAATGTGGTCCGAGTGAGTAAGTAATGTCAGGTGGGCGCGGAGCTGTTACGGTATATTAGGCTGCAAGCCACTCCCACTTGTCTCTGACGTGGACGCGCGTTTGGAATGTGCAGGGTGATGTAGCACGGACATAGCTGAATATATATATAACTCTGAGCAAGATGCGCGAGAAACGGAAGAAAACCCTGAACTTGATCCTTTATGTAGTAGAAGTGAAGACGCTAACTATTTGTACTGTTTTTGAAAAAAGGTGGCCATAAAAGTTCATGTTGTCAGCGAGTCATTTTTGTTGTTGTTGTTGTTGTTGTTACAAGACCTTGTTGGATTATTTTTGGTTACAGCACCATCAGCAGAAAATACTGTACATTATTAGCTCTAAAAATGCCTGAAAATGGGTGGAGATGTGCAGTCATGCTGTCATTCAACATTTTGAAAGCTAGAGGTCGTAGTAGTTTCATTATGGCCCACTGAGTAAGTAAATGTGTGACAACCGATGTCATGTAGTCTTTGTTTTTCCCTCTCCCGTATTGGAACCTGCAATTTTTTCATTACCTCTGTCAAGGAGGTCATGTTTTTGGTAGCATCTCCATGTCATCTTGTTTGAAAAGACGATAGCTTGAAAGGTTTTGAATGAATTCTGATTAAAATGTGTCAGGGTTTAGAGCACAGGTGTCGAACTCCAGGCCTCGAGTTGGTAATGAACTAATCATTTGATTCAGATGTGTTCACCTGGGGTCTTATCTAAAACCTGCAGGACACTGGCCCTCAAGGCCTGGAGTTTGACACCCCTGGTTTAGAGGGAGTTGATGATATCCACCCATTAAAATGTGGCTTACATCCACCAAGGCCCTCAAGGTCAACTTAATGATTTACTGATCAAAAACTGACAAAAAGTTTTATAACTTAGTAACTATGATTACAAGTTTGAACTTTTACCTTGTCTTCAGTGTCAATAAAGTGATCTGAAGGTCAAAGTGTAATATAGACCTATTCTTACTGCCATTGTTTGTTTTGGCAAGATATGTGCATATAGGGAATGGCAAGATTAAGTTTGTTTGAACTGCCTTTGCAAAGTCAGATTAGGTCAAATGTTCACAAAATGTATTTTATCTTTAAAACTATGCTTAAAATTCTGCTACCTTTGTTAGTATATGGCAAGATTTTGGAAGTGATACTTCCACTTGTCCTTGTAGGGTAAGGGGGTGCTATTGCGGCTACCAAGGCAGACCTTGGACAGGTTGCCAGTCTGCCACAGGGCTAACTAACAGAGGCTGAGAACCAGTTGCACCTATGAGCAATTTGGAATCACCAATTCACCTAACTCCATGAGTGGCATGTCTTTGGATTGTGCTTTTCTTTGTCTCACCCCCAATGGCTGTCCTCTGGCCCTCCTCTCTGAACCTGGTTCTGCCAGAGGTCCTTTCCTGTTAAAAGAGAGTTTTTCCTTTCCAATTTTGCTAAGTGCTTACTCATAGGGGGTTGTTTCATTGTTGTTGTTGTTTTTTCTATATTATTGTAGGGTCTTTACCTTACAATATAAGTTCCTAGAGGAAACTATTGTTATGATTTGGCGATATGTAAACACAACTAAATTGAAATGTAACTGATCCCAAAATGTATTAACTTTAAGAATGACCTGCCGAGTTAGTTAGAAATATCCTGTAGTATAATGTTACACAATAAGCTATTCATGCCCAATGATTTATTTATTTATTTTTTAGCTTTATACCACTAATGCTATGCTTGTTTTCCTTTTTAAATTATACTGTAATCTTCTAAGGAATCAGTATACAGTTAATTTATGCTGACTTTTACTTTGTTTTTTACACATATAAAGACCTCACAGAAACATAGAAATTATTTAAATCCTTTTCTGTCATTCTGCTTTGTTCTAGGTCGCAAAGGTCATCTCATTTTTTCCCAGCCCTAACACTGTTATGACCCACTAGTCTAAAAACTAATTATATGACATTGGAGAACTATACTCTCAAATAATAGAAGTGGGTCACAGCTTTATACAACACCCTTGATGACAAATCACATAACAGGATGTGTGTTTTTCCAGTGAAATCCCTGCTTGTGGAGGAATAGCATTAAATGCTCAGAATTTTTTACATTCAATATGTTTTACTGTACTAAAATGTAATGTAAGACTGCTTTAATTATAAAATTATATAAACTATACCATTGTGTCTAAAAGACATTAAAACACATAGCATATAGTACAATAGAGTTTAATATGATATAGCACTGAGCATTGTTAACACAAAAGAGCTTTGTTGTGTGATTGATATAAAAGAATATGACAAAAACGTCATTTACTCCTTTGGTAAGTGAGTCTCACTCCCTCAGGAGGGGAACTGAGCTCAAAATGAATAGTGCAGTTTAGACTACGGTATCACTCTTACTTCAGGTTAATAGTTATTACAATTATTTTCAAGACAAAAAATAATTACACAGCATGGTTTATATGAAAGTGCAGAGACCTTCCACTAAGTGCATTTAGTACATTAGTAACTATTTAACTTTTTAAAAATATTGTCAGTTTCTCTCCTGAGAATAATTATTCAATTCTATGTAGAATTTGTGAATAATACAACCACAGGTTGCTTTAATGTTTTATTACAAAACACTGAAAGTAATGAATCAACACTTCCATGTGTTTTGCGTTCAGCTCTTACTGTGGGCACCTGCGGCTCCAGAAAGTGGTTTAACTTGTTTAACATATCACAGAACTGAACAATATACAGTATATGTTGACTGATGTTTGTTATCCATACAGTGAAACAACTAGAACAGTAAGTTATGTTAGCACCTTGTTGAAGAATCAGCAAGAACATAGGAGCATGTATCATGCATACTTTATTTAGAAAGAACTCTTTCAGCAATCAACATAAATTTTAATAAGTTATAAAAACAACAAATTAGCCTCACAAGCCCAGATCCTATAAATGTTGGGACGCTAGTCAAAGCAAATAGTAAAGACAGAAAAAGATATTTGTCCATTATAATGTTAGTGGTTTAAAACATGAAAATCAAAACTGTGATATTATAACTTGCCAATATGGCAATGGAAAGTCAGTAATAGTGAAAAAACAGTTATTTGCACCATACTTCATATTCAGTAAAATAAACTTCACAGGTTTTGACAGGAGCATTTTCTCAGTCTTTGTGTTTATCTCTGACTGAATATTTATATTAATATAAAAAAAACAATTTCAAAGCATAATGTTTTTTTTATTTTATTTTAAAAAATGCTAAATCGCATAAGCTGCCACTGCAAACACTACAATGATAATTGCCAGCTGAAACTATAGGTTACCTTCCCCTCATCTGGAGTTTCCTTCTGCTTTGTGAAACATACACACCTGTACAATCCACTCAAAGACTAACACAATGAATAGGGTGTTGACCTCCTTTTGCATTGTCTGTCAAGTATATGATATTATCTTGGTCTCATCAGTAGGTCTGATTACAGTTCATATCAAATCACTATACACCTTAAGCCACAGGTATATAAAGCAGAGTATCACAGCTGCCTCGGGAACGACATCCTGTTACCGATACTTGGACACTTTGAAGAGAAAAAGTATGGTAAGATATGATTAGCTAGTGTAAAACTTATTGTAAGAACATGCTACTATATTCTGAATAGCTGTGAGACATTGAATATTCTTCAGGATTAAGCTGAATTGTCATGACAATCTGTTTCCTAATCTTGCTTAACCTTGTTGTTGTTTTTTTTATCTGAAGCCAACAATAAGTGTACTATATGATAGCTTAAATTGGGTTTGATAATTTGTTTCATAACACTCATGTAGACATGTGGGAAGTAAAGCAGTTTCACTCTCTGCAGCGTGAATGTATCTCAATTCATGTGGGCCAAGCTGGGGCTCAGATTGGTAATGCATGCTGGGAACTGTACTGCCTGGAACATGGGATCCAGCCAGACGGACAGATGCCCACGGACAAAATTGTCGGAGGAGGCGATGACTCCTTCAGCACATTCTTCAGTGAGACACGAGCAGGAAAGCACGTTCCCAGAGCAATCTATGTTGACCTGGAACCAACTGTCATAGGTCAGCACCAGTATTATTTGATATTTTACATAGGCTAGATAGTTTTTAATGTTCTATATTGATGTTTTTAAACAGAGCTATATATTTGTTTACTGTTTTTTTGCATTTCTATTTGTAGAATTTCAATTCATTAAACAACACCATCATATTCTTATTCCTCAAAAAGGTTTCTTGTACCAAAGTAGAAATAGTAAATGTTTTGATTTCTCATCCAGTAAATATCTATCAATGTTTTGTTGTACAGATGAGGTGCGTGCAGGAACCTATCGTCAGCTTTTCCACCCTGAGCAGCTGATTACAGGAAAGGAGGACGCTGCCAACAACTATGCCCGTGGCCACTACACCATCGGCAAAGAGATCATAGATCTGGTCCTGGACAGGACACGTAAACTGGTGAGACTTTGACAGTGTCAAAGCTATAGATTTGGAGTGTATTAAACATTTTGCTCAACTAAATGACTTAAGGGTTTTAATAATAATGAACTAATACATTTTCAGGCTGATCAGTGCACTGGCCTGCAGGGATTTCTCATCTTCCACTCTTTTGGTGGAGGCACTGGCTCTGGTTTCACCTCCCTCCTGATGGAGAGGCTCTCTGTTGATTATGGGAAAAAATCAAAACTCGAATTTGCTGTTTACCCAGCCCCCCAGGTTTCCACGGCAGTGGTGGAGCCGTACAACTCCATCCTGACCACCCACACCACCCTGCAGCACTCCGACTGTGCCTTTATGGTGGACAATGAGGCCATCTATGACATCTGCCGCAGGAACCTTGACATTGAAAGACCCACCTACACCAACCTTAACAGGCTGATTGGCCAGATTGTGTCCTCAATTACAGCCTCACTTCGTTTCGATGGAGCTCTGAATGTTGACCTGACAGAGTTCCAGACCAACTTGGTGCCCTACCCCCGTATCCACTTCCCTCTGGCCACCTATGCCCCTGTCATCTCTGCTGAGAAAGCCTACCACGAGCAGCTGTCAGTAGCTGACATCACCACCACCTGTTTTGAACCAGCTAATCAAATGGTGAAGTGTGATCCTCGTCATGGTAAATACATGGCCTGCTGTCTGCTGTATCGTGGTGATGTGGTGCCCAAAGATGTCAACTCTGCTATCGCAGCCATCAAGACCAAACGCACCATCCAGTTTGTGGACTGGTGCCCCACTGGCTTCAAGGTGGGTATCAACTACCAGCCTCCAACTGTGGTTCCTGGTGGAGACCTGGCCAAGGTGCAGAGGGCTGTCTGCATGCTAAGCAACACCACAGCCATCGCTGAGGCCTGGGCCCGACTGGACCACAAGTTTGACCTGATGTATGCCAAGAGAGCCTTTGTTCACTGGTATGTTGGGGAGGGCATGGAGGAAGGAGAGTTCTCAGAGGCCAGAGAAGATATGGCTGCTCTGGAGAAGGATTATGAAGAGGTGGGTGCTGACTATGTGGGGGAGGATGAAGAGGGAGAAGAGTACTGATTTTAATCCAGAGTAAATTTTTTTCTTCTGGTTTTCAAAATGTGGCTTTTTGCTTTTTTTGAAGTGAAAATAAATGTATCAGAAATATGACTACACTAACAATGTTACAATTTGTGTGACCAAATTGTGAACAATTTTAATACTCCATATTTCACAAAAACAGACCAAAATAACATATCTTTCACTGTGTGCTGAGTACCATGGCAAATTTACAAATCAAACCAAATCTAAAACCTTAGTTGAACATGTAAACATTTCAAAAACGTTTTTACATTTCTCTTATCACAGTGCCATTTAAAAAAGTGTTTATATTCATAGCAAAAGAGTACAATGTGCTTTTGGTGTTTTAAGATAGTTTCTTTCTCTGGTTTCTGCCTGCTTTAAACACGCTCTCTCTCTCTCTCTCTCTCTTGCACCTCCCCCCACTATCCTCTCCCATGAGGAATGCAAGCTATGAAAGGGCTCCTATGTCAATTTCTTTAAACCATTCAGCTGTGACTCTGAGAATGAACGCAAGAGAAAAAAAAAAAAAAACGACGGACTCTGGCTGGTGTTGCTTGTGTAGCTCATACTCAGACCATAGCCTGCAGCAACAATAGAATTCCAGTTCCATTTTGTATGAATCACTGCACTATGATTCAAACAGAGTGGCTGAAAAGCTGCATTAAAACTGAGCTCTACATTTCTTGGAAACTCTCTTTTTTAATCTTTTCACAATCTGTGATACATTATTGTAATCACCACACTGAAGTTTCTTTGTGTTCCATATTATTATATTTGATGAACTTTGGATTATCTTACTTGATTGTTTGTATGAATGTTTACTTATCATCACTTTTTTTGTTACCATTAAAGCATTTTCCTTTTACATATAATAACCCAAATAAACATGTCAGTCTTTCCATTTTGCTAGAGTAATCTCGCATGATTATTTATTTAGTGGTTCAACACAGACAAGTCTTTGTGTGTGTGTGTGGGTGCAGATGACTGCATAAAGTAGCATTATCAATCTCCTTGTCTACTGATTTTGTTATAGTGTATATGTATGTTAAGAAATGTGTGGGGGTGGAGTATTTGCATGCTGCAATATAATCAGCTCATTTAAGTTATGTGTTAAAAAAAAATCTAACTAATTTTGAAACTCTAAATGGTGCCATTGCAAACAGACACAAGCACACTGAGAAAAAGAAGTAGGTGGAAAATTGTCTTTAAAAAAAAAAAAAAAAAAAAAAAAAAGAAGAAGAAGCAGCAGCAAAGAATGTAGACAGGCTGGTGATGGTGTCTGAAGGAGAGCTGTTGAGGGAAGCTTTTCTGGCTTAGATGAGTGGACAGATCCAGAGAAAAGAGATATGAGTTAGAACAAAACAAAGAAGTAATTAGTGAAGAAAGCTAAACTAAACTAGAACAAAATATGTGGGATACTATATCTACTAGAAAGCTCTGACAGCGAATGACTCTTATAGATAGTCAACAGACAGACTGCTGGTTAGTGGACTGATGGGATCAAAGGTGTGCACAATGATTACAGAGGATCTGGGAAACGTAACGAGCCACACCTGCTACACACACAGACAGAGACGTGACATGCAGAGAAAACAAACGGGGGAAAGGAAAGAGAACACAGGAAAGTCAGAAGGGGAGTGAGGTGTATATAACAGTGAGGAAAAAAATGTTTTTCATAATGATCTTGTGTAGATAAATGTAAGGAGATATACCATTAAAATACGTATTGGGGACTTCCCTCTTCCCCCCCCAACTGCTGTTCCCTCCCACAAATGAGCTATGCAGCTGCCTGCTGTCATTTCCTGCCTGCCCCCTCCACATCCTTCTCTATATAAACTCCGAGTCTCCCTTTTTTCTGCACTTCTGCCTTGTGTCTGAATCCTCAACGTCGGTCGAAGGACAAGCAGACAAAATGGTGAGTAACTGTCTGGCTGATGACGTAGCCTTGAAATTTTCATTCTCTCTCCCCTCCTTACTCCTTTGTTTCTGTTGCATGGGTTAAATATCCAGGCTTTTTTTTTTTTAAATGCTTCAAGTCTTCAGTGTTGTGTGGGAGTTTACTTAAAATCAGATTATATTAAGTGATCATACTTTTGAGCTAAATTTATACAGAATTTTTTTTTTTTTTTTTTTTTTTTTTTTTTTAGGGCTTGTCTGAGAATTCGGTGAGAACAATGCACTAGTGTACTTGCATTTGACTAAAGGAGAAGTCATTTTTGTACTCTTGGGAAATCTAGGTCAGATCAGACAATGAGTTGAACTGTTGTCCTTTTCAAACCTCAATGCAGAGCTTTTAGTATAAAAAGAGAAAATATATAAAGTCTTTAGTTCCTAAACAAGCACAGGATACTGTTTTCACAACTACAAAGTAGTGAGCAGGGTAATCGTGGCAGTGGGGGATGGATTAAAATGAACAGGGAAAAAGAGGAGTGGTCTGGCCTACAAGTGAGAGTTAGTTCGCTGCCATTTTGCAGCTGTTAAGAATTTTAGGGTTGAAGGATGTGGAGAGAAAGAGAGGGTGAGACAGTCATCCCTTCCCGTTACACGGCGCTATGGAGCCGGACAGGATAGGGGAGGGGAGACACAAAATGGGGAGGGATGAGGAAAGGGAGGAGATTCAGGATTAAGAGGTGGGGGGTAAGGTTTTCTTCTTGATGCATGACCTTCCTGTTTGCCATACAGGATTGTATGTGGCCTTTTTTCCCTCCCCCAAGTTATAAAACTATCTTTTAGGCAAATGAGGAGCTTGCAGTTATTAACTGTATATCCTGTCCATTCAACTGTTAAAAACCCAGAGTTCAGACACTGCGTTGCTTGTATTATATGCACCACTGAAAGCTTAAACATTAGTGTTCTGATACACTTTTCAGTAAGCAAGCTTTCTCTCCTTACTGAGGTATTTCCTTTTCACAAATTGAACATTGTCTTGTAAATTAATGGGGGGTAGACTAAGGATCTCTAACAGTATACACTCCTATAAGTCCCCCTGCCCACCCACCCCCATTAGTACTCATTAAATAAGTGCCCCAGATATTGCTGTGCCTTTCAGCAGTCATAGCTAGTTCAAAATATGATAACTGGTGTCAGGCAGTTCATGTGTACATAAACTTGCTTTGTCTAATTTTTTTTCCCCCTCCCCCAGCGTGAGTGTATTTCTATGCACGTTGGCCAAGCTGGAGCCCAGATGGGCAATGCATGCTGGGAGCTGTACTGCCTGGAACATGGGATCCAGCCAGATGGACAGATGCCCTCTGACAAAACTCTCGGGGGAGGTGATGACTCCTTCAACACCTTCTTCAGTGAGACTGGGGCAGGAAAGCATGTCCCCAGAGCAATCTTTGTTGACCTGGAACCAACTGTCATAGGTCAGTAACGTGCAAATAAACAAGTACTTGCATATATTGTCATGGCTAATCTGAAAACTGATAAGATGGATGTAAACAAACAAAAATGACTCCAGATGTTTGGGTTAAATTTCATTTTCTTGCAAATTGTCATTGTGTTTTGTTTTTGTTATTATTTCTAAACTGTCACTGTCTGCAAAATAAAGGGACTCCTCTTAATTTGATGCAAGAATACAGGACACTAGCTCGTGCACTCCTAACGTTGTTTTTTTTTTTTTTTTTTTTTTTTTCTGTTTCTTGCAGATGAGGTGCGTACAGGAACCTACCGTCAGCTTTTCCACCCTGAGCAGCTGATTACAGGAAAGGAGGATGCTGCCAACAACTATGCCCGTGGCCACTACACCATCGGCAAAGAGATCATAGATCTGGTCCTGGACAGGACACGTAAACTGGTGAGACGTTGACAGTGTCAAAGCTATAGATTTGGAGTGTATTAAACATTTTGCTCAACTAAATGACTTAAGGGTTTTAATAATAATGAACTAATACATTTTCAGGCTGATCAGTGCACTGGCCTGCAGGGATTTCTCATCTTCCACTCTTTTGGTGGAGGCACTGGCTCTGGTTTCACCTCCCTCCTGATGGAGAGGCTCTCTGTTGATTATGGGAAAAAATCAAAACTCGAATTTGCTGTTTACCCAGCCCCCCAGGTTTCCACGGCAGTGGTGGAGCCGTACAACTCAATCCTGACCACCCACACCACCCTGGAGCACTCTGACTGTGCCTTCATGGTGGACAATGAGGCCATCTATGACATCTGCCGCAGGAACCTTGACATTGAAAGACCCACCTACACCAACCTTAACAGGCTGATTGGCCAGATTGTGTCCTCAATTACAGCCTCACTTCGTTTCGATGGAGCTCTGAATGTTGACCTGACAGAGTTCCAGACCAACTTGGTGCCCTACCCCCGTATCCACTTCCCTCTGGCCACCTATGCCCCTGTCATCTCTGCTGAGAAAGCCTACCATGAGCAGCTGTCAGTAGCTGACATCACCAATGCCTGCTTTGAACCAGCTAATCAAATGGTGAAGTGTGATCCTCGTCATGGTAAATACATGGCCTGCTGTCTGCTGTATCGTGGTGATGTGGTGCCCAAAGATGTCAACTCTGCTATCGCAGCCATCAAGACCAAACGCACCATCCAGTTTGTGGACTGGTGCCCCACTGGCTTCAAGGTGGGTATCAACTACCAGCCTCCAACTGTGGTTCCTGGTGGAGACCTGGCCAAGGTGCAGAGGGCTGTCTGCATGCTAAGCAACACCACAGCCATCGCTGAGGCCTGGGCCCGACTGGACCACAAGTTTGACCTGATGTATGCCAAGAGAGCCTTTGTTCACTGGTATGTTGGGGAGGGCATGGAGGAAGGAGAGTTCTCAGAGGCCAGAGAAGATATGGCTGCTCTGGAGAAGGATTATGAAGAGGTGGGCACTGACAGCGTGGGAGAGGAGGATGAAGAGGGAGAAGAGTACTGAAGAATCAAACATCATCACGCATTCCAAATGTTGTGAAAGTAACACATTCCCACCAAAATCCACACATGTGGTGATTCGTCAGTATTGTCAATAAAAGTTCTCATAAAAGTGTCGTGTGAAGTTGTGGACATTCTTGATCTGCTTAACCAGGCTATGTTAGCAACTGTATAACTTAAGTGTGTAATACTGCAATAGTTGAGTACTTTTCTAGTTCAAATGCTAATAATTGAAGTTATCAATTATACATATTTATTTTTAACAAGTTTCGGGCTTTCAAAGTGGAAGAAGATATTTTATCAGCATTATGGTGAGAGGTAGTATTAGCAAATCCAGAGACATCTGAAACACTGTTTTGACACATTACATAATTTATCATATACTTCTTTTTAAACTTGATATACACAATCCTGCTTTTGTTTTTCTTCCCATGTTTCTGGGCAGCTCCACTTCACTTTTAGAAAAGAAATTCCAGGCTCTGTTCAGTTTCCTGCTTCTCTTCATGCCAAGCTGAGTGACCAGTAGGCGTTTACGATTTACTCCTGCTTCCTGTACTTTTTCCTTAGGCCAGCAGGTGAAAACAAAGGGACACGGATAAAAAGTCGAGGTTGGTGTAGGTGAAATTGTCTGCCCTTCAAGTTTTTATGTCCTCCGATCAACATAATAGTCTTATATTGGACCAAATTATTTTCCTGTGTAATTTATTCTCCTAAACAAACTGATTTGATGTGAAGTCGAGCCCACTTCAATTACGATCCAAGGTCCCCCATCAAAGATCAGATTAACAAAAAACAGACATCAGATTAACAAATAACTTAAATTACAAAATGAATCTAATTTATTCATTAAACTATTTTAAATGCCAATATCAAGTCCTAAAAGTTTCATATATTTTTTCACTCTTATTTACAATATTCACTTAAAAAAATATCTAGATCTTTCTTTGACATCCCACCTGCAGTACCCATCTGCCCACCAGGAGGCGGTCTTCTACACTTTACTATTCATAACATGGCCTAGGAGGTTTGATTACACAAAGCTGAGCAGTCCACATAACTCTGATATTACATGATGTCCTCATTGTGTGATCCAGATCAATGACTCTACCGATTAATCACGTGCTAAACTGGAAACCTAATTTCTATAATCTACCTATATGATTACCTACTAATAAAGTATAGCGGGATGTCAGAATTACAACTGGACTGTAGTAAAATCGTTTCCTCGTTTCCCCGCTCGACTGTAAATTATTTAGTAATTTCTGCGATGATTGGGTGATCTATATTTAAAAAGAAAAAAATAGTTTCTAGGTTTTGGCATATGTTTATGTTTAGAGGTTAAAGCATTATCACGGAGCAACAGGCGGGCGCTGAGGCATGCAGGGCGGGCCCGGTGACGTTTCCAAACGCTGGCATTTTCTAGGCGCTCTATTTTTTTCTATGCGCTCGCGGTGACGTAGCGCGTGGGGCAGAGGAGCACTAGGGACAAACACAGCTGACTGCGCGCATGCTATCTCGGTGGGGACTTCAGCGCAGACCCTAACGCTAGGTTACAGTCATATTGGCTTGGTGGAAAATATTTGCGGTGAAGAAACAGGCCGAAAACAGGGGAGGTGCCTGTACGGCTGTCAACAAAGGAGAAGAAAAAGAGGGGGAGTGTAGTCCAGAAGGACCGCTATAACAACTAATTCATTGTCGCTCCAAACTGGTGGACAGACGGCTAAACTGCTCACTCATTAGGCCAAAACACTCCTAAGGTAGGTCCATTGCCGAGGTTAGGCGTAACAACTTGTGCCTATCCAAATAGGTGCTGCAATTTATGACAGATGTCCAACTTTACCATAAAAGGAGATGTGCTACCGAAATACCAAATGATGTTAATTGTGCCCTAATGTCAATACTCGAATAGCACAGCACCTGTGCCTCCAAGTTCATCTGTCCCTGTATTTAAGCGTCTATAAGGCCTGCAGTCATGTCAGCACTGCAGCAGTTGACAAATGCCTTGGCGCTAGAAATAACATAGTAATGAGGCTTGTATGAGTGCATGGCTCATCCTGAAGGGGCAAAGAAAGTTAGATTTAGTTGTTTCACCTCAGTTCGGAAGTCCCCTTCAGCCCCGAAACGATTACAAATGAGACTGGCATCTCGGTTAGGGTGTCGTCTGTGGCTATTATAGAACAGCTGACTGTGCCAAGATCCTTTTTTTTTTTTTTTTTTTTTTAAAGATAACAGGCTTGATGCTTTCATGTGACCGTTCTGAAGTAGTTTATAACAGGTAAATTTATGATTCAGTGAAGTCTGCTGATTAGGTTTTTATTTACTCTTTCAAACTCAATATATTTGTTGGAAATTTCATATTATAAAAGGACCTAAAGGAGTTTTTTTAGACTAGTTAAGAGAATGTATTTGGCTTTAAAATATCTATAGATTAAAGTGTCTGTCCTTTTATGCATGCATCACATACAAGTTGCTAATTGTTTAGTTAAAAATGAAAACATTACTAACCATACTGCTTCCACACTAATGTCATATTCTAGCTTTAAAGTGCTGATTAATAATACTTAACTAAAGTTAAAAAGCATTCTTAAAACTAATGTAGCTTTAAACTCAGTGTAGTTCAACTCATGAGTCCTACAGTAATACAGCTGTTGAACAGTTTGAGCAGCACTGTCTTAGTGAAATCATAATTTAAGTAAATTTAGGGGGATATAATTTTCCAGCTTCTAAATACATGTTTTAGAGTCGTTTTACTGTTTCCAATAGATCCATTGAGCTCATATAACCTCCACTACAATGGTGATTAAGCATTATTTAAAATCTACTTGGTTCCATAGATACAAAAGTTTTTTTTAGTCAAGAGGAGCATTTTTAAAAATGATGCAGAAGCTGTACATCCACACACATTGGTGCTTTTAATTTCTGACCAAACAAAACTCGTATTTGTATTTTTCTTTCAAAGTGTGGTGTTTTGAGGAGTTACAGGAGGTGACATGGTGGACTACTATAGCATCTTGGGAGTGTCCAAAACAGCCACTCAGGATGACATCAAGAAAGCGTAAGTATCCTGGGACTATTTCAAGTGTTAGAAAATATAGTCATAAGTAACAAAAAGTTCACTTGAGTAAAAAAAAATATATCTGAAGATATATTTGAAGTGTGAAAACCTACTTTAGATAGCAAGGTTATGTAAGCACTGAAAAACTGAGGCCACTGCCAGTATGTGCTTTTGTGTGTTTATTTTTTAAGAGTTTACAAACTTTAGAAAAACTTTTTGAGTTTAATTTCAGTCCAAAAAAAATTGCTTTTCAGGGCAAAGATGTATTATCATATTATGTCACTAAATAAGCTCATATCTCATAGATGGAGGTTTAAGAACTAGACTTCATTATGTGTGTGGTTATTTATATATAAGCATGGATGTTTGATGTTGTTTGTGTTTTCAGGTACCGGAAATTGGCCTTGAAATGGCATCCTGACAAAAATCCAGACAACAAGGAGGAAGCAGAAAAAAAGTTCAAAGAAGTCGCTGAGGCCTATGAAGTCCTGTCTGACAGTAAGTCGCCATAGATGACAACTGGTCTAATATGTACAAGGTATACTGTAGATGTATATGTGTACGGATATTGATTTCCGTGGGTAATTTTTTCCTTTTCGACAGAGAGCAAACGTGATGCATACGACAGATATGGAAATGACAGAATGCGACACACAGGTATAAATATATAAAAAAATCTGTGATATTGTTGCATCCATTATAGTAATCATTAGCAATCTTCTAATTGCTACAGTTTAAGAAAAAAATGTGTTTGGGTAATTTTCTTACTACTATTACCTACCCTTCCTACTTGCTCCTTCTCCTTTACGTTAGTCCTAATTTTTCCTTTTCGCTCCTGACTGTGACATGTTGGTTTCTCAGGTTCCTCCAGCTCAGACTTTACAGAAATGCCTGGCTTCACCTTCACATTCCGCAGCCCAGATGAGGTGTTCAGAGAATTCTTTGGTGGACAGGATCCCTTTGCCAGCTTCTTCGGTAAGTCAAACATATATTGGGGTGGGGTTCATCTGCTGTTAGTTCAGAAACTAATACTAACATTTATTTATTCAGTCTAGACGTAAAATAAAAAAATATGATGAGAGTAATTTGTCTTAGGTCTACTGTAACTGAACTAAATTAAATGCTACAATATATTCCAAAGTTACAAATATAAGAAATAGCTTGAATATAGAGGAGTAGCTCAATAATAAATATCCAGAATATTACAGAGATTAAATATAAATGGTCGACATTCTACTCTAAACTCAACAGTAAAACCTCTAAACTGCTATTTGTTATTTTCACTGCAAAATGGAGTAACTATTGCACTATGTACTGTACATTAGAGCTGTACAGGCAGATAGCCACATGCAGGAATTGTTTCCTGCTTCATTTAGTGGTGAATTTGGGTAATCTCAGTCTGTCTCTGAACGCACTCCTGTGACTGGCCAGCACGTCATGGACTGGGTGGGAGGTATTGTCCATTACTGTTGTATTTTTATGTACTTGCACGTCTTTGTCTCTCACTCAGATGACTTCTCCTCATTTGGAAGCTCATCGTCTCGTCTCAGCCCGGGGCGATTCTTCTCTTTTCCATCAGGAGGAGGTAAAGAAGTAAATATTATAAGTAAACTGTTTGCAGAGGATTGAAGAGGATTTTCCCATGTAGTTTTTCCTTTCAGCTTTACTTTACTGGTAATTAATGCAATTCTACGCAGTTAAACTTCTATTATAAGCTGTTTCTATCATCAGTGGTTGCCAGGAGTGTCTCACAGAAAGAGGGGTTATAACTTTTTGTGTTGTATGTCATCAACAAATGCCAGATTAATGATATTTGATATTGTTAATATCAAGAGTTTCACTTGTTAGTTTAAAAAATACTTAAAAGAATTAATATCAGGAGATGGTTTAGATACATTAAAAACGAATATTGCTTTCCTCTCCTCTTTTTGATTGTTTGACTCTCTACAGTTGAATTCTCCTCTTTCTCCACTACCTTGGGTGGTCTGGATGGGATGGACAGCATGGGTGGAGGGATGGGCAACTTTAGATCAGTTTCTACTTCCACTCGCATCATAAATGGAAAACGCACCACCACCAAGAAGTATGGAATTCCTTATCAATTCCTATTATGCAGCAAAGGAAGTACATATTCAAGTGTATTATCTTCAAAGCAAAACGTGAAAAATTAATTGAAGAATATATTAAATTTAGCACCAGTAAACAGTTTCACATTCCAGCGTTTTAAGAATTATCTTGATGTGACTGTGGTTGCTGAATAAGAGCAGTGCATATGTGCATGTTTGAATTGTATTTGTCTCAATAGATTGTCCCTAGAAGCAGATCGTCATCTATTGTTTGGGAATACTTTAGATTTAGAGCAAAGAACAAATCATATGCAAAGGGCACCATAAAGTTGTGTTGGAACTACAAAGCAACAAAATGAATGTGTACACCTACCTAAAAATGCAGCATTCACACTGCAGTATGAAAATTGCATGAAGAGCCTGAAAGGCATTGTAGAGGTTGATGACATGTCTTGTCCAATATCAATTCAGAAATCCATAAAAGTGAGGCTGTACATTGCATACAGCATATTATTTAAGCTCACAAAGATGTAGTGGAAATACCAACACAGTCTCATTTCGTTTCTCTATAGATCTGTGTTTTTCTAAAGGGGTAAAACTTGCACTGTATGCAAAATGCCAGAGGGTAAGCCTAATTAACAGGAATATAGTGCAATGTCAAAGTGAAAGCAGTGCCCTCGTTATCAGTTTATATTCTTCTTCTTCTGAAATGAATCAAAGGGACTGTCTACAAGCCTTGTAGACAGTCCAAAGCATAGATGTGAAAGCCTTCTTATCTTTATGTGGCAGTGTATTTGTGTCACTAAAATGAAAGCGAGTAATTGTGGTAGATAATCATGATTATAGTGTTAATCAAAATATTTTTTGGCTGTAATTTTTCAGCCCTAAGACTGGTTACGCACTTGCACAAACACAGAGGCACTAGAAATGGTGGTGGCTTTTAAATAATTCCACTTATGTCTGTATTTGTCTTTCCTACAGGATAAAGGAGAATGGGCAGGAAAGAATAGAGATTGAGGAGGATGGTGTGTTGAAAAGTGTTCTAATTAATGGTGAGACAATGCTGACGGAATAAATGAATTGAGATTTTAAAAAAAAAGAAAAACTAAAAAAAACCAAACTTTTTTCTGGTGCTTATTTGCTTTAACCTGAAAACACAAATTCAGTGTCAACTTTTTCTAATACAACCACAATTGTGTCAAAATGCAGTGCTGCTTATTCAAAAGATTTCAATGCAAGCAGGGAAATGTGTTAAAAAACAGACGAGGTTTCAGTTTGTATTTAATCGATCTTATTCTTATCTTTAATATTTTTGTTATTTTTAATTCAGGTTTTTTTGAGTCAGTTCCCAGAGTAGGTTTGCTTTTTAAGTTTAGTTTAATTTTTAACAAGGTTTAGTTTTAGTTTAGTTTTTATGACTTTCAGTGTTAGTTTAATCATATTCAATTGAGGACATGTGCCAAAGGCAAAATTTCAGGAAAATTAGTATAGATATTACAATAAAAACACTGAACCTTTTGAAAGCAATTAACTCTTAGTCTTGTAGACATCCGAAGTCTCAATAAATAACTTCATAAGTGCCTCATCAGCACCGATGAATGTAATTTTACAAGTTTAACAAATACTAAGGATATTTGCTTGATATTTTTCATAAAATAATTTCAGTTAGTTTTATTTTTTCTTTTATAGTCTTAATCATGTTTTTTCAGTCTGCGGAAATGTTTTTCACATAGTTTTAGTTATTGGTTTAGTTTGTTTAACTATATGTACCTTGGCTTTAGTTTTTGTATTACCGCTTGACCTGAAGTTTTTGCTTGGTTATGTGTTTTTCTTTATGTCTAAGGTTTTTGCTTTGTGTTGATTGTGCAGTGAGACAGCTGTCTTGTTGTTTTTGTTTTGATCGAAGGTGTGGAAGATGAAATGGCCCTTGCTCTGGAGCTGAGCCGACGAGAGGAGCAGGCCACTCCAAAGCCACGACTCCAGAACAAAACCGCTGAGTCAGACAGATCCCGCCTGAGCCCTTACACTTCACCCACGCATCGTTCATTTAGCTCGGCCCCATTCTACCACTACGGGGTTGCGGGAGGCAGTGAGGATGATGAGGAAGATGAAGACCTACAGATGGCTTTGGCATGCAGCCTGTCAGAAATGGAAGCCCAGCAGAGAGCTGCTGCTAACGACTACATATCAGGTGCTCGGGGTGGGGGCAGAGCTGTCAGTGACAAAACTGGGGGCCGTTTAGATGGCGGGATTGCTAAGGCAAAGCATTTGAATGTACAAAGCAGGGAAGAGGTTGTTGCAGGGCAGAAATGTAAAGAGATAAAATTGGGTTCAGTAGCTGGAGATGGATGCAAAAGTGTGGCAAAGGGTACAGTGGAGCTAGGCTCCTCCCCTGAGTCATCCACAACTGCCAGCACTACACCCCTAAGCCAGTGCAGTGAGGATAAGTTTAAACCTGTGATAAAAAGTGATTGCAGCGTGAAAAAGAAAAAGAAGTGTGGGTGTGTTGTCTCCTAATGATGTGTTTTTGTAGGTTTACTTTCTTTGGGTTGCCTTATTATACTGACCTCAGTGTTTTGCCTTCAGCCAGCTCTAATGTAATGTGAATTAAGCAGATCTTTATTTGAGACAGTGCCTATACTGATGACAAGGCTTCACATTCCTCCAAAGGAACACACTAAAGATAAGATTTGTGGTTACGTTTCTACATTATCACAGGCATTTAAATTGTTTTTGCATTTGGATGCAAGCTGGTGTGGAGGATTGCTCGTGAACGCGAATTTGCCAGATATTTGCATAGACTGATGAATTGGAATTAAGTGATGATTTAGATCTGTTGTATATATGGCCACAATTGAGTCTTTTGTGAGGACCAGTTTAAGTAACTCTAAAACAAAGCTTGAAAGGCCTTTTAGAATTTAAGGTTTGAGTTTAGGTTTAAAGCCAAACCTGGAGTTAGGAATATATTTGGGAATTTTGAGGTTTGTGTAAGTTTTTTCAGAATACATTATGTCAGTGAAGGTCTAAAATTGAGTGTGTGTGGTGGTGTTTGTGTGTGCATGTCGTTCTGTGTAGCTCTTTCTGTGTTTGAGTCAGCTGAGACCTTGCCATAGAATTTTCTCATTCAGACTCTCTGGCAGTGGGAATGTTGCACAACTGTGCCACACGAAAATCAAAGGTAGCCCACAGAACTTTTTGTGGTTTATTTCCAGGTTGCCACATAAACTACTTTTAACTGAAGACCAGTGTTTCTCAGTCAGCTTGTTATGATGTCCAGAATAAGTATGAAGCAATAAGTAGTTAGGTGAAGCACATGCTCACACACTTTGACTATCTTGTTGTTGGAAAGTTGAAGTAGGGAGGTGCTCATGTATCATTAAATCCAAGTTTATCATATGTTGGTCCTGCACTTTTACCCAAATAGCATTAAAATTGTAATCAGATTTTAGATTATAGTTTGGGGAAAGCACTTTATTAAGTTAAAGGACAAATCGCAGTATTGTGACTGAAACAGCTACAAATAATGATTGTTAAGTCTTTGTACATGTTAACTACTTATGTGTTTGCTATTCTTACATTATCGATGCAAACGTGCCAAGCTTTATAAACAAATTATAAAGATAAATCAGTTTTTGGATTCTCCTTGGTCCTCCTGCAGTAGATGTGACTGAGAGTGTTGTCAAGTGATTGGAGGAAGAAGAAAGTGACAATGATTGTGACGGCAGTGTGTTACCTGTCCTGGATTTTTAAAAATGTTGTATTATTGCATCCGGTTACAGGATGTATAATAGCTAAATGATCAAAGAACATTTGTTTACATGCTCCCTGAGCGAATTATTAAACCTCAGCCAACTCCAGATGAGCTCCCTTGTGTGCAAAATTACAAACACTGTACTTTAGGGGTGACTTGATGACTTTCCCTCCTGCACTGCTTCCCAGCTTTCAGGCTTAAATACTTTTTTTTAAAAAGTTCCCCCAAAAAACCTTTGATTAAATTATATGTCTTAATAATTAACGAAAGTAGAAAAAAGTAAATGGGAATAAACAGACTAGTTTTCTACAATTAAATTTCAGTTAGACAATCAGTCAGCTGCTACTAAAGTTGGGTTTAATGTGAATGGTAACTGAAATAGTTTATCCAGCTCATGTCCCGCAAATATTGATTTTGTTGGGCTGCATGTTTGTGTCTGTGAGACAGTCACAGGACGGAGTTACTGAAGATAGTTAGTGTTGGAGCTCATGCATAAAACTCAAATATGCCTTTTTCGTAGATCTCAAGTAACATGAAGATACTGCCAATGTTTTAAGTGCAACACTAAGAAATGTTTTAAATGTGGTTGTTGCTGCAGGGCAAAGCTGAAAGCAAAAGAAAATCATGCTGGTGCCAAATCATGCAGATGTTAAAATAATTACTGCTGCCAGTGTTATGTTGTAATATGCATTAAAAAAAGACACATGCCTGTCTCAATGAGTTTCTAATTACAGGCAGTGTCCCTTTGCCCTGGTGTGTTTTATGCTTTATGTTTGTAATTTATATTGACACATATTTTTCACGAGTGCCTCATTTATCATAGATTGCATGAGTTTTGTTTTCACTTGAAAGTATAGCTGTCAGCACCGGCGAAGACTAAAAGTGAAATAGGAAAATGAAAACTTGAATAAATATATCAGCCTGTATTAATTGTTACTGATTACTCACATGTTGATGTTCTTTTTATTTTCACATTGTTAAAAAGGAATTAACGAATAAAGATTGTGCCACAAGATAATTTGGAATATTTTATTTTTTTTAGAATATGGCAGCCACGTATTTTCCACTAATTTACACTAAATTCATGCTAGTGCAAAATGATGATACAGTATGATAACTGTTTGATAATTATATAGTCATGGAAATCTGAAGGATTATTTTCAGTTCTCAGGACCCTTAAACATTATAAGACAACAGAATCATGCATTAAAAACTACTTCCTGCTTTTACTGATTTGGAAACTGCACATGTATGTGGTTAACTGTTTCTGTGTGTCTTGATTAAGTTCAGATCAGGAGCTTATATTTTCAGTATAGCCCTTATTATGCGAGTGGCATAATGCACCATTTGTTATAAGATATGTAACAGGGGCAAGGGCATCATTAGTCATTGTGTTTTAAACTAAAACAGTAGTTAAGTCCCATAGACTGTTGTGTGTTTTTATTTTATTGTATTTTTAATTTAGTTTATCTGCACTTACGACTTCCTTGGATCAGGTTATTCAGTCTTGTTGGTGTTAATGTTTAAATGTGCTGGATCACATACACATTACTTTTCATCTGTTATGTAGCAAACACATCTAGTATCATATTGTTGGGACATAAGTTTGAATACTTGTTCGTTTCTCTTACGATTCATGCTTCCTGTTTCAGACTCAGACTTCGAGGCCTTCACAACCTAACCTGATTGGCTCACGCTGCTCTGTGCCCTTGCCCTGCCCTGAGGTAAAGAACCAGTGTGAATCTGAGGCACCCATTCCTTCTCCTGCCCCCTAAACTCCAAGTAGATGAGATCAGATGATGCCTACTTGCATATCTGATTAAGTATAACCTGTCCTTGTACATCTATTCTTACAGGTCAAAGATTATATCCCACGATGCACTTTTCTATCTCTGCCCACCATGGCTCCTACCTGCTGAATGACACTTATAAGATATATGTATTTAATATGTTTGTGTCTCTGAGTGCATGTGTGTATGTAGCTCATTGTGG
This sequence comes from Aulonocara sp. 'chitande type north' Nkhata Bay, assembly GCF_057382095.1. NCBI lineage: Eukaryota > Metazoa > Chordata > Actinopteri > Cichliformes > Cichlidae > Aulonocara > Aulonocara sp. 'chitande type north' Nkhata Bay. The sequence goes on along the minus strand of NC_141359.1, from coordinate 27,799,935 downwards.
AACAAAAGACTGAAAACTCTAAGGAGGTACAGTAGTTACAATCATCTCTTCATCAAATCATCATGTTTCTAATAAATATGAAAACAGTGCACAAAGCAAAAAGAAAGTTCTTGTAAAACACATGAAGCAGAGAAAATAAAGATTTTCCTGCTGACTTTTTTTTCTCAGTTTGTGGTAGCGTCTTTGTGGCAAGATTAAGGCTGTCTAACAGTTAAGATAAAACCATAAAGTTGAGGTAAAAAGTTGTAATACGTTTATCTTTAACTCGTGTTTGTTGTTATAAGATAAAAACCCTTTAACCCATAGAAGATATATAAAATTTAGATGTAGCTTAGGGTCAAAAAAGTAAAGTGGAACACAAACTGCATTCTTTGTAATTGCCAGGAGGGAGTGACACCTCTGGTTTAATAGAAAAATGTCCAATTGTATTGATGTCTTTGGAAAAATGATCATACTGCTCCTATAATTTGCGACCATAGTAAGAACTTTTCTAATGATCTGAATTGCTAGTTTCAAGTGTTAATGGTGTCTGTTGATGTTAAAAAAGGGATAAAGCAGGCTGCTATACTGTAGGGTGGTAGGGTGGGCCCTTGGTTTCTCACTCAGATCACTCTAGCTCATCACATCTTGTTTCCAAAAGCCAAGTTAGTGAGTCAAGATGCTCAAGGCTTCATTATGGTGCTTGATGATGGATTATATCACAGTGGCTATCTTGCAGTCATGGTAGAATCAGCAATCCAGAAAACAGAGAACACTGAAGGCATTAGAGTTTGTTTTCTGCTGCATCACATCACAAATTTATTTAGGTCAAGTCAAAAATACATTTTTATAGATATTTTCTGTCGGTCTGCTACATGAAATAAACACAATCATCAGAATGAATTATTTACACGAATCACAAGGTCGTACACTGAGTAAGACAATAGAAGAACGCAAAGTTGCTTTGTGTGCAGAAAGGGAGACGGCGAGAAGGTAGTTCATGGTCAAGTCGAACATCCATTACGAAACGACCAGCGCTGAAAGCAAACGATCATGTTTTCAAGGCAAAAAAGACACGACTCAGAAATAAAAACACACTTGACAAAAGAATACAGTATTCAAATGGACACGAATAACAACACATTCAAAGTTACATCGGAGAACAACCACACCATGTTTAACTGGGATGGCAGCCATAAATATTTGATACGTTTTGACAGGGGGTTCGACAGTATTATAACTTTGGTCCAATTTATATGTTCACCAGAGCAGCCAATACAAACCTTGTGTTGGTCATAAATTCCTTTTATGTTGGCTGATCATTTGAGGTAATAATGTCCAGTAACAATTTAATCAGATGAGTGTAAGATAACTATTTTGTCTGACAGCATGACCAAGCTTATCCCATATTCATCTGGATTCACACAGGCACCAAGGTTTTCTGTTAAATTCCCGACTGATAACCGAGTCCATGTGTAATTAGAAACTTAGGATACTAATAGAAAAATCGAATCTTGCTCTAATTGGAAAGAACTTTGATTCTCTTTGCTTTTGCTTCCTGGAAAAAAAAATCCTCAAAATAAAATTGGACTCCATAATGTTTTAAACACCCAGACAATGAGTCAGCAGGGAAAAAAGCAAGAGCAATAATAGCTCCACTGTGGCCAAGCAGATTTTTATGTACAGTAATGATCATACATGACTGAATCATACAAGTGTGTCCACTGGAGCGTGTATTCTTTTGTGTCTGCATGTCATTGTATCCATCAGCAGCTGCATCTCACTGTGGCAGGGCTTTCAAAATGGCATTCACCTCCTCAGCTACCGCCGTCAGGGCGAACTCAAACTGGTCCTAATTAGGAAAAGCAGGGAAGTGAGGCATTTGGGTAATGATGCACAATCTGAAGACTAGAAAAAATATACTGAAAAAAATATGCACACAAACAATGGACGGTATGTACCTTGGTGCGGACTAGGCCAGGTCTCTGGTCTCTGATGTGCTCCAGTGTGGCTGCAATGTCGATCTCCTTCACTCCTAATGTCATCAAGAATAGTAGCAGCATCACTAATAGTTTTTTTCTGATCTCCATCAATCTAAATCTGCTATTTTCAGATGATATGGATGTAGAAAATTCACAAAATAGATCTGTTGAGGTTATTTGTGAAGAACTATTGTGATAGAACTGACAAGAGACAGTGAAAAGGTCAGTGTCTCATTTGAGGTTGAAGTCTAAACAGACAGCAACCATGTCTGATAAACAAAAACAGATTCTGACAACTGCAAGAAAAAAAAGGAAAAAGATAATGCAACCCAGCTGAAATTAGTTTCAGTAAAATAAGACTTTGAATGGTATAGATGGAATTTGATTGCATTTCAAGTTTCCTGACTCTTTCTACAAGATTCCAGTTAAGCTGCTAAACCACTCAGCTCAAGAAATACTGAAGAAGTATGCACATATGATTAAGTTTGTAATTATTAAAATATAGTCTGAACTACCAGTACCTAATTTCTTTCAACAAGCAGCTTGTAACTATAGCACCCTCTGCTGTAGTTGATAGGAAATGCAACTGTAATATGACTCAGACCAATTAAAGATTTGACTTCTCAAAATCTTTCACTGCATCATCTGTGGGCTGTAAGTCATAAAGATTAGGTATGGATGTAATGTTTCTGGGTAATGTTTTTGTTTTAACTGACTCACCCTTGGCCATGCGGTTCAGCACCATGTCAATAAGGATATACGTGCCAGTCCTGCCAGTGCCATCACTGTGGGAGTGACAGAAACGCAAACATGATCTTACAAAGTATTTTTCTTTAAAATACCCTTTAAGCAGAAAATTCACATGTATATCTGCGATTTCTGTTGTTCCACAGAAATCTGTGATCCTACAAACACCAGAGTATCTTCCTTTCAGTCTTACCCGCAGTGAACGATGATTGGACAGGAACGACCTCTGTAGCATTTATTCACCTTCCTGAAAAAGTAGAAACCAGGGAGAGAAAAGAAAGAAAAAGACAAATGACAGGAAAATGTGCTTGGTTATAAAATATTTATGGTAAAGGTTACAACTGACCTTTTCACAATAAAATAAAAACATCTTATTATTAATACAGAAATGGCAAAGTCTGCTTTGAGTATTTGTGGAATATCACAGTGAAAACAAAGTAAGTGACCATGTTGGAAATACAAGGAATGGAATAACTGCATGTGACAGGTAAATAAAATGAGATCAGGAATAGCTGGAAATTTGACTGGACGGGAAAATTAGATACTGCATGAGGGTGTGGAGGACAGTGAGATGGTGAAAACAGGATAGAATAAGTGGAGAGGAAGCCACAGATTCACTGTCCCTCTTGCAGTAGCCAGTTACACCTGCCAATGCTCATTTTTATGACTATGCAACTGGAGCCAGAGTACTAGCTGCAAACCACAAAAATGACACCGGGAGATGTTAAAATACAAACCTGTCAACCTGCACACTGGGGTAGAGGGAGAGAGAGAGTGTCAACGATGATGGATTAAGCTTGAAATGAATTACACGGAAAGTGATCATATACACTTACAAATGGCAGGGAGGATGGAAAACACAGAAAAGAGATGGACATGAAGGCGATCAGCGGGATTCAAATCCACCAATGTGACTACTGGTATTTCAAGTGTTTATACATATATTTATTTGTATGCTTTTGTATAAACAAGGGCAGTCTGCGTGCATGTTTGTGGGTAGTTTCTTACCTGCGGAAGTCAAGCAGTGGTCGTGTGGAGGTGGGGATGCCATCAGCTGGCCAGCTCAGCAGGTGAAACTGGGTCAAGGTACGTGTCTCCTGCGTCTGGACATTTTTCAGGTAGAAGCTACGCACCAGGAAGTCCTTGCACCAGATGTGTTCTGACACCAGGTTCACCTGACATACACAAAGACACAGTGGGGAGGAAAGAAGAGAGGGAGGGGTTGGATGCAGGGGAAAGGGGTAAAAAATATGAGTCATGAATCTTTTGAATTATTTAAAATTTAAATATACAGAGATTCAGCTTTTTAAGCGTTTAATCAGGTAAACTTCCAGGAGGAAAAAAAGGTTATACATACTGTGTACTTACTTACTGTGAAAATAACTTTAGTATAAACAAGGCACAGTGAATCTAAGTCTAATCAGCTTTATTCATTGTATTCTCTATGACTCATCGTTTTTTGTCATATATTTTGAGCAAAAACAGCAGGGCTAATCAAGGGATCTTTTCCATGAGTGTTGAAACAATCGTGCAAATATCGATACAGGAATCAAACTTTGCATGTTTATCTCTCTGGTATGGAGCTGTTAATTTGAAAAATCCTATTTGCCACAACAGTTTTCAATTTTTTCCAATTCGACCATCTCAGAAACAGCTGTTTTATTACATCATTTCAACCACTGCCTACTTTTCAAGTTTCACTTTGATTTATATGCTTTTCGCTATAGGTAGGTCAAATGTAATGTAAATCAGTTATTTTTCTAACATGCTAACAGACAGATAACGTTAGATTACACCAACAGCCACTTAATCACCAGTTAACCCAACAAGCAGTTCTTTGGAGGAGTTCAAACCCAGAACCCTCTTGCTGTGAGGCTACCCAGATATTTGTTGTATTGGCTAAATAAAATGACTAATCCAAGTACGATATCAAGTATATAAAGTTAATGCTCTCTGAGTTCTGCCCTCTCCTTTACTCCATGGTGAATGATTTGTTTCTCCAGAAACACATTTTTAACACTCATGCAAAGCTGGATGTAGGCACCGGGGGTATTTGGGGTTTGGTGTCATGTCTAAGCAGGGGCGGATCTAAAAGGGTGGCATGGGGTGGCACCCTAAAATGATCTCTTGCCACCCCAAGTGCCACCCTAGTTTTGCATATGACAATGTTGTTTATTAAAATAAGATAGCTTATAGATTAACACTTAGATTAACACTTAGTTACAGTTAACAGTGAATAGAAATGCTTAAACTGAATATATTGCATAGTGTTACCCCCCTCCACCATTAACAAATGGTTCAGCCCATAGCGCAGACCGGCTTTTTTCTTGTGTTCAGTAGCAAGCGATGCTCATGATTGTGTCAGAGCACATTTTGAACAACACCATGGGAATTTCAGATTTCACAGATTCACAGATTTCAGGTGGTTGGTTGTTGCACTCTGGAAATGGAATGAAGGTGAGTGTTATTAACCGTCTGGGGGTCCACGGACACGCTGCACCTCCAAATCACATGACTGATTTAAGCTGACACAGCAACAAGCTGCAGCCGTGCTGAGTTTTTGAGCCTGCGTTGAATGTTCGGACTTCAAAGTTTTTACATTTTAATTACAGGCCAGTAAATCCAGAGTTATGATAAAAAAATATTTGTATATATAAGCCATGCTTTTTTCTAAATACTGTCGTTACATTTTTTTTTCTTCGACCAATTTAAAAAAAAAAGTCAACACGTGGGATTTGGTTGTTTAGGAAGAAAGGAAAGTTTTGGGAGTGACGGAAACGGCAGCGAGACAGAGCGAGCGAGTGAGAGAGTTTTTAGAAGGGGGACATTTCTGACGTTTAGTGTGGAGTGTACAGTTAGTGTGTTGTGTTGTCTTGTGTAGTTAGTCTGTCGTGTAGTATTTGTTTTGTTTTGTGTGTCAGCAAGGGCACTAATGAACGTCACAAAGGCACATTTGCAATGTAAACACTGTCACTAAGTGATACACCTCCTGTTGTCAGGCCTGCAGGTTTTTCCCTGTGGAAAACACAATTTGTGGGGCATCTTACTGCAAGACCCGATTGTTCTCTCATTTTAGATAGAGTAATATTTTTAAGTGGTTGTACAAAATAAAAAAAACGGCAGGTGTAGTGACTGCATTTTTAGATAAATAGTTGTATATGTTTACAAAATGTGTGCATAATTTTTTAAAATGTACAATTTATATTTGCATTTCAAGTTTAATTTACTCAACATGTTTCTGTTTTTTTTTACAGTAAAAAAATACTACTAGGATTTTACATTTGTGTGATTTCAGATCAGTAATATTAATACAGTAATGTCAATGAAAAAACAACTAAATTCAGACACATGAGGTTGAAAAGAATGGAAAGAAGTTTTCAGACTTCATTTTTGCGAAACTTATAAAATTTGACACTATGATCATTCAGGAATGGCATGTCTAGTTTATGCTATATAAAAATATCCATATTTCTTGGCTTTGTGGACAGCCATCTTGAAAACAGCCACCATTTTAAGACATCAATTAGCTAACAGGCTTTATACAAAGACAATGTAGTGACAGAAGCAGACATGTGCCAATACAATTTGCACTTGTATACACTTGTGGATGTACACTTGTAATGTTATCTTCTGCACTACGCGAGAAAGCTCAAAGTTAAACAGGAAATTAACCTCATAGATGTGGTAGAGTGACGAGCCCTCGTCAGGCCAGTATCGTTCACACTGCTTCTCTCCGTCCTCCACCAAAGCTGTCATCATAACAATCACTGTGCAGCCGTTCTCCCACACCATCTGAAGGTTGAACAGAGCAAGCACACACACAAACACACATCTTAATGTCACTTTAAGACGACTCAGTATATGGCTGTAAAATATGCACTGCTTTACTGTCTTTTGCACTGAATATATTACAAATTCATAGAAATGGGAGGAAGACAGAGTGATGGGGAAAAGAAGCAGAGGGGAGACTGCACCAACCTGCCAGAAATCAGCAACAGTATGGGGAAGAGGTCCCTGTGTGGCAATGTAAGATGGTTGGCGAGGATCATGATCAAACTGATGATTGAAAAAGGAAAAAGAGTCTCTTAAAATCCATGCACAGAATATGAGTATTAGAAAGTTCAGATGCAATTTGCATTTTCATAAAATTATAATATTAAGATTTGTATTTCTTAATTTCTCTCGAATATCAAGAGAGAAAAATATGTCACGCTGTATCCTGATTGAGCTGCAGATTATGCTTCAAAGTGTTTCCTTACATCCAAACAATGACTCCTTTCTTTATGAAGTCATCTATCCAGCAACAGAGTATTACACAAATTTATACTTAACTGAATAACTATGTCATATTTTATATATGTTTTATTTGACATGAGGGATTCTTACAAGCATGCTGGCATTGATATAATCTTGTTTATTGGGGTTTACATCAGTCTTCAGTTTCACACGAGAGTGATCATCTGGAAGAAAAAAGAAGGTGTTTGGGCTTTAATTATGTTAAAGGTTTAGGTTAAAGGTTGGTGAGACTTTCAATTAAATACTTTCCATGAAAATGTACAAAATATAGAAATTATAAAAAGTGTTACATGTTACTAACAGGGGAGGGCTTCAGCATGTCTGTTTTTGTCCATGTTGTCTGCAGACTGAGCCACAGCTACTGAACTGGGTTCCGCCTGATAGGAACACAAAGCCTCCCACTCCTTCTGGAGACGGTCCTTATTACGCAGGTGATCCTCCATATACGCCTGAGGAAGAGATGGGACACCAGAAATAAATATTTCATAAACAAAGAGCAGATTTCACCAATCTGTAGTACATTTACTCTCCACGCTGACTGTTTTTCACTCACTAGTATCATGTGACCGGTGGAGATGTCCATGTTAGACTGGGCAGGCTCCTCGCTCCAGGACGGGGTGGAGCTGTGGGTGGAGGATGGGCTGTGCTGGGGACCATCACTGAACTGGGAGGAAACGCTGCTGACACGGGATGTATCTGTACCCCTCCGTCCACCTGCACCCGTGCTTACAGCAGGTCCAGAGATGCTGCTGCTCACTCCTCCCATACAGTCCTGGCGGCACAGGGAGGATTTAGATGCCATGTGCTGCCGACATAGCTCCTGAACAGATGGAAAACTGCATTACTTTAGGCATTTAATGCACGAACTGCACGCAATTAACTGCCTGACTTAAGAGCTTTTCTCGATGCTTTTAATTATCTGCCTTTTTCTGCTTTTCCATCCATTATAACACCTCAACACTGGGAAAAATACATAATGATGAAAATGCATCAAATAGCACTAAAGGACACTTGTATGTAATTTTGACCAGATCCCTTATGTAGCCTTACCTGGTAGTCAAAGTGAGTTTCTGCACCTCCCTCTGGCCCCAGGCCAAGCTTGCCATTGTTCACTTGCTGAGCATAGTGCCTGAGACAAGCTACGGCCATGGCCAATACCAGCACACCTCCAACAACTGCCATGGAAACAAGGGTGATAACTGTCCCACTGGAGCCCTGGGAAACCCTGGTTACCTGAGGGAGACCCCGCGCATCTGTCCTCTAGAAAAAGGATGATCATAAAGAGCAGTGAGTAAGATATAGACAAGTGGGCAGGAACACAAAGAAAACAGGCTGTTATCTCCATTTTTTAACATGCGCATCAACGGTCAACCCAAACTAAGGCGCTCCAGCAAATCCACCCTCACTACTGCAATTCAAAGGCCACTCATTTCCTTTTACCAACAGAATTGCTTCTCTGTAACTGCACTTGACAGCAACGTGTGCCCAGTGAGCTGCTGAGCTAAGTTTAAGAGACAGAGGTCTGAAAGGTCAAGGTGTTGCGCCCCAGAAATCATTAAAAAGACAGCTGAGGCTCCAGGAGATCAGCCAACCATCTTATACAACATGCCATGTATCAGTGCTATGAGGTATAGTCTGCCCCCAAGTGTCATTCCACCTATTCTTCAACTTGATCTTTATTTACAAACAATTTTCCCCATGCTACCCACATACAACAGAAGTTACCAGCTCTGTTTTGTCAGCTTAATGCTGTGGCTGTTTCACAGCAGTGAAATTGAAATGTCAATCCAAGGAAAAACTAATAAAAATTAATAAATAAACCAACCAGCCTCGAAAGGACAAGTTAAATTTGAAGGCCAAGGCAGAGAAGAAAATCAAAAGCCAGAAGGGAAGTGCACAGCGGTAACCAAAGAGACAGAGGTAGTACAGTATCTTTACTTTGTCCTAACTTTACAGTATATCATCGTTTACTGACAAATACCAGCACTGAGATATTGTGTGATTAAAAATGCAAAGAAACTGTCCTTTGTCGTAGTTTACAAAATGTACATAAAACGAATGAAAACAGCATACAGTAATTTAGAAATGCAGTAATTTTTTTTGTTTGTTTTTTTTTGGGGGGGGGGGGGGGGACAACATCATTTGAATAAATTAATAACACACAAACATGTCTAGTGAGAAAAAAAGGATCAGCTTGTGCCATTTGATCACATCAGTATCAGATACACAGATGCTGGCAGCACGACTGTGATATTATCACCCTGAAAGCAATCTGTGTGTGTGCGTGCCTGTGTGTGCGTGTGTGTGTCATCCTTATATTCAATCTACATGCGCATTTTGGAAATAATGATCGATTACACATAAAGACTGACACATGAGTGACGATTCAGAGGCTAGGAATCAAGCTGTTTATGTGAAACGGTGAATAATGAGGTTAATGACATTGGTGACTGTTGCCATAGCACCTGGGATCTGGAAGCCTCAGTAGGGGTGAGGTGGGGGGGGAGATGGAACTCCATGGCAACAAGTGAAATGCTGGTTGTTAGGATGTGTTGCCTCACTTATTGGTTCTGGCAACCACAATTTACACACATAAAAAAAAGAGTTGTATACAGCACAAGTGTAGTGATCTTGTTAACAAAGGTTACTTAATCGCTGAAGGTAATAAACGTGATCAAGTTATTCTCACTTTCTTAGCTATACATTTAATTCATGTCATAGTATCAGTACTAAACAAAGCCACAAAAGATAAGCGCAAATAAAGACACACAGTACACTGTGATTAAATTAGAGCGAAAATGTTAACAAAAAAGATGAAAAATGTTTGTGTGTAAAACAAATACCTCTCCCACACCAGTCTGCACAATCTTGAGACCCGTCTCAGACTCCAGGAAATTCTTTTCAGATACTGTTGGAGTAAAAAATAAAAAAACAACACAGGCCTTTCAATATCGGGTCTAACACTGTAAACCGACTCTTGCATACAACCTGACAAAAACACATTTATTTACAACATTTCAGCTCTCCATGAGGCAAACGGTTCATGGAAAAGAAATGCCTATAGTATGTATAAGTCTACCAAACAAAAACATTCCTAATGTAATATAGAAAGGTAAACTCTTCACTTTTTTTCATTTCTAATGTTGTTTTGTCTTGTACTCTTCTTAGTGTTTCAGTGGGGATGAATCCAAAGATTGGGAACGTATATTTTGAGCCTTATGGTCTGTTTTAGCCTTATGGTGAAATTGTGTTTAACATATGTACAGTACGCTACATTGCTACGGGCCATGGATATGTACAGTATGTGGATAAATGCAAATCTGTGTTTTTGAGCCTTACCGGCTTTAGCAGCTACCTCTGCCGCCGTCATGTTGTGCTCATTTTGTCGGATACGGAAAGTCAGTGCAGGACCGACAACGCTGGCAACACATAAACACAGGGACACACATGTTGGATCGCCGAAAACTGCAAAAATACAGGAATGAAGAGTACAACAAACTAACTGTCTCTAAAGCATCTAACATACAACTACAGTGCTACCTAATGTTGATGAAGCTGCTTGTTGTCAAGTGTATTTTATCAGCCAGCAGCTCCAACATCTTGACTCCATCGTACAGACTCAGGGGACTATGAATGAAACAAACATCATTAATTTTGCTGTAAACACAAATTTTTAATAAATGTCTTGTTTTCTGCTTTTTACTTTTAAATAAATTACTATTAACGTTACACAACAGGCTATAATTAGACAGCGTTTATTAAAGCATCACTACACTAAACAAATCATTAGTAACTCAAACAAAGTTTTTTTTCATGTTTTAGATGTTTTTCCTATGAACCGAAGAACTGAGTGTTAAAATAGATCAAGTGCTGACCTCTGATTGGTGACAATGTACCCATACTCCTCTTTGGCCCCTGTGCTCTCCACTACTGGCAGCCCCTGTCCCTTAAAATCTAGTCCAGCTTCAGCGGGAGCAGCCTGCGGAGGTTGAGAGGCAGACGGGGGGAGGCTGGAACTCTTGGATGAAGGTGTAGCTTGAACTGAGGCAGTGGAGGGGACAGGGGCAACAGGAACAGGCTTCTCTGGCTTATTGGAAATGCTGTCTGTTTTTAACAGCTGCATATAAGGGGGAGAGGAGAAAACATGCCTATGTAAGAACCTATGATCACATTTTTTATGACTGCTATTAGTAGATGCTAACATACTTCCTTGAGGGTGTTGAGGTCTTTTTCGACTGGATCTATGAATACAGAGAAAATCTTTTTTACACAAATACTAAATAAAAAATGCTGGAAATTGTAGGGATTATGATATTTCTATATTTAAGAAATTGGGAATTTTTTTTTTGCTTTGGTTTCTTACCAAGTTGGGGGGGTGTGCCAGTTTTGCCCTGATGCTGCAGCAGTGTGAGAGCTAGCTTGTAGAGCTGCTCCTGACTGAGGTCTCTTGGACTGACTCCGTACTTCTGCAAGACAGCCGACATCCTTTGGCGCAAGTCATCTAACACAGGATGGGATTACTGTTATTTTTGCACTAATCATTTTTCAAACATATTGGCAGATTATGTATGTGCATCTGTAGTTTAACTATGTGTGTCATTATGTTTATGCTGTATATATTTATGCTTGCGTTCCTTTTTCTCACCATTATTCCCAGACAGTGTGCTATAGTCCTGAAGAACTTTCTTAGTCTGCAAGGGTTGCTGCCTGCCTGCAGTACCAAGCCTCTCCTGTAGGGTGTAATCTTCCACATAGTCCACTGGTATATCCAGTTCCAAGTCGTCATAATAAGGCAGACCTGCTCATGAAAGCAGGTACAGCAGGAAACATCATTGTTTGTGATTGGCCCAAAAATGTGCCAGAGTTCTATCTTTTTTTATGTCTATGGATACTTTCTGCATGAGAAACTGAGACTGGATAGTTTGTTTTTATATATTTAAGTGTATGCATTTAAATATTTTTAAAATATCTATTTATCTTTGTGTTGAATTAGTAAAAAAAATTATGAAAAAAAGTAATTATGTTTAAAAAATTTTTACCTGCAGGAACCACGGAAGGAGCCCCTCTGTGGCGGTAAGATGGCTGTGCAGATGCCAGGTAAAGAGACAGAGCTTCCAGCAGCAGCTGCCTGTCACGATCACGCTCTCTCTGGTTGGTCTGGGACCTCAAAGAAGGGCGGGCATAAGCACCTGCTGAACCCATGAGAGATCTCTCTACTTCGTCTTGGTACCTATGCTGTGTTAGCAGAGACAGTACATAATACCTGTTATACCAGATGTAAACTGTGGCACATTATTATGTGTGTTACACTTATATGCAAAATTTTGTATACACCTGTTCATGAAGTGTTATAAATGACACAAATCCAGCTGCTGCTAATCACAGTGTGTGTTTTCATACCTGGAGGTACGCGTATGGGTCCATAGATGCTGTTTGCATGCGCAGTGGGGACTGAGGCGGCTCAACAATCATGTAGTCCACATATTTGCCACTAGGAGAAGCAGACGCTGATTTTGAACTTTGGTGGTGGGAGGAGGGCTGTTTGGACCTGGCGACCAAGAAAGAATCGACTAAATCTGTTATATAAATATGCAATTTCTTTCTCTGTCAATTTCAAAATAACTAAGGTGTACTTGCTGAGACAAGGATGAGGTGTTTGGCTTTGAGGGAAGTGTGGTATGAGGAACTCTTTTCAGCTCCTTTGACAAAATATATTGGGTGATGTCATCCTGCCATGACAGCCCTGCACATACAGATGGAAAATACATTTTAAAAAATAGCTGTTAGTAAAAGTGCAAGACCATGGTGTGTGTACAGATTACAGAAATACAGACAGAAAAAGGGGCACTGATATCAATGCTCTTTGCTGACATTATGAATGAATAAAGCACTTTTTCGTTTTATTGCAGCTATTTAAAGGCATGTGGGTATTCACTTTAACACTTTTAGCTCTCTATTATGTTCAGTCTCACCTTCTAGCATGAGCTGTTTTAGAACTTCTTGCATCCTCTTCAGAACAGGAACTGACACCTGGTACTGGACCTGGTCCTGCTTAGAGGTTCGACACTGACCAAACAACCCATCTGAAATACACACATGAATACGGATGTAAATATGTAACCCCAAATTTGCCAAGGGCAGCCTCTCGAGTCCTGGTCCAGGATACAACAACTAAGCTGACAGTGATTTCACAATGCAGCAGGAAATCAACAGGTGTAAGTAACAAAATTTGGCTGACTTTTTATGTGGCTGTGTCAGTTGTGTCTCCGGACCCCCGTTGTACTACACCATCACTGGCATACTGACATGTCTGCTTACAGTTATGACAAAAAAGGCAGAGTGCAACGCTTAAACAGAAGGGAGCAATCGTTAACTTTTTTCCTCATTCAAAATGTCGGCTGTGTTAAAAAAGGCCCTCAGGAGAAATTCCCCTCATAACAAAGACATTGCCATATTAGAGAAGCTATTATATTTTTTATATCTCAGTAAGCCTCTGAGAATGATCCTATTATTTCATAAGACATCAAGCGAAGTTCAGTTTTTTGTGCTTTTTGTGATTTAACCGTATACATTTCAATACAAATGGTTCCACTGACACTGCTTTGGAGGTTATTTAGTCATAGCTGTAATTCATATGGTGGCCCACACTACACTAGCCCACAGTAGTGAGTCATAGTTTTGAAGTTCAGCCCACACACTTGTCACAATCCTTTTGAAGAGCTCCTGTCGCCACCTGTGTGTGTAAGTGGTTTTGAAAAATTGAAGTCGCTAACTTGCAGGTACCTTCATGGCAACAGAAATATTAATAGCATATTCTCAGGATCACCTGTGGACAGTTTTCTCTCTTTGTTATCATAAACCGCATGCATCGTCATAGATCTGCTCTTCAGCAATAAATTACTGGGATCTTAATAAAGTTAGTATTTGCTGCACTTGCACTTAGGTAATCAGTGCAATGCAATAGGAATTGCCCCTATAAATTATAAATAAACTGTTTGGGTTACATGGAAAAGGTCTGAAATCAGTGCTTAAAAAAGTGTATGCTCACTTTTGTAAGCATCTAACTCACTTGGGTGAGTTTATTGCAAATGAAACGCTGTGAAAAGTCTAAATCAGATATAGAAGGCTTGTGTTTCTAATCTGTATACTCAGTGAATTAGGACCTAGATTGCTGAAATGCTATGTGATAGGAATAAAGATAAAACCGAGCAGGCTATGCTTTAACTGGTGCACTGATGAGTCACCACAGCCACTACACCAGCTAAATCTCACACAACCCACTTTGCCACACTGAGATAGTGAATTGTTTTAGTGAACAGATTAGGGAGGATTAAGGTGTTTTTATAGCCACGCATTTTGTATGAAACAGCCCAGCTTTTATTTTTTCAATTGAAAACTCAGGAGCAGTGTAGAAAGTATTACACATGCACTATGTCAGGTCAGGTATTGATTTAAAAAAAATTTTGCCCAAAAAGAAAACATGAATTCAGTTCCAGCTTGTTATTGCTTTAAGAAACAGTCACTAAAGGTAAAGAAATGATACCTACAGTCATTATAATCTATGATTCAAGCCAAAACAACACTTTGAGTTAAGGTTGACATCAGAGCAGCTAAAAATGCTGTGAATTAGTGAAGTTGGATGGCAAAATTTTAACATTAACTATGGTAAAAATAAATAAATAAATAAATAAATAAATATATATATATATATATATATATATATATATATATATATATATATATATAAATATATATATATATATATTCTATTATGTTTATTTAGTTTCTTTTTTGCAGAAAATGTTTCATATGATAAGAATAGCCTAAGCCTTGTGCTCAATTTTACCAAAGAAATTTACAATCTCATGAGGGATACAGGATTTAAAAATTCTTATAAAGAAATAAAGATACAAACTTGTATATGTTTCCCCACCAAGACCACTAAAGAAAAACAATCATATAAATACATATCTCGTCCTAATGATTGTAAAACGCATCATCAAATTACAACTTTGTTAATGTTGATGAAGGGCCATCCTGGCAGTTTATTGTACTAGTAGAGTATAAAGCTGTTATTATTCCTGGTGAATGGACTGATGACAGAAAGGCAGAATTGAAGACAAATGAAGAGAAGCCATCAAACTGGATGGCTTGATTGGACTGGGACTATTCTGAGAGCTCGGGTTATTTCAGTAAATGTCATTTTTTTTCTGCAGGGATCATAGCATATCGATTTCAGTGTTGTTATCCAAAAGAATCTGACAATATGAGAAATATAAGATTCAAGATAAATGAACTCATTTAAAAACATACTCCCCCCAATATATTAACTGTGATTAAAACATGTATTAATCATTTATATCCTTGGAACAAAAGTATGCATAGAAACAATCAAGCTGTAAAACATTAATACATTTATCAGTCATGTTGGATTTATCACTACCTTAACAACAACACAGCAATATTAACACTCTGCACTCCATAGAAAAGAACCACGAGTACCAGTCCACTTGTTTGGAAACAGTCCCAGTATAATATAATATATTTATATTATATATATAAAATATATATTATATTATATTATGGATAATATATTTGGTAACCTACAACTTGTACTTGTCCAACTAACAGTAAACCCGCAACAGCAGTTTTGTCTCATGCAGTTTTCATCCCAGGTAAATAATGTAAAATAATGTACAATAAAACAGGAAAAAACAGCCAGATGAAGTAATGATTTAATAATTTGACCCTACCCATACGTGTAAAAGCATAAGCACAGCCCTATCATCTGGTCATTTATAGCACCATATATAATATAGGAAACCTCTAAACCGTCCTCAGTAGACTTGTGTTGTTACACATTAACCAGCAAAGATGCAAGGTCAGGTTACTATATATAGAAGAGGGTTTAACGTGCTTCCTACATTACACTGATAATGCTTCCAACAGCATAAGCTACTAGAGTAACTGAACCATCACAATATGATAAACGTGACGTGAGATCATAGGGATCATCAGTAAACCTACAAATACTTCTTTCTGGAAGCGACTGTCATGAGTAAAAACTACAGGCCTCAGCATAAAAACTTGGATCGTGCAGAGCAAAATGTGTCACTGCACACTCCACTACTTCTTGCAAATGCATACAGAATAAAGCAGCTTTTTCATCCTGTCACAGACACAAACTCAAAGATCTGAAGGGAGGCATGTATTTCATTAAACACACTAAAAAGAATGCAGTACAATACAATCATTGTTCCTTTTCACGGTAGGCACTCAGCAGTACTGAAGGTGAAAAGGGGACTCCACTACAATAATTCATGAAGATTTTAGATTTACTGCAACCATATAAAGGACTGTTTTACAATGAGCAGGCATTATTGGAGTAATTACTGCTCAATGGGTGAATGTGGATGCAATGAAGCCTTGGCGAAACCTCGGAGGACATCATAGATTAAGCCCATAAGTCTTTGATTACTGTTGGGTTGAAACAATAAACAACATTTTGCAGATCATTAAATTATTTGTTCTGTTTAGTTTTTGAAAAGGCGCAATAACAAATCTTGTAGTTATTTAAGTTAAGTTAGAGAATGCAAACCTTATTTTTTATTTTATTCTGAGAGTTCAGTACCTTTGTAATCACAGAAATTATTGAAAACATTATTAGTGACTGAACCGAGTATAAAATATCAAAGTCTCAAAGATGAACAAAAGCTGCTAGGCCTATATAACTACAGCGAAGCCTGTGTGGACTGTACATTAGAAGATCAAATAAAAAAAAAAAATTAATAATAGGGCATTACGGCTACTACAAGGTTAGCAGTTAACTAAAAATTCACCAGCATATCCAAGTCCTTTATTCTGAACACAAACAGGGAAGATGTGTTGCTTCAATTAATGAGGACACACCTTTATACAGCCCTAATGGGTTTTTTTAAATTATTTTATTATTGTTCCTCGTTGTCTTCATCAACTCAACACAGTTGCTGTTATTCTTTATGTGTTAAACATTTAGTTAAGTGTTACAGGAGCAGTGCTGACCAAAAATTAGGTCATTTAATCTTTGTTGGGGTCTGACAAACACAGACAGTTTACAGCTTATTTTGCTTAGTAGGTTCTTGAGGTGGTACAGAGATCAACAGGAAAAAAGAAAAAGGGGAACATTTCATCCACTTGGATTGTTTTTCTCCCAGTGTTGTCAGACACGCTGATATCTGTCTCTGTGTCTGCTCCTGGGCAGCTCATCCACTTAGTATTCTGTCCAATGATTGTGCGCTTGCGTAAGTGAAGCTTCCACGGGGAAGGACGTAAGTGTGTGTGTCAGTGACTCATCACTGTATTAGCACAACAACTGTGGGGGGGTCGACCTCGATGTGATGTCAGTGTTGCTATGGAGACAGGGGGCAGGGGTGGGGCTTAAAATGAGGAAAAGGAGAGGGGCAGGTGACTGAGAATCTGTGGTAAATAAGGCAGAGAGAGCAAAAATCCTTGACTTGTGTTTGTATGATTCTATGCGCAGCCTTTGTGTTAGGATCTGTGTGCGCCTATCGTCGAGGGCTACTAATTTACTAAGGTGCAGTGTTAGAGAAGGATTAAGAAAGCGGTCTGTCTTAAAAGTTTAACAAGTTCAAGAACATTGTGTTTGATTGTATGTGCACGTGTGTGTGGCGTACTCACCATCTGAGCAGAACTGATCCCTAGTGCACAGTTTTCGCTCAAACAGGCAACCTGAGACAGAAACACAAAGAGAAGGCTAACAAGCACCCAGAGTAAAATCTTTTACAGTAATTTCCATGGAAACGACTGCCTTAAACGCACATTCAGAGGGCGGAAATGAGACAAAGTGAGCTTAACCTGGGCTTATTCATTTTAATGAGAAACGTACTGCTCAGTGGCAACCATAACACAGTCACCCACTATCGTCACCTTGCCTTTTATATACAAATGTTACAGATGTCAATACAAGTAAATGCAATTATTATTTACATAAGAATAAGCCTCTTATATAATGGCATTTTAGTCACCCCCTTAACCCAGTTAACCCAAAAAATAAATGGCTAAAACTTTATGACTGTTATTATTTCATTTTCTGATGAAATGACACAGTTGAAATGATATCTGTGTTTGAACAAATGCCTTTGATAAGCATGGCTGAAGACAAAATGTTTGTGACCTTTAAATTTTGCAGGTATAAAATGCATATTTGTTAACAGATGACACAGTGATTGAACATGGGTGCAAATAACAATGCTTTCATTATATATTTTGGGGTATTTACTGTAATTCATTTGTAGATTTTACACTATTTCTTTTTTTAGGTCAGTGAGTAAGACCTTGGAGGGTATGGCAATGTGGGAAAGAGCAGGTGGCTGGCGATAGAGAGGACTATAACCCAGCAGAATATGCATGAGATAACTCGCCCTCGTCTATGCTTCGATCCATTTCCATGTACCAGACAATAAATAAAAATCAATAAAATAAAACAAAATAATTCTAAGTAGATGTGTGAGACAGAGTGTGTACATGCAAAACTATATCTCAAATATGTCAGTAATCTAGCTGGCTGGTTAAACTCAAACTCGAGTAGAGAGCAAAGAATGAGAACTATTTTCTCTACCTTTTATTGAAATGACGCAGTACCTAAAAATGACTCACCGCTTAGAAACAGACACACTGCAAACACACAGTGCATGGATTTTGTATTGCTGAGAAGCCCTGAAACTTTCTTTTCATGAGTGGCATTATTGAAGCAAAATCTTACAACTGTGAATACAAACCGGATTTCTTTCACAAACAATAAGCCAAAGATGTGTTTGCGTTGCACTGACGTCAACATACCCACCGTAAAAGAGATGGTGGTTACTACCTGAAGTAAGCTTTGGCAAAAAAAAAAAATACATGCGCAACACTCACTGAATAAAAAAGTATCTGTGTAATTGCAGGGGCTTGCAGAAGGGCTGACATACACACCATCATAACTGAAAGTAAATACCCAAATTAAAACCCTAACCAAAAAAAAAAACAAAAAAACAATAGATAAAAAAAACATGTCGTAAGTTCATTTTAAATTATGGCTCTCATTTTTTTTTTTTATTGCATAGTAACTGTACACTCTGGTTTATAACACAGCACAGAGGAAGACCTTCAATATCTGAACAAGATATCGTTACACGTATTTGCTATTGCTAATATTATGATTTCATTATAAAACTTTCTGCAGGCAGGTACAGTAAGTCAGCTTCCTCACATCAACAGATTAGGAGTAAGCATTACAAAAATATCAGACATATCCTTTTCATAGTGATTATAATGTTCACTTTTGCAATATATATGTGTGTGTGTGTATATATATATATATATATATATATAAATATACACATATGTAGAGAGAGGAAGAGAGAGAGAGAGAACAGTAAAATGTATACCAGAGCAAGGTATCGTAATGTATCACAAATGTATCAAAAAATCAAAAAATGTATCACAAAGATCCCAGTAAATCCATTAGCTTTTCTGAGGAAACTTGACCTATCAAACAGTGTTTGTTTTGTCAGGCCATCAGAGAAACAACTGAGCGGAGCGCCTCAGACACTGAGCATCATATGGTCTGCGAGAGGACGGACAGTCAGACATATGGATGGATTGATCATCATATGAAAGTGTGAAAGAAGAGAGATGGGAGGAAAGAAGAGGTGCTATCGGATGAATGGACAAAGGGAAGCAACAGTGGTTACTGGTTTCTCTCCATGGTGCTGAAATTTGAGCCGCACGGCTTTTCATTGTTCTTTTAGTTTATGCGCTTTCTTATTATTCTATGGGTTTTACAAGTCACATTATTCTTTTTAATTATATTTTCAAAAGCAAGAACTAACACACCAACATTTTGTGTTGATTTTTTACATTTTATTTTATAGAGCTTTTTTAAGTAAGTAGCTCTGTCCTGCCATCATGTTTATCATTAAATTGTCACAAAGTGTTTCTGGGTTGTTCTTGTGTTTGTTGCCAAAGAAGAAAAATGAAGAGCAAGGGAGAGAGAGAGAGAGAGAGAGAGAGAGAGAGAGAGAGAGAGAGAGAGAGAGAGAGAGAGAGAGAGAGAACAGTTGCTTTTTTCAGCTTAATTCTGAATTACTCCCTGAATTCACTGCCTGCATCACAAATCTCAACCTGCTCATGTTACACACACAACGCATCAATCTACTAAAAGAACTAAGCTCATAACCCAACCCAGCTGCCGTCAGTTTGAAATAATAAAGCTGAACCTGTATTCCTAGCATTGTTATAGAAATGACAGGGACTATTACGAATGTCACGATCATTTCTACTGAGTGGAAATGTTTAACTGGTTTCACGTTTCAGCCCAGTAATCAAAATATTTATTAAACTTGAATTAGGTGGGGTTTTTTGGTTATATTATTAAGTACAGCTTTAGTTAGTTCCGTGATGTACATGTATATACCCCTGCTGTTTACTTTTCATCATGTTTTGTAGACCCTACACACACTAGTGTGGGCGTTATTCATTAACAAGTGGATTTGGCAGCTCCCTACTCTTGTCTCTCTTGGAAGCGTGAAAAAAAAAACAAAAAAACAAACAAATAGAAACTGAGCCCAACAAGGAGCGTCAGAGTATTGTATGTGTAACAGTACCCTAAAATGATCCCTTAATGCATCATAAGCAAAAAAACAACCCCCCCCCCCCCCCAAAAAAAAACCCCCAAAACAAAACAAAAAAACAAAAAAAAACAAAACAAAAAACTATTCATTGCTAAGACTCGGTTTTGTTTTTCCTGTTACTCCCCACATCCTTCATCTCTCCTCTGCCCGTGTTTAATCTCATTAAACATCCTCTGTATTTAGACACACAGTCCATCTCTCAGTCCGTTGTTGAACGATAAGAAGAGTATAATAAAAGAAAGGAACTCATTACAAAACCAAAAACAGAGGATAAAGTATCCTACGGTAAAGGTGACACCATGGTAAAGTCATCTGCTAACATCAAACTGCGAATATCCCAGGAGTGTATTTCGCGATGATTACCGCTCCACTATCATTTCCATCATTTTCTTACCGTATTTATCACAGATCCCTAGTTGATACAGCACCGTCAAAAGGAGCAGAGCTCGCCATGGTTTAAGGTGTTGCATGATCTTGCGAAGCTTCACAGCAGAGGAGGAGACGGAGAGAGAAAGATGCGGAGTCCCTCTGCGTTTCCACGCTTTTAAACGTCCATATTGATAAAAAGGAAGAGCCCGTGTGGAGTCGACAGCTCACATTGAACCCTAAAAGCCCACGTGACGGGAAAAATATAAAAAATAAATAGGAGATGAAAGTAACTCTTCACAGTCACCGGGTGGGGCGTGGAGATCGAGAGAAGCGGGGATAGACTGTTAACATGCAACGTATATCGACTCAACGACGGCACAGTTGCGGAAATAACGTAGAATCTGTAGAAACAGGGAGCTCTCTTCCATACAGGAGCTCAACCTGCACCTACGTCATCACGGCTTTGAGAAAGGGGGCTGGGGAGGGATGGTGAACGAAAGCGTTAACTTTTATAGTCCGCCCGTTCCTGAACGTCATGCATTCGTTATCCATATTTTTTTTCTTTTTTTTTTCTTTCTTTTTTGTGCGTCCTCTCACGTAAAATGTAGATATATTTCTCTTCCTTCGAACATGTGCACATGTGCACATGTGTCAGTCGCATCAATTGAACGGTATACAGTACAGCCCCATATTTAATTTCTTGCCTCATTAAGGATTTGTCCGAGGTTAACTTTCTTGTAGCTGAAAGTAAATATGAGGCTTTTTAAAAAAAAAATAGCGCTAAAGGTTTTTGGTTTATTATTAAAATAGTTAAAAAATAATGTGCTCCACAGTCAAAGGTTTGGCGAGATTGTTAATTCTTCAGCCCTTCAGTGAATTCAGGTAGGAGTACAGTGTAATAGGAGACCAGACCAAGGGAAAGGATTCCCACATAATAAGGCTCTCTGAGCCCTCTCCCAAATATAATGTTTATGTAGACTACACATTTATATTCTTAATTATTATTATTACTGTGTGTGTGTGTGTGTTCTTCTATCTCAAGGCAATTTTCTTTTGTCAACACTTGATGAGTTATAGCTAATAGAAACTCCACTAAATATGGCAGAACTCTCTTCCCCCCCCCAGAGTAAGCAGTGCCACAGCATTTTCTCTTTTCTGCTTGTCCTCTTGCTCCATCTTGTGTCTGTGAAAAAACAGTTGGCACTTGTTAGATTGTGGCTGCTGCTGTTGGTGGTGGTACACCACTCTAAGAAAACAAAAACAAAACAAAAAACCAAAACCAAAAACATTCAAAATGCTTTTTATCATATATATAAAATATTTAAATCATGACACAGCTCAGGGATTAGAAAGGGCATACATATCATTTCCTTTTACACATGTGGTGTTTGCTGAAAGCAGTCAAACTAACTTATAGTACTGATCCAATACAACAACAGAAAAAGGTTTTTAAAAAAAAGGAGAAGAAGAATTAAATATATAATCATGCTACTAGCTTACAATATATGTTTATCTGACTCTATGCTGCATGTAACCTTCAACTGCTGCACATTCAATTTATTTTTCTTGTTATTTTTAAGTCAGATGTCCAAATGACTTATCTGTGACAGCTGACTACCTATCCTCAGCCAACAGATTAAAACCTTTGACCTTCTTACAGTTTGGTCGGTAACATATAATATGTGAAATTTGTGTCATGAAATTTGCATTACACTTTTAAATGCATACCTGTTGTGAGCATCAATTTCTCTTCATTTTAGCAGCTGACTGTCTGCTGTACTGGGGTCTCATAAAATAGGAAGTAGCCTTTCTATCTAGCGTGACTCATGATTTGATGGTTTGACATGGTTTGATGCAGAGCCTGCTGCTCTCTATTTCAGGCACATTGTGCTTCTGCTGGCATTTGATATCATATCTCTCTCCTGTGATAGACCCAAAAAAATCTGGAACAGGTTCTCTTGTAAAAGAGGTCTATAAAGTTGTTACACACTTGTATGTAATCACTAATGTGCAAGCACACATACTGCACACACAGAAATGCACATGAACGTCTCTTTCCTCCCCTCGCCTTTACTTGGATCCTTTTAGTCCCAGAGTCACTTTTGTGCTAGAGCTCAGCTCTTTGGCATGTGTGTATGCATGTTTGGGTGGTTGCAGGGCAACAAGCATTCTGCGTTCATGAATGATGAAACCACCTGACCCCTAATCACCTATAGATGCTAGTTATATCATATTTAATTTCTAATTTTTGTTTTTTTCTTTCATTTTCCAAACTGTAAGTGTATTCACCTTCACGTACAATGTATCCATAAAGCAGGGGCTATGTAACGATTCTCCAGGACTCCCACAAAAGCTTACAGATCGTCTATATGTTCTCTAGTTTCAGTCTCTAAAAAACAATCCCCAAACAGTATTCACATCGTTCCATTTTCCCATCATGTCACCCACGTTGCATGGCTTTTGACTGCCCTAGCATTCCACAGGGTCTAAGAATTTGCCACAGTTCTGCCTTGGATATAGATCGTCACAGATCTTTCTGTTACTGAGGTTGAGATCAGTGCTGTCCTATAGGAGGAAGGTGACATATCGGAGATCATATGTTCGTTTGAAGGACACTTTAGCCTTCTTGTTGCTGAAGATAGGCTTGTTCTTTATTACTCTGGCTGTTTGGGGTCGTTGTCATGCAAACCAAGATACATTTGGGGTCAGCCAGACCCTCCATGGGGGTGCTGTGTAAGGATATCTAAAGTGTCTGGGTATTTCCCAACTAAGAGTTGAACACAGGCATAAAGCTGTATTGTATGGGGTGTGTGTGGGGAAATTACTGCTGATATTTTTATACTGCAGTGTTGCATCCTACTTCCAAAATAGAATTGTGACATGCCCTGAGTAAAGGGTTTGGCTGCTATGCACTGTTGATATTCTGAGACTTGGTGCGTGCATGTGTCTGTATTATAATGCTTTTCCCAGCCGTTCTGGGATCTGGTTCTAATTTAAGGGTGTCTTTTCTAGGCTATGGGTCATGGTGTATTAGTTATGAATCTGGGGTTGTTAGGCAACTTGTAGGTAGCTCATTTTCTGTCCTGAGCTAATGATGTGTTCTTTAACGGGAAAACACCTGGATGACTGCTCCTGCCACGACAGCAGATACCACAGTCAAGTCACATCGAGCACATATCAGATTTTTCCCATCATCTCTGCTGGTGTCCCCACATTATTTCTTGGGGTGAAAGGCTCCCTCGTCTGACAGATGTTTGCAACTGGATGGGGAATTGAATGACATAGACCACAGGATTCATGTTCAGTAATGGTATCATTAGAATGTAATATACTTTTTGGTCCAATTCTAGACAGGGATCTTACCTAGACTTGATGGGATTTTGGCGATGGAACAATCAAATGGCCTTGGAAGTGTTAAGGTTCAAAATTGAGGAGGGAGAGTACAAACCACCCTTGGTCCAGAAGCTCTTGGTCAAACAATGATTTTTAATGAATACACACGTGTGGGAAGATCGCTACAGACAGCAATTGATCTTCGACTTAATCAGAGCATACACAGATGCATCTGAAATACAAAATTAACATCATCATAAACATCTTAAGGCCATCTTAAAGCTATCTGTTACATTGTTAAAGCCTCGTCTTAGCCTGCTGCTCAAAATAACTTCCTGCTTCTGCAAACTCTCTGCAAGCCTGTTTCCTGTCAGCCTGTGACTTTTAGCCTTTCTGAAAGACACACACTGTTCAACCCCTGAATGCAATATAAACTCCAGATTATATTATTAATGCAATGGTAATAATGATGATTATTTAACAATAGCAGTAAAATAATTTCCCTGCTCCACAGAAGGGAGCCTAGCAAGTCCTTGAATCCCAGTGTTTGTGGATTGAGCTGCACTTTAGTTAAATACTCCCATGTAACATTGTGAGCATGCTAGCATCCTCACAATGAGAACATTGCCCACATGGTGATATTTAACAGGTAGCTCGTTGTTAATTTTGATCATGATCACGATTGTTTTTATTTTTTGTCATGTGAGCATGCTAAAATGTGCTAATCACCACTAAAGAAGCTGGCAGTGGAGGGTAAAGTAAATCACATTTGTTTGACAAATAATAATTCATAAGCCAAAGAATTAAACTAAATTAAGCACTTCATTCATATGATTCATATAGATTCATATAATATCAACCTCAGAAAAGTCAGATCACCTATTATGATTCATTACATATGAAGACTAAAAACTCAAAAATATGTTATTTTTGTTAATAATAATGATTGGATATTTTAGTGACTGACTTTAGACTGACAGACTGATACTAATACCAAATATGAATTTTAATAATTGTATTTCCCTATTTAGTTCCCCCAAGGAACTTTATATTGTAAGGCGAAGACCCTACAATAATATAAAGAAAACAGAGAAAACCCCAACAATCATATGACCCCCTTTCACCAAGCACTTTAGCCACAGTGGGAAGGAAAAACTCCCTCTTAACAGGAAGAAGCCCCCAACAGAACCAGGCTCAGAGAAGGATGGCCATCTGCTGTGACTGGTTCGAGTAAAGGGAAGAAGACAGGGCAAAGACACAATGTAGAAGAGAGCCAGAGATTAATAACAACTGATGATTGAATGCAGAGAGGTGAATAAACACACAGAGTGAAGAAAAGATGGGCAAAGAAAAGAAATCCTTAGTGCATCATGGGAATAATATGATCCTACATGCTTTATCAAAATGGAAGGTTTTAAGCCTAATCTTAAAAGCAGAGAGGTTTTCTGTATCCTGAATCCAAACTGGGAGCTGGCTCCACCAAGAGGGGCCTGAAAACTGAAGACTTTGCCTCCGTTCTACTTTTAAATACTCTAGCAACCACAAGTAAACCAGCAGTCTGAGAGGAAAGTGCTCTAATAATGTGATACAGTACTTTAAGGTCATTAAGATAAGATGGGGCTTAATTATTCACCATCCAAGCTGTCTGACCTTTACTGAAGTAATAGTGACCCCCTTATTACTATGTTATAGCTCATGAAATGTGACAGGAATATTTAAAGAATTTTAATTTGAAAAATTCTTGAGCTCCCACAGAGAAGTGCTTTTCATAAATTCTTCAGGTTTTTGATGTTTCTTGTTTACTTTAAAGGAATGCAAGAAGCCTTTGTTGTTGATGTTGCAAGAGATCCATCTTGAATCACTCTTATCTGGTAATAATGACCTGGCACCAGACAGTTTGTGTAGTGAGCCAATTTAGGTCAGGCCTATTTATATTTTCTATCTGACTTTGATTAGCAGCTACAATAATCTCACAGCATGGCAGTAAAAGTAGTCAAGCTCTATCTCCAGTCCAGTGGCCACACAACAGAGTTCAAACGAGAAATCTAAAAATAGAGTTGACACCATTTGCAGCTGACATGCAGACTTTCTCTGTGAAACGCAAATATGTGCACGACCACACACAACTCCTCCAACAGCCACAACTCCCACGTACGTTAGTGGCATGTTTCCTCTTTGATTCAGAACTGAAATGCTACAGACAGGGTTTTAAATTTTGCAAAACAGCTCAGATATTTGTACTTTTATGCCTTTGTTCTGTTGTAAGCATTGCTTTTTTATCTGGTAGATTGCACTCAGAGGAATATTTAGCATCCTACAGAACCAGAGTTAGTCATCATCATCCTTTTTATCATCATTACACAGCTATGACACATGAGAGGGAAGAGATTCCTCAAGTGTTAGTATGCTTTCAGCTGCAGCCAGTGAGATCATTACATTAATTTCCTCATCCTATAGGCTCCAGCCTTCAACAACGCTGGATTTTATATGTATTTCAGAAAATGCTGGACTTTCCTTACATTTTCTACTTGTGGCAAAATAATATTTACATTAATATTTACATTTTCATAATATTCAGAAACACAATCTACACTGAAATCTAACAAAGAATTTTCAATATGCTTGCAATGACAGCATTGTGATTGTGTATTATGTCAGAACTGTGTTGTAATGGGTAAAACTTTTGGGATGGATTTCTTTTTCATTCTTTCTTTTTTTCCTGAGCTGAGAAATTTGACAAATTTAAAACACTCATATATGGAATTACACAAAGTTGCAACTTGCATTGACATTAACTATTTTAAATATTCAGGATGCATGTAACAAGATAGCGCTCGACTGATACACACAGATGTATCCATCTGCTCTGGGTGTGTGCGAGTCGGGTAGAGAGCTCTGATGACAAAGCTGAGCGTGTGACCTTCCTGGCAGTAGTCAGTCATATTTCTTATATAACCAAGGCTACATAACTCTATTGTAACTCTATAGCTTCATACTAATTTAAACAATCCATATAATAAATTCTGATGTGCTACATTAGGACAGAGCAGAACACATTCTTTCCACTTACTTATAACACAAAATGGTAATTTTAACATGATGTTGGCCATATTTTAGAACAATCATTCATGTTAATTTTGGTTATGTGCTTTTCTGAGCCAGTTTCTTTAGCCTCTTTCTTTAGTTTCTTTGAATTAAGTTGGACAATTTCCACTAAGTGAAGCTTCATACAAAATATAACCATGATTTGATGCAGTGTTTCTAACAGCTCCTGATCATTTCTATCAAAACTTCCCATATTAGACTTACTGCACAAAAGGGAAGGGACTGTCTGACTGATTTTTACACCCATTCATTCGATCATCCATCGTCAAACAGACATACATGCAGAAGGCCATCGTGAAACCAGATCCCTTCAACAGCTGAATCAAGGGCTGGCAAAAGGTGCAACAAGGGGGGTAGGGAGAGGCTGAAAGACAAGAAAAAGAAGGCTGGACAAAAATGCATCGCTGAAGAGCATAAAGAAATATGAAAGAAAGGCTTTTAGTCCAACAGATAACATCTCAAGAGATGACAATGAACTGAACAAAAATGTCCTCTGAGCAATTTCCTAAAAACCTGTATAAGTCATTTTTAGTGAACATCTTCTACAATGAACTACGCAGAGAAAATAAAGCTAGAACAGCCAAAATAAAAAACTCAAATCATAATTACAATTATGATACATTTTCACATTGATTAACACTGGTTAGCAGAGCTATTTAATTTTCACCTCATGCCCTTAAATCTGGGGTTTAAAAAGCCACTACTAATGAGGCAGTTATGAAAAATATATTTTTTAAAAAGACTTGTTGGGTAAAATTTGAAGAACTGTTAATGCATCTTAACCAATGAAGGAATCTTCCAGACTGATTTAAAATGCCAAAAGTAATCAATGAAAAAAGGGGTTGTGATACAGTGGCGGGGTGGAGTAGTGGGAGTGCAGATGGGGTGAACAGAGACATCAAGAAGAGGGGTTGGGTTTATGAGTGTGTGTGGGGGTGGTAGAGCTACAAATAGTTGCACTCAGTGGCTGGCATTTCTTCACTTAGTTTTCTTCCCAGTTGCCCAGTGGGACAGTTGGGTCTCAGCACCTCAAGCGGTTCCATCAAATCTACAACTCAACCAACAACTCAACCAGCCATGAGCAAGTCCTACAGCTCCTCAGCCCAGAGTGCTTCCTCGTACCGTCGCACCTTTGGCTCTGGTGTTGGGTCAACACCACTGTCATCGATGTTCTCCTCCTCTCTAGGAGGAGCCCACAGCTCCGCTTCTAGCCGTATGTCTAGCAGAGTCTACGAAGTCAAGAGCACCGGCATTCCCTCTTATTCTAGCTTCAACTTGTCTTCTGGGGCCGGGCTCGGCTCCTCCAAGGCCATGCGCACCTATGCCGGGGAGAAGCTCGACTTCAACCTTGCAGACGCCATGAACCAAGACTTCCTCAACACAAGGACCAATGAGAAGGCTGAGCTTCAGCACCTCAATGACCGCTTTGCTAGCTACATTGAGAAGGTGCGTTTCCTGGAGCAGCAGAATGCCGCGCTGACAGTGGAGATCGAGAAGCTCAGGGGCCGCGAGGGGCCTGGGCGTGTGGCTGAGCTGTATGAGGAGGAAATGAGGGAGCTGAGGAGGCAGATAGAGGCCATCACCAACCAGCGTGCCAGAGTGGAGGTGGAGAGAGACAACCTGGCCGATGACCTGCAGAAACTTAAGCTCAGGTAAGCTTGGATTGATGGGACTGGGCCAATATGTAGATAAACATCTTCATGAACAAATGATGAGTAAAGAAAAATATATATATAAAAAACTGACTCATGTAATATGGCTTTAATATAAGTGAGCTACTGGAAACACATGCACTCACATGTAGGAGTACACAGGAGTCTCATGTTAAGTCTAAAGCCAAACAAATGGAATAGTTTGAATTAACTGAAACATGGGGGATGTGATCCTTTTTTACTTAAAGAAAAGCTCATTCTGTTACATTTATAAAAAATAAAAAAAAATCATGTGATACAATAAATATTTGTGACCTCACATCCCCCCCCCTCCCCCCACTCTGGAAGGTGCTATCGCACATTCTGGCAACACACCAAACCTCTATCAGATGGAACAGAAGGAGAAAATCGGAAGACGGGAAAGCAGAAGGGGGGGAGGAGACTTTAAAACGTTTTATCCAGTGTGTTAAAAATAAAACAAACAAGTGGCATCAAGTACAACTCATTGATTTCTAAAGAGTGTCTCTCCTCTTTTGGGAAAAATGAAAACAACAAAGTAACAAAGGAGAGATTTGAGAATAGGAATGCTTCAGTAATTGTTACGGTCCAATGGCTTATTACAAAGGTGTTTTATAATTTATTCACGAGAGACACAGCAGAAGAAAATTGAGAGCAAGAGAGAGAGAGGGAGATCTGCAGGTTCATAGGAATAGAGTTGAGACTCACAAGCAGACAGATTAAGTTTCAGCTCGACAGAAAGCAGTCAGACATGAGAGAAGTAGACAGATAAAAATAAGTGTATACACACGGCCTGTTTGTTTGGTGAGTTTAAAGAAGAAGAAATCTAAAAAAGTGAAAAATTTTCAAAAGCCAGTCCACCAAATACACATTCCTTCTATGTGCACTGCATATGTGACAGAACGTGAGCATGAGAGAGAGAGAAAAGCACGGGGAGCTGCAGTGTGGGTGTATCGCTGAATAATCTATTTGGAGCGACTAAATCATCTCTGTGAAATTCTGTCACTGCGAGATGCTGCATGCAGCATCACTTAAATAAAATGTATATCAAAAGACAGGCTCAAACACACACAGCACTCTGACTCTTCACTCTCTGTGTATCACGCCTGCTCAAATGGTTGCCTGAAACGTTCAGTGAAACTTGTTAAAGCACCAGCTGCTCCTAATATCACATGCAAACAGTTGCAACGCATGCACGCTGACATTCTCATTGAACATTCTCACTGAACGTTTCCATGGACGATGACATGATTCAAAACCGCAAAAAAAATGCCAATAGCATCTGCTGTGTGTATTTGTGTCGGTAGTGATTATGTGTGAGGTGCATGACAGCATTTTTTTCTGCATTTTCCAGTTGTTCAAAGCGCACGGCGAAATGCTAATTCTGGAAACTGCACCGGGACAGGCCTGTGTTGCTCTCACACTGTTACCATTCTGATTCTGACAGTGTGACAGCTGCAACAGAGCTTTAGGACTCAAAGAGCAAGTGCAGAAGTGTGCGTGTGTGTGGACATGGATACAAATAAAAGCTTGAACTTTGATGTTTCATTGTCTATGCCGGTTCTATTCTTCTGAATTTACTGAGAGACGAAAAGAGCAGAAAGGCTGGAGGACTGAGAGGTGGTAACTAGTTTATCTGTCTAGTAAGTGATCCCTGGGGGGAAAAGCTGTTCACTCCAACAGTTTGTCTTCACTTTTGTTTCAACTTTCCGCTTTCTTTTTCGCTCTTTTCCTTTTTGTATGTTGCTGTCATTCTGGCAGACTGCAAGAAGAGATTCACCAGAAGGAAGAAGCTGAGAACAACCTGTCTGCTTTCAGATCTGTAAGTCTTCCATTTCCTTAAATCACTCATCTATAGCTCAGTCATTTTCTCTTCAGTCCAAAACAGAGAAACTTTGCCTCCTTTGGTTGAGCAGTCATTTTTCTCCTTTAATTTTCTTCTTATTTTAACATTTTTTTAAATGTGTTGGTTATTGGTCATTTTCTTTTTTGCCATTCTCTTCTCTTATCTAGGATGTCGACAGTGCCACTCTCGCTAGGCTGGACCTGGAGAGACGTATTGAGAGTCTGCAAGAAGAGATTGCCTTCCTCAAGAAGATTCATGAAGAGGTTTGCTGATTTACCAACTTTGGTTGGCTGGCTTCACACAATTAGGCGGTGGGAGGGTTGCGTCTGGAATGGCATCTGGCATAAAATCCGATCCATTCGCTGTAGCAACCACTTGGGAAATAAGAGAGCAGTAAAAACTACCCTTCCTCTCTATATCTATTATGTGTGTCACTAGGATGGTGTATAGTGTATCATATAACACCTGTGTGTGTTACTATACTGTGCTGTGATATTAGATCTGAGTCTCCACAGGCATGCAGCTCTTCATGAGATCAAAGACATCGTACTTAAATCCACCTACTGATGTTAAAGCACAGATATCGTTCCCATCTACGTAAATTCATGTCTGTAGGAAAATTTAACAGTCATTTAACTATTACAGGGCAACAGAAAGATCTAACCTTATACACTTACAGATATCAAATGATATTCTGAGCCACACACTCAGACACATGTCTGCACAGCTGAAGTCCCTTCTTCTCATTTTGTCTTCTTTGCTTGAACTTTGACCTGCCAGAAATGCCAAAGTGCTGATTGGTCAAAAGACTCTGTCAGCTGTTGTGTGACAGAGAAAAAGAGGGTGTGCCTGTGAACAGATGCAAAGCTATTTATAACTTTCAGTTAGATCAGACAACAACTGAGTGCAATCCAGGCTGGCTAATTTAAAAAAAAGCCTGTTGCTAACAGAATGCATCAGTCGACAGCTGGGTGAATTTGTAATTTGACACATTAGATTTCTATATGTAAATATTCTGATCTGACGTGTTATCGCACGTTGAATTATTTTTAACTTGTCAACTGAATTAGCAGGTATCGTTTTAATGTCCCGGTAGCTACTCACATGTTTGCTTATTCATCATTTTGACACGAGCGGAGTTTGACTTTTTCTGGACTCCTTGCAGGAAATCCGTGAGCTGCAGAGCCAGATTCAGGACACTCAGGTGCAGATCCAGATGGATATGTCTAAGCCCGACCTCACTGCTGCTCTGAGGGACATCCGCATGCAGTACGAAGCCATTGCTGCCAAAAACATTGCAGAGGCTGAAGAATGGTACAAGTCTAAGGTAGAATGGAGGCATGCACACGTAAAATGCACATAGTAGTTCTTAGCTGTTGCACTGTTAATCCTCCTGTCTTCTGTCTTCAGGTGTCTGATCTGAACCAGGCCGTGAACAAGAACAATGATGCACTGCGTCAGGCCAAGCAGGAGACCATGGAATTCAGACACCAGATCCAGTCCTACACTTGCGAGATTGACTCACTGAAGGGCACTGTGAGTATTTGTAGCAACTTTTCTCACTTTCTTTTTTGGCTTCTGATTTTACATTTCTTCTTTCTGATTGATATCATCTTTACATTTCCTTGATAACCATATTTTCAGCCATAAACAGCCATAAACTTCTGTTTCTTTTAGGTGCGTTTACTCTCTTTCAAGCTTCTTATCCCTTCTTTTCAAGGACTTCATGTCTCTGTTTCTTTGCAGAATGAGTCTCTGCTGCGCCAGATGAGAGACATGGAGGATCGCATGGCCCGCGAGGCTACTGGTTACCAAGATACCATTGCACGGCTCGAGGAAGATATTGCTAAGATGAAAGTAATACGCTTAGATATGTCATGCTGATCTTTTGCATTTCACACTGGGTAATAGAAGTAGCAGGATTTTGTGTTTGGTGAAAACTATATTTTAAGCACTTCTTACACACTGATTTCAAGGATGATATGGCCCGCCACCTGAGGGAGTACCAGGACCTCCTCAATGTGAAGATGGCCCTCGATATTGAAATTGCCACCTACCGCAAGCTGCTGGAAGGAGAGGAGAGCAGGTGTGTTTCTGTCCTAAAATTACCTTAATTTTTTGTGATTTTGCATTTATGTCGTACTCATTACTGATTTGTTATGCTCCTCTTTCTGTAGAATCACTACCACCATACCTGTCCAGTCTGCTTATTCTTCCATTGGATTTAGAGGTATGAGAAGTTGCACCCTTTATTCCTGTCACGCGTAAATACCGTTAAAATCTATTGGGCATGAGTCAATAAGGGGGGATGATAAAAGGTCTAATTATAGGCTGTGACTGTATATGGTAGCTGCTATTATAAGGGCATTACATATAGTGTCTTTGCAGTGACACATTCTGACCACTGTGTGGGGATATATGACTAAAACCTTCATGCCTCTGTGGTTCAGGGAGGCAAGAATTAACCTTCATTAATAATCATATGACTTACCCTCTTCATTTAATAGATTAACAGTAAGAAGGTGCAATTAGTCTCTGTTAGTACCTCCCATCTGAGCACTTTGTGACAGCTTAAAGTTAACACAAGGATGTTGTGGGGATGTTCCATTAATGTTACAGCCATGTGAAATTGTTCAAAGCTCAAAACTTCTAAGTGCAATGCTTAACTAATATCAGTGACTAAATTATCTCAGTGTAGCTGCAGAAAGAATTAAAGCAGTTTATGAAAGAGCTGCATGTGTGAATTTGTTCCTACAGAGACCAGTCCTGAGTCCCAGCATCAGCGCTCATCAGAGGTTCACTCCAAGAAGACTGTTCTCATCAAGACCATTGAGACCCGCGATGGAGAGGTTTGAGCTCACACGTACATGCACACACAGGCATACACACAAATATACACTTTTATGCACAAAAATGTCCATGTTGAGGTACCCTAATGAACTACAAAAGCGCTAGTAAATTATAACTTATATTTTTTTTCAACCAAACCATTCTGATTTACTATATTCTCATCCAGATTAAATATTCTATGAGCCAGAGTGCTAATGCCTCATGTGTAAGTCTGGTTTCAGTATCACACCTGCCTTCTGATTGTCTGCTCACATCAGCGGGTTGAAACAAGCTACCAGATTTAATAAGGATACGTTCCTTCTTGCATTTGTCAATCACAGCCACTACATTTTCATAACTGTCTACACATACAAATGTGGCAACATAGTAGCAAAGCTGTTTTAGCTTCTATTCTCTTTGTTATCCCTGAAATCTTGTAGTTTGAATCAATCCGGGTACAGACACTTTCATGAAAGTTACAGCACCGGCTTCCCTGAACAAGCACCTTCACTGTCAGCGCTCCAGTTGGTCCCAGCACAGTCCTTCACCTTAAGCATAACACCTGCACTGAATGTTAAGCTTAAGTAGAACTTTATTGCCAGACTAGCACGGCAGATGGGGTGTTTTCTCACACCGTTTATGCAGACACTGTGCATAGCGAAAATAGACTCTTTCCCTTTTGTATCAATTTACAGTGTCCCCTTTTTTCCCCTTCCACAGGTTGTCAGTGAGTCGACACAGCACCAGCAAGACATCATGTAAACAAGAAGAAACAATGTTACTTAAAAAAAAATAGCACCAATAATGAAATCTTTTCCTATTAGAATTACAATGATTAATAAGCTGTGCCTACTTTTAGATACAAAATGCTGACCATTTTATGTAACCAGTCATGGAAGTGAAATTTAACCACTGTACATCCGTACATAAATTACTTTAAGCGTCACAGGAAAGACGCAGTGTAGAGGCATAATGCCTTTAGCCTTGTTTTAAATGAAGGGCATTCCAGGATGTTTTTCTGTATTTGTGTTACTTTTCGCTGCAAAAGAAAAGTATCTTGCATCTATCTTGTCTGCAAAAATATTTTAGTGGTAAGAGTAATATTTCAAATGAGTACAGCTCGTACTGCCGAATTATCCCATCACCCACTGTAGCAATCAATGGCAGATCAATTTGACTGAAGCACCGCAGTCAGATAAATTTCACTGTGTGTATTCCAGGATTTTTACATGTGTATGCACATCGATTGATTAAGATAGGCTATCTCTGTAACTGATTCAAGGAAAGTGAGATGTTGGTTTGAAATAGGAACTCAGTTGTGTTTTGACCTTTGAGCTCTCCAGCATGTGCTACGTGTCTGATGGTATGTGTATGAGTAACCATGGTATCCTCCTTCGCTCTGACAAAAACTCAAATAAAAGATTTCACTTGCTGGGCAGAAAGTTTATTCAAATTCTGTAACTCATATCTCTAGGCATTAGCATTCCTCAGACAGCATGCGTGCATTTTCATCCAAATCTTTATGAACTTTCTCTTCCCACTGCATGCATCAACTGATGTGGCCCGTTTTAGCTTTCCAAAAGATACTAGCTCCCCCAGCCAAGCGTAACACTCTTCTGTCAACATTTAATTTTCTTCTATACACAAAACACGAGTTGTGGCTTTCTTGAATTTATCAGTAACCAGTCTGATCTTGGTGCAAGGAAAACGAAACAAGGGCACATTAACGAGCGGCCCTTTGTCATTCTTGGTCTCCAGCAAAAGCAGATTAGCAGAGCAACAAGAATTACAGTCTGTGCAGTTTGTTTCTAAAGCCACTGGACTGAAAATGTCATCAGAGATAAAAATTTGTTGGGGTGGAGGAGAGAAAAAGGAAACACAGAAACAATAAATGAGCCTGCAAGAAAGAGCAAGACGGGAAGAAGAGAAAAACAGAGGACAAATATAATGAAAAGGTTATTGTGAGACAGAGACACGGGGAAGATCTAGAAAGAGATAATTACGCTGAATAACATAAAGAAGTATGTGACTGCTACTCCAGTAATTAGTGGAGCCATGACGGTGTGCTTTCATCACCGAATCAACAGAAAGGGCAAACTGCTCCTGTGTTCTTTTCCCTCTAAATAAAGTTTCCTCACTTCTGTGAACTCTCCTCTTTTTTCCTAGGAAGCAAAAAGCTTCAAGCATTACTGCACTTCTTATTTCTTGATTAGTTTTGCTGTTGTATTTGTTGTTATATAACTGCTGCAGTTTGTAATGAAGCTACACTGCTAATGTAGCCTGAAACCTACACTGTCAGAGCACATAAGAATGCAACTGACTGGAAATCCAGATGCTTGATTTTTCTCCATTACTTATGTTAATGATTCTTAAGCAGCTCTTTATCACAGCCAACACCTGCAGAGTAAAAATGATATTTTGAAGCTCATATCTGGTGTTTAAGAACTCGTTTTTCTCTTTACTTTGCACACTTTGTCCTCTCTAAAAGACTTGAGCCATCCTGCTCATCTTCACATTTTGCTTCCAAGGAGCCAGACTTTCTTGCAATTTCTTTCAAAGACCTTAAAATGTCTTTTTGAAGGTCTTGCAAAGTTTTGGCTTTTTGCTCTCATCTTCAGGGCAGTTCCTGTACATGACTGTTATCAGAGTAATGCAGCTTTTTTGTTTTGTTTGTATGTTTCTTAAGCCAAATAACATTGACCAATGAATTATGCAAATATTAAAAAAAAGGAATTTAACTGAAAGCATGAACCATTGTTGTGGCTACTTTGTTACTTGTAGCCTGTTGCAAAAAACATATACTTTGTTATTTTTGAATAGCAAAGTATATGTTTGAATGAATGAATATATGAAAGAAAAAACTGAAGATAACACAGTTTAACAGGCATAATATAGTATTTTTACACCAGCAAGGTGATTCTTTAAATGCATATCTCAGCATGATGTGGAGTGTGTCCTCAAAAAAAAAAAATCTGAGGAAAACTGAATAAGAGGAGGACAAAGAAGTGTCAGGTCGTAACAATCTACAGCAGATAAACAGTGTCTGAAAGTCCCGTCCTTGAGAAAAAAAATCCAGCAAAGACCTGACAAGTGGTTCAGGACCTTCAGTTGATCCATCTACTGTTAACTGACGCCTCATCAGAAATGGCCTCAGTGTGAAGGGTGGCTGTCAAGAAGCTATTCTTTAGAAAGAGGAAAAGGGAAAGATGGGTGAGGTGTTGCAAATTACAAAAAACCCCAAAAACAGCCAAGGCCAAAGCAGAAATCTGGGGGAATAATTCTGAAGACTATTTCAAGAAATGACAAAAAAGCTTGACTAAGAGAGGTCAGGCTGAGCTGAAGAATAAAAGTAATCAAATATTGACTTTCAAGCTCATTAGAATTGCACAAACTCTGTTTTTTTGATGTTTCACTCATTTTCCTAGCAACATATAATAGTGAGTGGTGGGTTAGTGGGTGGCTCAACACTTTTGCACATCACTGCATCATCAATAATTATGAAAAAAATATGTAACAGAATCATCACCTACTGATATCTGTGTACAAGCACCATTTCTGAAACAGGTAAATATCTGTCGATTTATTCTAGGGACTAATTCTAAACTAAACTTATGTAACGCATGTATTTGTGGGAGTGTCAGAGAGAGAGAGATTGAACAAAAAAGTATTTGATATTTGTGCTCCAACAGTTGTGCACACACAAATGACAATGTAAAGATAACAAGACCACTGAATTATAGAATCACAATGTTTATCATATGTTAGGTCCATAGAAATCCATGCTTAATAACATAATAGCAATAATAATAATAATCATAATAATAATCATAATAATAATAATCGGGTGATTTTTACATATTTAAATTGGATGATACGAAAAGGACGAATCAGAGTCCATTTTCTTTGCTAAATTTGAACATGAAACACTGAAACACCTGAATGAGAAGTGTATCCACCGCTCAGCCAAATCAAAGCAAACTGGACATACAGCAGAATCACAACATAACAGGTCTACTCCAGAAAGTAATAGCCTGCATAAATTACATACATGACTGTGGTGCAAACATGAAAATGGAGCCAAACATTTGTACACTTAAAAATTATTTACAAGTCAATATCTACAGTCAAAGGTTTTCTCAACAGAAATGTTATATAATAGGTAATGAAAAAAAATATTAGAAATAAGAAAAACAACAACATAAAAGAAAAGTTCAGTGAAAGAATTATTCATTTCCGTCCCCAAATTACAAGCAAGAGGAGGGGCAATGTTTAGTTTAGAATTACACTACAATAAAAACACAAAAGCAGATCAAAGCAGGAGTGAAGTATAGGCAGAAAACCAAAAATAACACTTGTACTGCCACAACCGTGAAACAACATTTAATAACAGTAAACAGCAGGTAGGAAGCTGATGTAACAGGCATAATGCATGTGAAA
The DNA here is from genome assembly GCF_057382095.1 of Aulonocara sp. 'chitande type north' Nkhata Bay. Classification (NCBI taxonomy): domain Eukaryota; kingdom Metazoa; phylum Chordata; class Actinopteri; order Cichliformes; family Cichlidae; genus Aulonocara; species Aulonocara sp. 'chitande type north' Nkhata Bay. The sequence continues at coordinate 27,761,672 of NC_141359.1, read as the reverse complement.
AAGAGGAAAATGCTTCAAATGCCTTTCAAAGCCCTTTACAGACAGAAGAGAACTGGAGATAGGAAGAGAGTTTTTATTTTTACCTACATCAGCCCAGGACCAGAAAACTAAAGTGTAAATGTCAGAGCTGTGACATGACAACAGCACAATCGAAACATATACACAATGATCAACATGCAGTAATGGGCTTTTGATAAAAATCCCTGGTCCTCGGGCCTAAAAGTACTGTAAATTTTGCTGAATCCAGGCACTAACTTACATACCTCAAGTTTTATTTTATAATTTATGTGCAGTCAGATTGTTTTGTTTTCCTAAACCTCAGAAAAAAGAAGCTATAATAAAACAATAGTTTAAAAAAACAATATTGAGGCAGAATTTAATTAAAAAATGTTCCTTTCCTACTACCGACTCTTCCATTTATAGTAATATTCAACCTAAGTAGGAATTGCAACATTACTAGAAATAGTGTTCATGAACTACAATGTTTTGTTTCCAGAGAGCTTTAATTAAAAAAAAAGCCCAAAAAACCCCCAAAACAAAACAACTTTCTCCTTCTGTACTTTAACATCTCGCATTCAGAGTCCTTCTCCTGTCTCAGTGTTTAGTATAACAATATTAATGTAAGGAACTTATTTCAATTTCAAAGTGAGTAACACACAAATGCATGTACATTTGAACCGTATGCACACACATACATAGAAAGGCCAGAAAAAAAAGGTCCAGAAGTAAAGATCAGAGGGCGCCACTTGCAGGCGCATTTATCTTCACATTCTCTTATCTTAAAAAAAAAGATGCTGCCTCTTTTTTTTTAATCACTTAACATTTCACTCAAATATTTTCATACCATTTTTCACCAACTGGTAAAGAAAAGAGAATTTAATGTATGCACAACATGCTGCGCATACATTCCCCCCTCTCCTTGGCCAGTATTTGGTATGTTCCATCAATTGCCACAGGGCTCATGTGTCCACTCACACACACAAAAATACACTATTTTTAACATTTTTACTGTTACTGTTAACTATTATTCTCAGACTTCATTATATCAATCAAATTCCAGAATGATTAATATCGGACAGCAGCTATTTGTCTTTAACAGAAGCTTTGTGGAAAAGAGCAAAAAGGGACACAAGAGCACTGTTAATAAATAAAATCACATCGCTTGCAGAAATGTTTAATGGAGAGAGGAAAGAAGAGCAGACAGATGAGTATCCTGTTCAGGTCTGTAGTTGGAATGGCTGACAATAGAATAGAGGATACAAGGAAAGTGGTGAGATGTAAAAACAGTCTCCTTGAAAATCACAACAGCGCAGGGAATGACACTTAATTGACAACAGAAGTAACACAAACATTGTCTTTGGTGTAAACCGTTTAATCCAATTCACACCTAAACTTGTCTCTTTCTGCATGTTGAAGCAGTACAGGCCTTGCGCTGCCACGTTTGAATTTACAAGCTGTCAGTGAAGATAAAAAAAAAAAGACTTCATGAATGACCTTTTAAATGAGAAGAGCTCCCTTTGAGTTTCAGTGTTTGCTGTGATTTTTTTATGTTGCTTTTCAGTCATTTTTCACAGCAGATGCTTCCTTAAGTCAAAATGTTTAATCCTTTAATTACCTTTGGAGTAAAGTGTTCTTTTACTTTAACTTGATGAAAGGCAATTTTTTTAATGCAATTTTTTTCTAACATGATGTGGGGCTCCTGTGGAGTGATTTTTCTTCCCCACTAGAAATTACATTGTATGGCTTGAACCAACCAGTATAAATCTTCGTATCAAATGTTCAACAGAGACAGTTTAATTAACTATGCATAAGAGCGTTTCACTTGTTTCCAGTGTTTTCCATGTAAGTACAATTACAGAGAAGCCAAATATAACATATGATGACTCACACTTCCGACAAAGAAAATCACTGTTTTTAGACATTAAAAGGAAAAAACAGACCAAATAAATACTTCAGTGGGTCTGACAGGAGAATAGCAGTGTGGGTCACACCACCTCTGGAGCACTTTGAGCTCCTGTTGGCTTAATAGGCAGTTGATTGGGTTGGCACGGTTAGGTTAGGTTAGGTTTCTTATCCTTATCAGTGAGTCTTGAAGTAGCCTGTGATGGTGCACATGTGTGTGTGTGGATCTGTGCAATTAACTGCCTCAGATGCGAACTGGGGGTCCACTGGGTGCTGTAAGGGGCACCTGAGAACCGCAGTCATAGTCAAGTTCAGCCATCCGAGACCGGCTCATCATTCTACTGTGGGAGTACGCCCGTCTGTCTGTCTGTCTGTCCCTGAAACTCCTGATGTAACTCTGTGGACAGACAGGAAATAAAGGGCTGCGGTGGGTATATGGCATATGTAAATACAGCAAGACACAAAAGCTTGCACTCATGTACAATTATTCTTCAATGAAAAGTCTGACATGTGACACTTTTATCCCTGTTCAGTTTTCTTCTGAAGTCCCATTGAAGAGGATCATTACCCCTTATCTTAACATTAAATATGAACCTGAAGCCTGCAGACACTTAGTTTAGCCAGACATTATAGGGAGAGGACACTTAGTGAATCTTAAACAGAAATGTGTGGGAGAGTTCTGAAATGCTAAAGCTGGCAGTTGGGAAGAACATATAAGCCAGTCGTGTTGAGTGGCACATGTTTAGCTGAGCATGATTGGTGTAGTTGTGTGTCTACTCTTCATTGTCCCAGTTTATTATTATTGTAGCAAAAAAATTAGTTAAGTATACATATATATATATATTTTAATTTGCAAGGCTTTCTTCGTTACTTTGGCATGATCACCGAAGGAACTGTGTGCACGCTTAACAGAAGTACAGCTAAATAAATTCCTGGAGATATCAGCAAAAATGGCTGTCAAACTGTATGACTTGCGCTCTGGCAGGAGTTTAGCACAGAGAGAATAAAGATTTTGCTGTGCAGTGCATTTGTACATAAATAAAACAGTTTCTGTTTTTCCTACACTTATTTGTCCTGAACTTGTCACTTAACTGTGCGGAGTGGAACACTGATGTCATTCTACTCAAATTAAAACTGTGACTTGAATGTAGAATTTTATCCAAAATCTAATTTCAGAGAATCCGAAGAACACAAACATTTTAATGACCTGGACTGAGGATGTTCAGATTTTCATCGAATTACCTTGTTAAGAATAGATACAGTATTATAGCTTACCGGAGACAGCACATCTCCATCAAAGCGCCTTTTGGAGTTGGCTTTGCGGTGGTAGCCAGGCTCAGTCTGAGGAGGAGGAGGAGGGACTTTAGGAGGCTGAGAGCTCTGAGTTTGGTGATGAGGGTGAGATGCTGCTGGGTGGTGGTACTGCTGGTGGTTGTGATGGGAATGAGTCTTCTGCTTGTGCCCTGCTTTCTGGCTCTGTCTCTTTTTCTTCTTTTTGTTTTCCTTCTCCTTTTTCAGCCTCTCTTCTCTCTGTCGAATCCGCATGAGCTGCACCTTTCGCTGCTGTCGACTTAAAACCACTAGAGTCAAAGAAAAAAAGTTTTGATAATTAGTGGTAAGGAGAAGAAAATTAGAACGATAGATAATGAAGAGGGAGTGACTTCAGGATAAAGAGAAAACAGCAAAGCTTTTATAGAGAAACTAACTTTAGGGTACTTGTGTAACCCCGGTTCTCAGAGTTGCATGAGTGAGACATTGTGCTATGGGATGCAGCACCTCTTCTCACTTCAGCCAGCAAGAAGGATTATTTGGTGAAAGATCTCACTTGCGCTACTGTGAGAACAGAGGTTACATAAATAACCCAACGTTTTCATTCCGAACATTGATTTTGATGTCTCACTCTCGGATATGGAGACCTTTTGTACTGCCAGACAAGCTCATCTCAAGCAAGCACCAGCAATCAGCAAGTAGCCCCCTTATAGAAGTGAAGACCTACAGTGGTACTGTTTGGGCTACACTTTCCAGTGTGTAGAACCAGACAAAAGTAAAGTGTACGCACAGATGTCTTGGAATGACAACCCCTTAATCAGGGCCTAGCTCAGGGGTGGGCAATCTCAGTCCACGAGGGAGCTAATTTAGCCATTTAACTTTTTTTCTTTTTTTTTACAAAAACAAAACAAAACAAATAATTTAGCCATTTAAATCAGCTGTGTTGGTTCAAGGACACATCTAAAACCTGCAGGGTTAAAAACCTCGTGGACTGAGATTGCCCACCCCTGGCCTAGCTAGCCTATCTTTCAGGTGTGTTGAATATTGACTGCATAGTGGCGCAAGCTACTTAAGGGTGGGTGGTTCTGCCTGACACGGTCACTGCCATTACCAGCCAATCAAGACTGACTTAATGAGATAAATCCTTTTGAGGAATATGAGGGAGGCCCATCCCACAGTGAGACATTGAAACAATTGCTAAGAAAGAGAAGTGATTAAGTCAAGTGAACAGACAGATTCAAAATGGCCTGTATTTGTATAGCGCTTTACTAGTCCCTAAGGACCCCAAAGCGCTTTACATATCCAGTCATCCACCCATTCACACACAGGTGATGGCAAGCTACATTGTAGCCACAGCCACCCTGGGGCGCACTGACAGAGGCAAGGCTGCCGGACACTGGCGCCACCGGGCCCTCTGACCACCACCAGTAGGCAACGGGTGAAGTGTCTTGCCCAAGGACACATTGACCGAGACTGTCCAAGCTGGGGCTCGAACCGGCAACTTTCCAATTACAAGGCGAACTCCCAACTCTTGAGCCACGATCGCCCTTACCAAATTACCAAGGTAAGGAATACAAGCAAGGCCTTTAATCAGGTAAGGGCTTGTACAAATATTTTAAATAGCTTTAAATGCAGATGATAAACTTTTCTCAAGGTTTATTTTGAACGGAGGCTATAAAAAAAAAAAAAGTAAAAATACTGATGCCAATTTGCTCATTTCCTTTATTCTGTTCAGTCTGTTGGCAGACAAATCATTTTCCTCTCTGCATGTACTTATACTGAGCTGTTCAATCTCCTGACATATTGTGAGTGGGTGAGTGTGTTATTTTTGCACCCTGTCCAGAAAAGGATGTCGGTAAACCATCCTGCTTCACCGTCCATTACACATAGGAGTATTTTTGAGCATGGGTGTTTGTAGGCATTTCCATTCAGTGGTTAGATATACACTATCTGTGTAATATTTATTATCTGAGCTCCAGTATTTATCCATTACAGATGTATTGTACTGGTCACAGCTGCCTTATGTGTGCGTGTGTAAGTGTTCAGAGGTCTATTGTTGTTTCTTCATGCATGGGGACAACAGGGCACCATCTGGCAAGGAAACTGCTTAATAATACCCCCCTTTCTTTTCCTTGGATCTCCCCACGTCAGGCCCCTCTGGCCACATGCTTCTGTATGTGTGTGTGTGTGTGTGTGTTGGGGGGGGGGGGTCCACTATTTTAAAAAGGTTCTTCAGAGTTTAGGTTCAAGTAACAAAAAAATGCTTTTGGGGTTAGTATTGAGAGGCTATGTCAGTGACAGTCCTGATGAGCATAGGTGAATCGGTGCATATTCAATTAGTATCTACACAGAGGGGCAAAAACCCCCTGAAAAAAACAGTCGAGACAAGTCAAACATGTGCGAGCTAATTCATTCATGGCCCTGTTCTGCACACTATTCAGTCAGCTGACAGATGATTTTCCTCACAGCTCCACTTGGGTGCCCAGCTTACCCATTGTGCCCCAGTTTATTATCCTCACTCTGCCCTTCCCCCAGTACACCTGCTTCCTCTTTACTTTTCTCTCTTCTCTCCTCCACACAATTTCTCATCCTCCGTTTACTGCCAGCAGAGTATCTTTTAGCAGATAAAGAGTAATTGAAAAAAGTTAATTCAAGATTACATGCTGTGGACGTTAAGTAATGCAAATAATAGTAGGACTTTTCATTACAGCTCAGTAATAATGTGGTAACTTCCACACATGCTTTAAGAATAATTATCATATTACTTGAAGTTTGCTTTAATAGGATATTAACCCTTTAAAGCCCAGTGTGTCATATTTGATACATGTGTTTTTGTGAGTTTATGAGACTTCAGCATCATCAGAATGACTTTTTTTTAACCTCAAAAAAATGATATAAATTGCATGACACATTTTTAATGACTAAATTGCAAAAATATGGCTTATGTAGCAAATGTGATACAAATGAAAACTCATATATATGCAGATTAAAATTTTATTTGTTCCTGGTTATTGAACAGAAACTACCACATGTGCTTCCACATGATTAAGCCACAGTATTTACTCTGTTACCGTCAAACAAAGAAGACTGCAGAAGGCATACGGTTGGATGCATTCCAGTGTTATAAAATGTTTATAGCATTCCTATATCATAAAGCATCAACTAATGTTAATTTATTATTATAAACATAAAATAATCAAGCATCCAAATATTAGCATTTTATTGCTAGCAGGCTATTATATATGATGTTATACTAGAATACTATGGTACTATTACTAATTTGTTTGCCTTATTGGTATTTGCTTGTTTCTACTGCGTTACCTAGTTTTTGGTGCCTTGTTACCCAATCGCATACATCTCACTGTAACCGTATTCAGTGTAACCACTGTTGATACAATATCACTTGGTTATCAGAATCAGAATCAGAATCAGAATACTTTATTGATCCCTGGGGGAAATTATTTTTTGTTACAGTGCTCCATTTTAAACCAACATTAAGACAAGACAGACAATACGCTAAGAATAGTACAATATATACATATATATACATACATACATACATAAGTCACTTATAAATAAATATTTGGAAAAGAAACATGTGTAGTTGTAGCAGCAAACAGTGTGTTAAGTGGATGCGTTGTACAGGGAGATGGCCACAGGCAGGAATGATTTCCTGTGTCGTTCAGTGGTGCTTTTCGGTAATCTCAGTCTCTCACTGAACGAGCTCCTGTGACTGACCAGCATGTCATGGAGTGGGTGGGAGGTGTTATCCAACATTGTCTTTATCTTGGACAGCATCCGCCTCTCCGACACCACCTTGAGGGAGTCCAGCTCCATCCCCACAACATTGCTGGCCTTACGGATCAGTTTATTAAGTCTGTTGGCATCTGCGACCCTCAGCCTGCTCCCCCAGCATGCAACAGCATAGAGGATCGCACTGGCCACAACAGACTCATAGAAAATCCTCAGCATTTTCTGGCAGATGTTGAAGGACCTCAGTCGCCTCAAAAAATAGAGACGACTCTGGCCCTTCCTGTAAAGTGCTGTGGTGTTTTTAGCCCAGTCCAGTTTATTGTCAATGTGTACTCCAACTTATTGTTTGGATATTACTTTGGTAATTTATTGGTAATAAGATGCTATTCCGTATTGTTACTTCTTTATTATTGCACAGTTACCACACTATTAGAAAGCTGTTATAGAAAGCTCCCCCAGTTGTTGTGTACCTCTTATTCATTGTGTAAGACAACAACCCGATATCATGTTAACATGCTTTGCTGTGATACTGGGTCGAAGAGAAAGTATTCAGGCATCACTATTCCATTAGTATTTATTTACAGGTATGCATGACAGCACATTCCAATGATGCCAAAGTGCAGAATTATGTAGCAAAATGTCAGCAACGTATACACTGTGTACAAGTAATGCACAGGTTTGTGTAATGTAGATGTAACGCTGACATCTACGTTTGATAATAAAAATTACTAATAAAAAAATTAATGATAATGATAGTAATATATATATTTTTTATGTGCATGGGGAGTGGGGCAAACAGTTCTAATTTCTATCTCTCAAAAATTTCATGGTTATAATTTGTTTACTTCACCAAGGCATAAGGTGAGATAGAGGTGAGTGTTCAGCGCTGCTTGTTTGTCTTTCTGTTTACCTATTTTTTATGCAAAGCTGCTAGGACACATTTTGTGAAATATGTTGGAGAGGTAAAGCACGGTCAAAGAAAGAATCCATTAACCTGCACTGCTGATACAGATCAGTTTCTTTAAAATTGCAGAACAGTTTAGAGGATTTGATCTCCGAGTGCTGTTCCTTTTTCTTGCATTATTTTTTATTCAGAAACAACAGAAGAAATAAATACTATACATGTATAATACATCTATCTTTCTACCTGGTTTTGCATCAGTATCTATAGGGAGTGCAGAATTATTAGGCAAGTTGTATTTTTGAGGATTAATTTTATTATTGAACAACAACCATGTTCTCAATGGACCCAAAAAACTCATTAATATCAAAGCTGAATGTTTTTGGAAGTAGTTTTTAGTTTGTTTTTAGTTTTAGCTATTTTAGGGGGATATCTGTGTGTGCAGGTGACTATTACTGTGCATAATTATTAGGCAACTTAACAAAAAACAAATATATACCCATTTCAATTATTTATTTTTACCAGTGAAACCAATATAACATCTCCACATTCACAAATATACATTTCTGACATTCAAAAACAAAACAAAAACAAATCAGCGACCAATATAGCCACCTTTCTTTGCAAGGACACTCAAAAGCCTGCCATCCATGGATTCTGTCAGTGTTTTGATCTGTTCACCATCAACATTGCGTGCAGCAGCAACCACAGCCTCCCAGACACTGTTCAGAGAGGTGTACTGTTTTCCCTCCTTGTAAATCTCACATTTGATGATGGACCACAGGTTCTCAATGGGGTTCAGATCAGGTGAACAAGGAGGCCATGTCATTAGTTTGTCTTCTTTTATACCCTTTCTTGCCAGCCACGCTGTGGAGTACTTGGACGCGTGTGATGGAGCATTGTCCTGCATGAAAATCATGTTTTTCTTGAAGGATGCAGACTTCTTCCTGTACCACTGCTTGAAGAAGGTGTCTTCCAGAAACTGGCAGTAGGACTGGGAGTTGAGCTTGACTCCATCCTCAACCCGAAAAGGCCCCACAAGCTCATCTTTGATGATACCAGCCCAAACCAGTACTCCACCTCCACCTTGCTGGCGTCTGAGTCGGACTGGAGCTCTCTGCCCTTTACCAATCCAGCCACGGGCCCATCCATCTGGCCCATCAAGACTCACTCTCATTTCATCAGTCCATAAAACCTTAGAAAAACCAGTCTTGAGATATTTCTTGGCCCAGTCTTGACGTTTCAGCTTGTGTGTCTTGTTCAGTGGTGGTCGTCTTTCAGCCTTTCTTACCTTGGCCATGTCTCTGAGTATTGCACACCTTGTGATGTTGCAGCTCTGAAATATGGCCAAACTGGTGGCAAGTGGCATCTTGGCAGCTGCACGCTTGACTTTTCTCAGTTCATGGGCAGTTATTTTGCGCCTTGGTTTTTCCACACGCTTCTTGCGACCCTGTTGATTATTTTGAATGAAACGCTTGATTGTTCGATGATCACGCTTCAATTTTGCAATTTTGAGACTGCTGCATCCCTCCGCAAGATATCTCACTATTTTTGACTTTTCTGAGCCTGTCAAGTCCTTCTTTTGACCCATTTTGCCAAAGGAAAGGACGTTGCCTAATAATTATGCACACCTGATATAGGGTGTTGATGTCATTAGACCACACCCCTTCTCATTACAGAGATGCACATCACCTAATATGCTTAATTGGTAGTAGGCTTTCGAGCCTATACAGCTTGGAGTAAGACAACATGCATGAAGAGGATGATGTGGACAAAATACTCATTTGCCTAATAATTCTGCACTCCCTGTATAGCAGTAAACCATATTTTTGTTTGTTTAACAACGTGGAAGAATGGTCATCATGTAATGGTCTGGTTTTATATTATTTCTCCACAAGAAACACTATGTGGTAATCTACTTCTTTTATTCCTAGGTCTCTTTCCCCTCACAATTGCACAGTTTTGAAAATAGCATTGAAAAGCTTCCTCTATCTCTGAGCCCACACCCTCTGACTGGAAGCTGCAGTAGCCTGCTTTTTAATCTCATTATTTGAGGACATGTGTGACTTCTTCTAAGTCACTGTATGACGGTGCAAGTCAAACACAGGCAAAGATCAAATGGCTGAGTGTGTGCTGCATGTATATGCATGTGTCTGTTCTTCCTTTAGTTGAGGTATGAGCGAGCGAGTGAGCCAGTGAATGAGATTCTAACCCGCAGTGTTTCTGTCTCTGCCCTTGTCTGTTTGGGTGTATTGTGTTTGTTTGCTGCATTCACATATTGTGTTGAAGACATGTATGTGCGATCTTGCCATCTGTGTTGTGGCTGCCTTCAGAACAGATTAAGGCAGGCTGCGTCAATAACACATTCTGGTGAAAACACCAGTGTCGGTATATTCAGAATCCACCCTGCACAAAATCACACAAGAGTGATGCCCGCACACACAGTGTTCCCTATCCTCATCATGGTTATGATTTCATATAGCTGGGATTTGTCAGGCCAGTAGCCTTGACAAAATCTATACTACAAGTTTCAAAGAAGATAGATTGCCATGTGTGGTGGGGCGTGGTCTGCGTTGCCGTGCAGGGAGGGCGGACGCACCTGCACAGCATCCGTAATCATGCCCGCCGAGTTAAAACACGGGGACTCAGGTGTGTGGGGGTGTTTTCTGTGGTGAGAAGTGTGAATAAAATGGCTCTGAATGTTGATCTGTGGTCCCGCCATGCCTTATTCTCACCACAACATGTTTCTCCTATCATCAACTAGACATGGTTGAGTACTTAAATCAAACATTTTTGCTCAGACATTTCAGCGTGTTGCAGTCTGGAACATGTGACTTGTTTGTTTATCTTGGCACTAAACTGACAGACTGAAGTTACTGAATTTTAGGTACATTGAATGTTGTTTACTTACTGGGTATATATTAGTATAAGACACTTTCATTAATGTGTCTCTTATCTGTTAGCTTTTATCCTTAATTAACATATGTGGAATAAGATTAAGGTTTTGGTTGCTGTTTGAAAGTTGGAAAAAGCTTGTGTTGAAAGTGTAATGTAAACAAACAGCAATAAGCAGTAGATAAGTGATGAAATGTCTGTTCAGGTGGAAACATGAGGAACAGAGGTGTCAAACGTACATATATTCATCACTTATCTATTCATGACAAGTAGAAGTACTGAATCCTGTGTTAAAAAATACTGATTCAACTTCTTTGCTTGAGTAAAAGAGAAAAAGCACAGGCTAGGAAAAATTACTCAGTAATAAAATTTAAAAAATCTCTTTAGAGGACATTTCTACCGGCTATGTATTTATTTTGCTTTTATTTATTCGTTTTTTTTTGCCAAGTTAACTGATACTTGTGTCATATTAATATCACAATGAAGCGATTGACAGGAACACAAAGTTTATTTCAATTTAATTCAAATCCTAACAAAAGTACTCAGCTTGCACAGCTGTTATGTGGAGCACAATCAGAGAAAAACAAAGGGAATTAAAAAAAAAGTTCTATTTGCATTTGCCTACATTGCAGATGGGTGGTTTTGCCTCCACATTAAACAGGAAAAATGAGACAGTCTGGGGTTAAAGTGTGATTCAGCAGGTGTGGAAACCCCAAAATCAACTGTAGTGGTTCAGCGAAAACAATCACAGTAATGTCTATGACAAGCTTACTATATTTAGTTTATGGCTGTAATTAGCTGACCTGTGTTGCTGATTTTTGAGGATTTAGCTAAATTTAGAAAGATATAAGCAAATGTTTAACGAGACATCATGACTGATTATCATCTTTCAGCTACTATGATGTAACCTAACACTGACCATGAACACCACAACTATCCTACCCAAGTCCACCGTAGCGCAGAAAACTAACAATGTAGTCTGCACTAAACTGACCAGCATTTTTCATGGAATCTTTGAATAACTCAAAGTTATTATACTCAAAGTTATTTGCAAGACATTTTAAAATATAAAAACACAATTTCATGCATCTGTTCAAAAAAAAGCCTGACTTGAATGACAACATTACATGTACGATTGAAATCACAAGTTTATCAAAGAAACACTGAGTAATTCTTAAATTAAAAAAAAAAACAACTCTCTTCTTCTTCTTCTCCTGTTCTGCTTTTCTCTGTCTGTGAAATGCAGATGCTATACCTTTAGCTAACAGACACATCTTGTAACAAACTGTACAGAAAAACTTTGGCTGTTTCCTGGTATTTGTTGAACTGTAAGAAATGACTGCACTTAAAAATGTTGCTCCCTTTTTTCTCACTCCTCTGCTGCAGCGCTAGCTAGGTGCTGAAGTACTGCAACAACAACCTTCTGTACCAAAAACAGCTTTTCAAATCATTCCAGGATTTTTTTTTTAACCTCAGAAAGGCTGTAAATGCGTAAATTATGTTTATTCCTCTTTCGTCTGTTTGTGTGTGATAAGCACCGGTGATTGATGCACCAATGGGAGTGCCTTTAGGATTGTGTTCCCTCCATTTAGGTTCAAATCGCTGTGATGCGAAACAATTACTTACATCAAATGTCTAAAACCTAAATTAACATGTAGGGAGTAAAAAGTGGAGATGTTTGTGTTTAAATGTGTGGAGTAAAATTAAAGTACAGGTACCTGAAAATTCTGCTTAAGTAGAGTAACAAAATATGCTTACTTTGTTACTTTCCACCTTGGGAAATAGTAGCAGATCAAACCAAGTGAGTTGTGAAATGACGAGCATAACATTCTCAGATAAATGCATTTTCATTAAATTTGCACTTTAAAATTTGGTTTATTTCACACAACACACGTGACACAGCAGAGAACTGTGACGTTACACACCATGAGACTCACTAATCCATGATGGGATTAGACCAACACTCCACGTGCATTAATGTGCCAGATTTGACAGCGCGTCATTGGGTGTCTAGCACACTTAAAACTGACTGAGTCAGGGGGTGACTCAAATATCTTGTGCAAATACGAATGAAGGCGCATGAAGAAATCCACGATACTGATACACAGATGTCTGCCACTGCCATCCCTCTGGACAAAGATAAGGCTCTTGTGATTTGAGCACAAGCTCAATTTGTAGACTTTGCTTCTGCTACAATGCAAGCTTGTGTGTTAACGTACTGCACGCGCACTGAGACGGAAGCTGTTTTGACAGGGTCATGCCCTGTCAGTGTCCTTTGTGGAGGACATACAATCGTTGTGTCTGCCTAATGTTATCCATGTGCTAAATATAAAATAACAGAGTTAGCAGAGATGTTGCTTCAGCTGCACTGTCCTAAGGGAGAGGAAAAAACTTAACCCTTGACCCAACAAGGTGTCAAACAAGAATCTGTCACTGAAATAACTGCACATCCATCTTCTCCAGTGATAACATGGTGCACATAAGTCACTCACTGTTCACTAAAATCAATCCTGGGGGGTGCTATTATTAGAGGCAGTATCTTAAGAGAGATTTCAGCTATCAGGTAAAGCAGGAGGTTTTCCCAGAGCAATTAGAACCAATGGTAAATCCTACCGAGGTATCAAGAGTCCACAACAGATGTTAGTTGCCTGATACCTATCAGAAAGCACTTAACCAAATAATGCAGAAACTGCCCTCCTCCTAATGCTTTTTCGCATTTTAAAAGTTAATAGATGGAGTTAGTTTCTTATTTACCAACATCTGGAGGTCTGTATGAGGTCTGAGATTGTCTTCATGACAAGCAGATAATTTGCCTGTGTACCAGGTAGCAGAAAGAAGCAAGGGCATAAGGGAGCAGACCTCTTTCCAGGCATTCCCATTATGGCCCACTGCTACTGATGGATAATTGCACTTTCAGCTATGACAGTGCAAGAAAACTGCCATGGCGCCAGGGCTTGGGTACTATGATGATGTGGGTTTTGTAGCCACCAGAATGACAACTAGATTCTCCTTCTGACTGTGCTAGAAAAAAGAAACCAGGTAAACTGGGGAAAATGGGTAAAAGGGAAATCTGAGCCATGACTAGGGATGGGTACCGGTGTCGGTTCTGACATAAATGGTAGTAACCAGACCGAAAAGCAGTGCACATTTCGGTGCTTTATTTCGGTGCTTTTTTTTTCTTGAAATGTCATACACTTTGGATTCTAACCAATCATTTTACCTTTGCAAGCGTAGTAGGCGTGCCCAGGTATGTAGATTATTTTAGAGCAGAGCTACAGATTAAAAATGCCCTAGGCAAAGGGGTCAAAGTCTGGCTGTACTTTACAGCAAAAGATGCAAACTCAGCAGCCTGCTTTAAGGTGATACTGTGCAAAGGAGGTAACTCCTCGAATCTGATGAAACACCTGGCAACGTATAGCATTTTGTTAAAAGCCGAGAAATGCGCCGTATTTGATAGCTTGCTGCGAGACCTCACACCGGGCACATCTACTGCGGGTGGGTTGCCTGTTATCGGACCCGGAGTTAGCAACATCCCCCAAAAACCTGAAGAGGAGAGTCCTGGCCCCTAGCCCTGCCAGTGTAGCAGAAATGATGACTCTCTGCGTGAGTAGCTTAATGTTGTTCGTGTGTTATTTACGTTGAGTAGGCTAACCACGTTATTACATTAATGCACGTAAGGTGAACTAGCAAACACCGTCGTAGTTACATGCGGCTGTCTTCTTGTTTGATGGCAGATACTCCCTTCACCATGGCCAAAAAGGCTAAAATGACCAAAGAAAAAGTGGAAAACAGCTAAACATGAGAGGTTTTTGGACAAAATTGGTGTGTTTTCCATTGATTAAGCACTGCTTCCAGCCAAGAGTGATGCCATAAATCCCCTATAGCTGCAGAAAAGGCTAACGTTATTATCTTTTTACAAAAAAACAGCTAAACATGAGAAGTTTTTGGACAAAGTGTGTGTTCTCCATTCTTTAAGCACCGGTTCGAGCACCGTTTAAGCACCTGCACCGTTTCAAAAGTACCGGTTTGGTACTGGTATCGGATAAAACCTAAACGATACCCATCCCTAGCCATGACTAGTGAGAGAAGGCAACATCCAGTGAAGGGTTGTCTTATATGTTTACAGAGATCTGAATTACTCTTTTATTTCATGGTAAACAAATCCACTTCTTCCTTCTCAGATTTGTCCAAAAACATCTACACAATGTATAGAAATCAAATTCCCTTTAATGTGTGAGAGACATCAAGTCTCCTGCAAGGATCTGTACTTCCATGATGTGAACCACTCTGATGAACAGCGTGAGATTTTGAGGCTGCAGCAGCAGGCTACTGGCTATTTCAAACAAGCCTACTGTGTATGCAATGCACACTGCTGCCATCATGTTGTCTGTTCGTACTACAATATGTCTGGTAGACAGCTACTGAAAGTTTTTGTGGAGAGAATGATACTTCCAACAATTTCTTCAAGAGCTTGAAACTAGCAAATACTTCATGACTTGGAGAGATATTCTGATTTCCATATACTCATATACACAACTCATATATGTAGTTCTCTTAAACGGGATTCCTTGATGACAGTCAAACATGGCATTTTCCAAAATGCCATGTATGACTGCAGATGAGAGAGATGAACACTCTGCATTCATCTTACATATTATACTAATCTCTGAGAATCCACATACAGTACGTAATTATGTCACCTAATGGTTTACAACATTTTAAAATCTCTGAAAAGTTATGAACCTTTCAGAAGTTTCTAAATAAATCTCTTGAACAAGCTCAAGTTTACCAAGGCAAGACTAACATAGTGACGCAGATCAAAACGCCAGTGCCAAACCAACATCCGTGACGTCCGCCTTTGTTGGTGATTACATGCTGTGACAATGGATAGTATATTATTCACTTAAAAATTATTTTATATAACCTACTGCCTCATCACCCCCAACTGGTCAGGATAGATAGCTGCCCTTCCTTGGGCCTGGTTCTCTGAAGGTTCCTTCCTGTTAAAAGGGTTTTTTCCTTCCCACTGTTGCCAAGTGCTTGCTCAAAGGGTCATTTGGTTGTTGTGGTTTGTCTCTATTGTTGTAGTGTCTTTATCTTATAATATAAAGTGCTTTTAGGTGACTGTTGTTGTGATTTGGTGCTATATAAATAAAAAAGCTTTGAGGACAACAAAATGAATAACAAACTTAAACTTGGCCAGAAATTCCTCTGGCAAGATGCAAAAAACCACAAACATTGAAATAGATTCTCAGTCTGCTCTGGTGAGTTTAGTTGTGTATAAAGCAATAACACTCACCCTCTGTGTGAGAAAATCCCTCTGCAGTGACTTTCCACTGAATCAGCACTCCGAGGAGTGCCAGGACAGGCCACACCCCCATGATCACCCAAGTAAACCAGCACACTGGCTTCTTGGGATCCACCTGCAAAAAATACAGTTCCAGTGTCAGTTATATCCTTAACTGCTGATCAGTTAAATAATTTATCTTCTCCATTTCCTCCCAATTTTAATGATTTTTTTCTGTAAGCTTTTTCTTGCCAAGTGCCTGAGCACAGAGGGTGTGCAGACTTAGTGCAAGTCTTTAAGCCAGCTGAGGCAATTATTTGATATATGCTCTATAAATACAATTGATATGACCTGGCAAGGCCTTTATCGACATTCCGCACTTGAAGAAAAGTATTTGTAGTCCTGTTTCTACTAACAAAAAGAACACACCTTTTTTCAAAATATGTTTTACATCTCCTTTTAGTCTGACACACATATCACTGGAATATGTGTTTCAGAATATGGACTATGTCAGAATTACATATTCCATAACAAACAAGTTTTTTTAATAACTTTTATAATATCTGTCTTTCTCACAAACATGTACTCGGAAAGATGCACAGAAGCATACCCTGATGTTCTTACCTTGAGTCTCTCATAAACGTAGTGTACCAAAGCGAACAGCTCTATAAAATAATCCACGGTTACGGTTATGATGGCAGAGCCAAATGTGGCAGTGGAGAGGGTGACAAAGCAGCGCTGCCACTGTAGTGTGAGGACAGCAAATAGTGTCCCAGAACCCAAGAGAATACCCAGAGGAACCCACACTGTTCTGGGGTGGTAGAACTCCTCCATGACCTAAGAGAGACAGGAAAAGTGTTCCATTTTGCTTTTTTGTATGTGAATCAATTTGGGATCATAATCTAAATGCTATTTCAGAGTTAAGAAAAAAAATAACCCTACAATTGTACAATTTTACAAAACCTACATTTCCTCAAAACTCACTGCAGAAGTGGCACATGGACAAATATAGACCTCTAAATTTTGGTGCTGAGATTGCAATGAAACAACTGGGCACATTTTCATGAAACTTGTTGGAGGGGAGAATCATGGGAAAAATAACCCGGGACATTTTTGTGTGGATTGTTCCAGGAAAATATCTAAACATGCATGATGGATTTGTTGACAATGTCATGTTTTCATGTATAGTTTATTTTACAAAAATTACAGATACATAGTAATGGCATGCAGTTAATTTATACACCTTTACTCTATAGACAATGAAAACTACTTTCTTATCCTTAGCTCCAGTGTTATTCATGCAATATAAGTAATACTGATATATCAAATGCATGTATTGTTTAATAATTTGGCTTACACACATAATTCTTAAAAATAGGCAAATTACCACCAGTGATGCAACTCCAACCAGCAGGCCCAGCAGCAGGCCCACCATGAACAGCCCCACACTGCGAACCAGCATCGTCACCAGACCACACAGGGTCCCGATGCCCAGGCCGATGCCCACGGACGCCTCCACACTCAGCTGAGTGTCCATCACCCTCTCCTTATAGCATAGCATGAAGATGACCACAGAGCCAAACATTAGGCCTGTTAGAAACAACACGGCCTTGAAGCATCGATAGCCTGGAGGACAGATGGAAAATAAACCAATGTGAAGATATGACCAGCATACAAATGCATAAAATCTACACACAAGCCTGAGGGGAAAAAAACACAGAATTTAAACACATCAAAGTGACAAGATGAGACACAAAAAGCAACAGTACAGTTCAACTTCAGGGGTCTTCAGTTTGAAACTATGGAGCACGTGTAGTGCACATCAATGAAGTGTGAGCAATCTGAAAACAGCAGCAGAAGAGGTCCAGAGATGCATGAAATTCCATCTCGTCAGGTTTTCTTACAAAACTCAAGGTTTTAGTTTAATTAAGTCTACAATTTCCCTTTTTAAACTGAAATCTGGTATCCTATACTTGAGTCAAAAAAACATGTCCAATTATGATTACATTAATTTAATATTTCTGTGAGTGAGACTCAAGAGAAATACAAATAGAAAATGCAGCACCTCCAAATCTGAGGCCATGGTCCTCGGCCAGAAAAGGGTAGAGTGCCCACTCCCGGGTCAGGCAGGGATGAGTTCCTGCCCCAAGTGGAGGAGTTTGAGTATCTCGGGGTCTTGTTCATGAGTGACGGGAGAAGGGAGCGGGAGATCAACAGATGGATTGGTGTGGCGGCCGCAGTGATGCGGATGCTGTACCGGTCTGTCTTGGTGAAAAAATAGCTGAGTGTAAAAGCGAAGCTCTCAATTTACCGGTCGATCTACGTCCCTACCCTCACCTATGGTCACGAGCTGTGGGTAGTGACCGAAAGAACGAGATCGCAAGCGGGTGACTGGCCTCTCCCTTAGAGATAGGGTGAGAGGTTCGGCCATTCGGGAGAGGCTCAGAGTAGAGCCACTGCTCCTCCACATCGAAAGGAGCCAGTTGAGGTGGTTTGGGCATCTGACAAGGATACCCCCTGGGCGCCTCATGGGTGAGGCATGTCCCACCGAGAGGAGGCATCGGGGCAGACCCAGGACCCCTGGACAAGCTGGAGGAGGTGGCTGGGGAGAGGGAGGTCTGGGCTTCTCTGCTGCCCCTGCTCCGGATAAGCGGAAGAAAATGAATGGACGGATGGATGATTGTAATAAAATACAGATTTTTTTTTTTTTTATCTCTGTTGTACTTTTTTTTGTAAACTCCTCATGTTTTGCAAAACAAACCTGTACATAATGGAGGGAAATGGAGATCATTTTTGGATTCAGCACCCTAAAAAACATCAAGTTTACCAAAAATATCCCATGCAGCTGAAAAAAAAAAAAATAAAAAAAATATATATATGTATTTGCAGACCTGTGAAAACCTTTTGGTTTCCAAATTTTGATTCTTCTTAATTTGAACATGAACTTACATTAATTATTGTGTTATCTGTCTTCATCATTGGCCACACTTACTGAAAAATCTAAAAGCTATAGACTACTTTAAAGAACATTGATTTAGTGAGACATAAACATTTACAGCTGCTGATGGGATGGATGATGCCATGACTGTGGCAGAACAAAATTACATTTTTAATGGAACAGTAAAAACCATTAGTGTATATCAGCAGTAAGTGCCACAGGTATTTGTTTCCCGATTTAACATTTTGCTTTGGTTCTGTAATTACACCTCACTGTTTTCTCCATTCAGCCCAGTGATTAACTATACGCTGTTTGTGGTTTTGCAAATGGCTCTTGAAATTAAAAGGATCTTATCGTATTTCATTTGAAAAGATAAAATATGCCAGGGAGAAAGCATAATGAACAGAGAAAAAAAATAATGATAAACAGCAACCACGCTATGGTGGGCAAGAAAGAGAGAGGCACTTCCTCTCCGCAGAATGGTGAGAAGCGATAAACTCGCTCTATAAACATTTATGAAATTGCTTTAAAATATGATCATCATCATATTACTAAAGGTCATCCACATTCATTAGTCAGAAGGCTCGCTGAATAGAACAGCTGCTCTTTCCCCCCATATGTTCCCTCTTGTCCTTCTTGGCTTTCTTTCCATCTTAAAGTGTTTTAACTCAATGAAAACAAAGAAAAAATACTCTGAAAGATTAAAGGCTCGTCTTATCAATAGTTTAAATCTCCTTGTCCTTTTTCTATGTTTATTAACGTTTGTGTCCCCCTTTATGTCGACTCAGTAGCTCCGTCTCTCTGACTGGGCTCTGTCTCGAGGGAACCCAACGTCAGATTGTTATCTTTGTGTAATCAGGCATTGCACAGCTGAGTCAAACAATGCTCCTCTTCTCATCCTAACCACCATCCGTGCTCCTCCCCCCTTGTGACCATACCTCATTTATTTGACACACTTCTTGTAGCTTCCTTTATTCCTTCCCCTCTGTCGTGTGTGTTTTCCTAGATACCTTTCAGTTGCTGTGTGCAGTGAAAGCCACTGTATTCATCACAGCTGTTTGCACTTCTTCTGTAACAGAATGCCTCAAGGGGTACAAGTCCTGACACGGAGTAATTCAAGCATTTCCATAACATCTACAGCTAGCAGAAAATGTGTTTGGTCAGCAGCTGTCACAAATCCGCAACAATATTCTTTCATATTTGATGGTCCCCATAAATCAGCAAACAAATTCTAAAATAAATTGTTTTTCCTTTACTTCTGCCATCTTTTCCTCTTCTTTCCCTTCATTAGGCTGCTATCCTTTCAACAGTTCTGCTGCTGCACCTTTTTCCCATCCCTCCCACTCCCTTCATTCCTCTTCTCTGCTCTCCCTACTTTCCCTCCATCAAACCCTCCCATCTGTTCACGCATGTCTTTCGACATTTTTCTCTGCTTCATCCATCTTGTTCCAATAACATCACTCATCATTTCCACCACAACTTTGTAATTCTGACTCAAATAAATGACAGCTAACCCTTTCTTCCTAACTCATTGGAGGTAAACTAAATTCTGCAGTACCAAGAGGACTTTATCAGCAGGGAGAATCAATCTTCCTGCTGATAACGGTTTTCTTCATATTGTTCAAATGTGACTGCGGGGTTTCCAAGAAACATCAACAATATGCTCTGCATCTCATTTGCAGAAGAGTGATTATAGCTCCGAGAGTGACAATGCATGGAGTCAAACAGAGAGACAAACAGACTAGTAGGACTGAGGAGGTAAAGAATTTGAAGTAAAATTATGCTGTCGTGTATTTGATGTCTCTTATTTCTTGCTGTTGATTTTATTGGCAGGATGTAAGAAACGATTTTTGGTGACACCTTCGATCACAGCCAGCACCATGCAGCATAATAACAGTATACACTTTTATCCTAATATAAAAATAAGAACATGTACCTGTACCGTATGCAAAAATTTTGAAACAAGGACATCACATTTTGGATTCTTACTAAATGAATGTGACATTTAAAAAAAAAAAGAGTGATGACTTCTGCAGCAGTTCTTTATACACATTTCAAAGGTTTTGAGCTAGTCTTCAGGAAAAGTTCTCCAGGCTTCTTGAAGGACATTCAGAGTTCTTCTTTGGATACTGAATGCCTTTTGTTCCATTCTTTGTCAAAATGATCCCACATTAAATAAGTAACAAGTTGCTTTATCTGTAGATGCAACACCAGTTCCTCCCTTGAATTAGGTACGTTTTTTATGTTTGAAAGATTCATTGGTCAGTCTTAAGTTTAAAAAAAAATAGATGTAAATAAATAAAAAGGTACTTAGAATGAACTGAAAAACAGCCATTTTTCAGTTAAAAGCTTTAAAAGACCTTTAGAAAGCCTAATGAACTATCGCTCGAGGCCACTTTAAAAACAATACAATAAAGTCTGGCTCCTTGTCAGAAAATATAAAGAAATGATGGGCAAATTGAGACTTTAAATCTTACAGCAGTGCTTTAAGATTGCAAAACAAGGATCACAATGCAATTTGTTTTCACATTTCTTTCAAATTGAACTGTATAACTAACCAGTAAGGAGTTATGCTTACAATTAGTGGTTCAGCTTAGGTTGATCAGAAGAGTCATTTGCCCCTCCCAAAAAAACGCCAAAAGTCTGCTCTTGCAATATCTTTGAATAACAGTGTGATATACCCCTTTTTAAATAAAAGAAACATTATGTGTTTGCTGTCAAATTTCTTAAAAAAAAAAATCCCAGGGAGCCTGACTCACACTAGTGTATTACTGGTGTATACAGTGAATGTTAATGCTTTTTATGTGCTCTCAATCCCTCCTTGTGCATTTGCACGCAACGAGCCTTCTCAGAGGTTCAACATATTCAACATACATCAATATTCATCCAAAAAACAGCATACAGGTTGTTCTGGGGCTCTTGCAGGTTGGGGCAGCTGCTCCCTGATTGCACCTGACATCTCCAATCGACTGCAGGATTAATCCAGACAAGGGGCTTCTCTGCTTAAAATCCTATAGATCTGCCTACAGCACCAAAACTTTATTTACTATCCTAGTGGCAACAATCAAATGCAGATCAGGCGCATAATAATATTTTTTTTTCTTTTAAGCATGAAATATGGCTCAATACACAAGTTTGTGTTCTGCAAACTTTCGTAAATCATATAATTTGCTTCAAATTATTCAGGTTAAAAAGGGAAAAAAACCTCCTAAAAATACATATGTAATGAGACCTGCCACAAAAATAAACATGCCTCTGCTTTTCAGTCACTAAATTGACACTGTGTGTTTCCTGTAAATACTGACAGTAGTTTATCTTTTGTTTATTTGTTTTTTCATTGTCAAAATAGATTTTCCACCGGCTTACAAACAGACCATTTCTAAATCTGACTCCAATTTCATGTGTTTTCTTTGACTGGATATTGACCATGCAAGACTACCAAAAAAAAAAAAAAGAAAACCTAAATCATTTCAAGGATTTCATACCAGAAAATATATCTATGTTGGATAAATTCTTTGTTTCACCGGCAGCTGCACGTTTCAGGCTTAAATACACACCTGTGAATTTGAGGAATTACTCCTTTATTGTGTTGTGTGATTTCATTTGTCTGTACACAAAACACTGTATGCAAAAGTAAGATCACCTCTCCTATGGAAGAAAGAAATCATTGTGGAAAGGTTGATGGATATCACATCACATCAATATCAATAAATGCATAAGAAAAGTGTCTTCTCGGGTACAGAAAGTACAGAAAAATCCCAGTTTAGTAGGCTATGCATTTGATCTTATGTGTATTCATTCCTACAGGCCGTGCCAAACTATCATTAACTTGCAGAAAGCAGAGAAGATGAAAATTTCCGGCACTTAAATGAAAAAAATAGCTGCAAGTGAGTATTTCTCACATTAATCATTCCTTTAGATAAACAGGGAGATCGCTTTACCCTGATTATTTATTGATTACACATTCCTGTAATGACTTTGCATCCAAACTAATTAGAGTGACCCCTCACTTATGATCCAATAAAATGCAGTCTCTCTCTCTCTGAGCACAAAACTAAGCCTCAATAAGGACTTCGTTCTTTAATGAATGGACCTGTGCATACAGTATGAGTCCAGACATTTGAAGACACAGAGGAGATTAAAAAAAACACACAACAGGAGGTCTGCTGCCTTTTTGGCACGGCACTTTTTATTAATTGCAAAACTTTGTGCAAGTTTAAAAAAAAATCAGTATTCCTACAACTTTTAGTTAAAAGAAAAAGAAACATGACTTAGAATAAGAAGCGGAATGACAGCATGTTTTAGTCTGATCGCGATCGCTTTAATATCTGGATTTTACTTGAGCTCAGTCCACGCTGTGTGTTCGCCATGTTTTAGTGCAACTCATTCACCAAAGTGAAGCAAAAACACACACCCACTAAAGTCACAGTAGTCTTTGCTGCTGTATGAGAACTCAATATTGACTCACAGAGTCAGAAACAAGAGAACTACACTGTAGTGCCCTTAAATCAATAATATACATAGACCAGCAGAGCAGGATGAACTGAAAATGATGAGTAGGGATTTCATGGGGTTTTGGCACCATGCTTTAGCAATTTTTTAATCAGCGTTTGTACATAAAAATAAATTGACTCGCAACGTTTCCATTGTTATTACTGCTGCTGGCAGATGGCCACACAGAAGGGCTCTAGTCTGTATGCAAGAGAGTTGCTTTGAGGTAACTTAGAATTAGAGCATAATGGATTAAAGAAAGTCATATATTGATCTTGGATACATTTTAAGATGATTCTATCTTTATAATATTGGAGGTTTACTTTGACATTTCCAGCAATTTGTAACCTTGCTGTCTTTTTTTCTCTCTTTTTCCATAAACTAATATAATTGGCTGTTCAAAGTGCTTCATATTTAAGATAGAAACTGCTATTAAAATTTTCATTAATGTTGATTTCTTTCTTTCTTTCTTTTTAGTTAATCACTTACCAAAGAAGCAATAGATGATTCCAAAGAGGCAGCACATGGAGCAGACCACAGAGGGCACAATCTCATATCTCCTCTCAATCTCCTGGTCACACCTCAGCCCCACCTCAGCCAAGCCAAACAGCTGGCTTGTGGAAGTCATGGTGGATAAAGTGGAGGCGACGGGGTCTAAA
This sequence comes from Aulonocara sp. 'chitande type north' Nkhata Bay, assembly GCF_057382095.1. Lineage (NCBI taxonomy): Eukaryota > Metazoa > Chordata > Actinopteri > Cichliformes > Cichlidae > Aulonocara > Aulonocara sp. 'chitande type north' Nkhata Bay. The sequence goes on along the minus strand of NC_141359.1, from coordinate 27,737,577 downwards.
GGAGAGAAGAGGGTAGGGGGAAGGGGGAAGGGATTGAGGGGGTTTGAAGGAATTTCTGGATCAGTGGGCCTCACCCACGGAGACGTGTCTAAGGGCGGGACAGAAAAAAAGAATGATGGAAAGAGAGGGCAACAGTGAGAAGGGATGAGGAAAAGAAAGAGAGAATTATTATTGATTGTTCATTTTAAGTACTCAGCTCTGAGTGCTGACTATACACTAAGCATGCTCCATATTTCTGAAAAAAGAAACATCTCAGCACAACCATGAGTACTGCTGCAGATAAAATGCAATTCAGCCACTATCATTCACTTGGCTGTACAGTATAAAGTTCGACCAGTTGCAGGAGCTATGCAACACACACACATATTCAAGTTGTTGCCATGGAAAAAAACAACAGAATGAATTTGCATAAATTTGCATGGCGTGGGAAATTTGCGACACAAGTAAGAGGCTGTTTGTAGACCTCTTATTTGTACGCCAGAGCTAAGGTTTACGAAACGATTAATGTAAAAACCCCTTAATAATTTCACATCAGTGCTTGTGCCTGCACTCTGCCACTGATCTGTTCACTCACTGAAATATTACATGAACTCTTCTCTAAAACCATTCATTCTGCGAACATTTCACATGACCTAAAAGAACAAATATTCCTTGTTTTCAACAAATACTCTGTGTTGTAACTTTTTCAGATATTCTACTGGGCTTTTAAACCATTTACCCAGGTTAAGAATATACCGATCCTGTAACACCTAAATCTAAAATTAGTATTTTAAGTAACCAAATTTATGATTTAATGAAAATAAAGATTTTTGTAGATTTAGGTATATATTTCTCTGACATAGAAAAACAAGTTGATAATTCACAAAGTCCATATATATAACATATAATATAATATAATATAATAATATAATATAATAATAATATATATATAACAATATAGTGTTGAACAGAATAGAATAGAATAGAATAGAATACAATAGAAAGCCTGTGTTGTGACTGTACTGAGTGAAACCAGAATATAATGACAATATTAGGATACTACTCCTGATTAAATAAAGTAATAAACACATATAAATAGATATATAAAAAATAAGCATAATTCATATGCATGTATAGAAAAGCATAGACAAAAAATAATGCACAATTAAGTATAGATAACTAAATCCAAAGTTCAATGACTAATGTAAAAGCAAGGTTATATTGTACTAGTAAATCAGTGTTATTACTATGTATATTACTATACATAGTATATAGTGGTTATCACTGTTGCCTCACAGGAAGAAGGTCCTTGGCCTTTAATACTTTCTGTGTGGATTCTGCATGTTCTCCCTGTGCCTGTGTGGGTTTTTTCTGGGTACTGGGACCCTCCCAAAGTCCAAAAACATGGTTAGGTTAACTGGTGATTCTAAAGTGGCTCTAGATGTGAATATGAGTGTGAATGCATGCCTGTCTATCTATTTGTGTTAGCCCCGCTACAGACTGATGAGCCGTCCCCTTCTCTCCTGCTGTCATAGCTGGGATAGGCGAGGCGGATAAGCAGAAGAAGATGGGTGGCTATGTGTAATTGACTTTAATTTGTAAATACACAGGGTAGGTGATGCATTGGATGCTCTTAATATTATGTTATGAGAAGCTATTAAGTTCACAGTTTGCTTTCTAGGAGATGTGCCTTTGCATAATGTACCATATTCTAGCGCTGATAACACGGTCTCCTTGATAACTTCATTCTTAATGAATCTTCTTTGTGCCACAAAAACACACAAGGAGATCAGCTCCATCTGGTGTCAAACACACGCTGTTCAGAAACTCCTTTGTTATATGTTTCTTCAAGCGATTGCGGGCTTTTGTAGGATTAAAATGTGCATGACTTCCACTTTGGTCTTTTTAGAAGCATTTCTGCTCTCAGGTGATAAACTGATCAAAGTTAGTTATGTTTCACAGACTTTGAGCAAAGTTAGCTGAGGGGAATGTCAGTCAATTACAGTGTCAAACTCTGGCCTGACATAATAGCATACAGAACATTCCAGTTTCAGAAATAAAAAGTAGCACTGAGGCATCTTCTAAAAGTCCATTTCAAATCAATTTTGAAAAGAAAGGAAAAAAGAAACATACAATTGCAGTGTAAAGCGTGAGATTCATGGATCATTGACTCGCGCTATTAGCCAAACACCCACATAGAGCTCCACACTTATTCAGGCACCAAACCCCAATGGTTTCATTTCCAGCTGAGACGCAAATTAAGGCCTACTAAGACACAGTCAACTGTGGATACGTTTAAAGGAAGCATTATTGGACTATTTTACTGTGCATTGTCGTTATTTCACGGAAGAACGGCTGCAGTAGTTTATCAAGCTGTTCAAACACTTTCTAAAGCAATTCAGGCACTTTCTAAAGCTGTTCTTCACACAGATTATTGCTTTTCAGCTGTGTCCACTGACCATATGTGAATTCATGTCATCTTGGTCAGAATCTGCAAATCTTAAGCTTTTTGTCAAATGAAGTCCCAGACTTACTAAAAGACTTAAAAACGATACACGGTCATACATTAAAATGTAAATCCTGTACAAATGGGAACTATTTGTTCTACATTCTCTGTACTGGTGGAACTGAGGAGACTTAAATTATTTTACTGTGTGTTATATTGTCCTAGGTACAGTATAGTTCAGTAGTTCTGCTACCAGTGCACATCAGTGTAATGGAGTCTGATCTCTTTATAGTCTCCTAGGGATGCATGCTAAATTTTAAGTTCTGTTACTCTGGTTCCTTCACCTTTTTAAGGCGTTATCCTTCAGTTCAACTCTCCTGTCATATCCAAGCATGGAAGACATACTCGCACACGCTCTGCCTCTCCTGGCTTTATATTTAAAAGAATGCACACATGTATGCAAATGTAACCTGGGCAGATACACATTCATATTACGCCTGATTACACAGAAAAGTAAGCCCGTGCTCTTTAGTAATAAATTAGCGGGTGATGATGATGCACTGTGGCAAGCAGACTCAACTACATGCACGCACAAGGTGATGTTTAGCATCTTAACACGTCTGGAGTGCACAGTCGGCCTGCTTTTCGACGTTTTACGCTATGACATTATGTATTGTAGGAAAGAAGTGTGACACAGAAAAAAGACATCACAAGAAATGAAAATGGAATAAAATTTCAATCTGGATTAAATGTTACTTGTAAATATTAAGTCTCACCACCTGCAGGGAAAATAAGATAAAGAGCATATTAGCCCTTCATCTTGTGGCTCGCTAGAGCAGGAAGAATTCAGTGGTAAGCAGATGTCAGTCTGACATGTAGTCTTATTGAACAGAACAAGAATAAGAACACACCATCAGCAGTGAAAAAAGCAACGTTCTTGTTCAATAAGCGACTGCATAACTATGATGGAAGGAGGAAAGGGGTGGGCAAAGTGAAAAGGAAAAAATCAGCAGTAAAGCTCATACATATATACACACTGGCACTGTAATGGAATCTTAATGTAAAACTTAGTAACTAAAGGGTGGTGAGGTTCATAAAGTTAAGGAAAAGTTTCTAGAAAGTTATCTGGTTGGCCACATTCCAAGATTTGAAGTAAAAAAAAAGTAAAAATGTAATAACATGCATGCTCAGTATTGCAAACTTGAAAGAATTAAGCAAGGGTATAATACTGCCAATGCTGCACAAGCCTATAAATTATTCAAAACAGGAAATGTTTAGGAAAGCTTAATCTTGACTTTTCATTCTAAAGGAGAAATATTTACCCTATTCCTTTCTAACAAATCGTTAAAAAAATCTTGACATCCTGAGCTTCAGTTTCAAACCAAAAGAAAAACTGTACTGTTTTACATTCTGTGCAGAGTTGGTAAAAAAAAAACAAAAAAAAAACTGAGAAGCAAATGGAAGACTTCCACTTCATAATTGCCTCCACTCCAGTGGTGAAACAGATTGTGAATGCTGCAGCTTAGTTACACCACAGGCTCTCTGAGTCAGGAGGAAGACCCAACTGAGTATTCATGACAATGGACTCTACCGCAATGCCAAAAAGAATAAGAACATAGTGAAATCTAAAGCTGTCCTTTACTTCTTATTCTGAATCAGAACCCTGTCTACAATTCGAACTACATAAAACGTTGTTGTTTTTGTGCATTTGGTGATTGTTTGCTCTTTATCACATTTGCCAAAAATCTGATAAAGTAAAACTGATTAGTTTGTCAGGTCTGTGTGGAATTCAATTCTTCTCCTTGCACGCATCCAATATTACAGATGGAGACAAAAATGAAGTACTTTGCTGCTCAAAGACACATAAATTCTTGGATAACATGGTGCGTTGCTTAGATACACATTGGTTGCTAACAAGCATACTAAGCCTGGATTGTTGACACCCCCACAGTCACAAGGAGACATCAGGGAGATACTGTCGCACAACTAGTCGGATTCCAGTGAGTTCTAAAATGTCTCCATCTAATGATTATTTACATTATTTAAGCTCACACAGAAGGAAAATGGTAGGGTTTGAGTACCATCCTTTTATCCAAAGCACTGTTCTAATGTTTAATGTCATATCAGGCTGGTAAATTACATAAATCTTCCATTAACACAACAGCAATCATCCAGCAACCATCCAGTTTCATCCTCAGGTCTGTTTCACTGGGTGATGACTAAGTCCATTAACAGTCAGTGGTGACCTGTTGCCCTGCACCAGCAGAGAAATAGTTGATTAGAAAATAGCCCACCAATAAGGTCAGAACGGGGAAGAGTAAAAACAGCATATTATGCAACAATGTCACGTCCTGTCTGTTGCTATAACAACCAGCAGCGGTACAAGGACCCCGCAAATGGGACAGGGAGCTCGTCTCCAAGGGAATGTGCATTTTAAGAGCCAATCAGTGATGGTTTCTTTGAGGCTCCTGGCAACAGAAAGTCCCGACCTTTGACCCTATTCAGCTCCTCTTTACAATTCACCAACATAGTAGGACATCCTCTGAACCGAATGCTAGATCAACAGGAGTGTATTATGGCCTCAACAGCCATTTCCTTGAAGCTCCATATGAGAACATGTTTACCTCTGGTACTGACATAGATCGAGAGGTGATGTAATATCCTGTCTACTGATCACTCTGTTCACAGGAACTACTTCAACAACCATAATTATGAATGGATATAAAATACTGCTTGGATATTCAGTGTACCCATGGGACAAATTCTTATGACTTCAGCTTTTCACCCTGAGCCTCAGGCCAATGTAACTGAGTTTGTCCAGTGCTTTTGTTTACTACAGAGAATAGTATGGGGTTTCTCTGTATTATTGTAGGGTCTTTACCTTACAATATAAAGCTCCTCGAGGCAACTGTTGTTGTTGCCCTAATACATCAGCAATAAAGCTGACACATGTGGCAGATGTTATGTATCACTTAGAATTGTGTTAATTTTTTTAGGATAATGGAGAAAAACAAAAAAAAAATGAGGCTATAGATCAGACAGATCATAATACTGCACAGAGAGGTTTTGCATGTAAAGTCTAGAGAGAAGCCAAACAAACCTTTTTAGACACAGGATCTGTGACTTCGATTTTATCCGAGTTCATTAAGTGAGTTAATTTTTTACTTCAGTGTACCTCACATGTGCTCATTCAAGCACATTATGGCGGCGGATCTTGTGTAATTTGGCATACTTTTGCATTTTCTCTCACTGTTTCCCTTCCATACGAATGACTTCTTAACAGTCGCCCTTCTACTGAGGCCATTTCTGATGAAGCTTTGGGTCATGTGTCAAGTATTTGCTGAAATTTTCCTCTTTCTTAACGCCATGTCTTTTAGATACATTTGATGTAGACAGTTTGTTGGCCTTCCACTTCTTCTCTGAGGACACACTGCACACTGTGCCAAGCTTTGCCAAGTTTTCAGCTAACAGCTCTTTCAGAATCATCTTGTTGGTGCACAAATGCTATTTTCTGCCTGTCAAATCGTGTTATCTTTGGCATTCAATAAAATAAATGGGAACAAATTATGGTTTGGTAACAGGCGGCTAGTAACAAGGTGTCTAAAGGTACAATTTAAAATAGATTCTTTGCTAAGTTTTCTGTGTAGACAAAACACAGGTTCATCCCTTTACTGAGGTGCATTTTTTATTGCTTGAACGATTTCTAAGGTCAGTGCTCAGAGGTATATAAAAAAAAGTCCACGAATTGACTGAGAATTAGTGAAAAAGCAATGTCCAAAGATAAACTTTGAGAGACTTTTGACAGAAAGCCTGGGGAACTCTTGTTCAAGACAACTTTAAAATGACAAGAAAGTTTCTCCCTAGTAGCAAAATATAATTACTTTTTGCACAACACTTTAATGCGCAGGTTTTCTTATTACAACATGGAGAAACAAATGTTTGTTCAGTCTAAAAAAAATCTGTTTCTTTGTGGTGACCTAAGTTACTCACATTGCACGACAGTTAAACATAAGAGCCAGCTCAATCTAAATGTTTAGCTGTTAACCTTAAAAGAAAGCTTCTGTTTAAAAAAGGAGCCCTAAATCAAACCAGAGAACCCCTTGACACAATACACATGATGATTTGCTCCACTATATCCTTGCTTGCATTCCTCTGTCAGACTGAAAATAACAGGCCAATAATGTTAGGACACATATCAAAACCGCTGGCAGCGTAATAACCTTTCTGCTTGTTGATGTGCTCCCTGCTGGAGTTCTGCTACTGTTCCTCTTTCCTCCAAATGAGATGATAGTCTAAGGTCACAGATCAAATCTGAACACTGCTGGCACTGTAATAAGTGTTTTATGATTTGTTCTGCTACATGCCAGCTTGTATCTCTGGCCCCAAAACTGTGCAAGCTTTTTACAGTGAGGTGTGACTTCACTTCTGTGAGTGTGTTGACTTTTCTGTTCTCAAGATCTTTGATGCAGAAACAATATACACGCTTTAAAAGACACATTTTATATAAAAAATCTCAAGCAAAAATATTTCACACCTGTACATTATCACGTCAAAAACAAAAACAAAGTATATAAGTACAGTAAATATTGTAAAACCCGTATTGTGTAGAAATTCAGAGGAATTGCATAGTTTGTTTCAGCCTCTGCCGCTGACATGAGAGTGTGTGAGTGTTTGCAAGTGTAAAGCTGTTTCTCCCTAAACCTGCTGCTAGATAAATTATATTTTCTAATCTTCTGTAGATATGGGCAAACTGACAGGGAGAAAAAGATGAAGGGTTTGAAATAGTTTGTGTCTGTGTGTGTTTCTAGTTTTGTGTGTATATGCGCGTCGGCATGAATATTTCAGAGGCCCCTAACTGAGCGCTGGCGACGGAGCATCACCAGAACGAGGACACGCTGCTCTTCAGGGTTGGAGATTGCAAAGGCCGGACAGAGAAAGAGAGAGGGAGGGGGGAAATTACACAGAGAAAGAGCGCAACATAAAACAGCAAGGCCACACAGACACACACACACACACCGAATTTCAAGAACAAGAATATGTTTGGAGGCGGGAACAACTGTGAAATTCATCCTATTATCACGTGTTTATGGGAGACTTCAGTGTTAAAAAGGAAAACAGTGGATATAACTTAAAGAAGAAGAAAGAAACAAATCTAGACTTTCCAACAACACATCCAGCCTATGCCGAGGAAATATAGCAAACAACATGTATGGTTAAGAATGGAGAATAAGGGATTCACGCTGGCAAAATGCAAAGAATATTTACAAAACAATAATGAGCAAATATGTTTTGCATTATGCTCATTAATATTAGAAAAACAGCCCCTTTTTACATCCAGGCAGACAAGTTTTTGTTTCATTTGTCGAGGGTTTAAAATATTTACCTCTGAGATCTTTGACTCAACTCCAAAAAACCACTGCTGTCATTACTCTGCATAATAAAAAGACCACACTGTGAAAATGTTCACTTTAAAAAAAAAATTCTAGAAAACTCTTGACAGTGTGTTGCAAAAAGGCTGTCGAGAGTACAAAGGAACAACCTGTTTCTGTAAAGTGATGATACTGTTAAATTTTTTAAAATGTTGCTTTCTGGTGTTACAGCTCAGACGTGCATCGACTGGTATTGTGCTTGACAGCAAAAATCTTCAAATGCAAAATGTAGATTTGATAAGAGGGGCGGGCACCTCAATTTCGACTTTATACTTCATATTTATTTTGTGTAATAATATGTTGGGCATATTTACATATTACAGCTATTTTGTGATATATTGTATTATTTAATGTGGTACTTTAACTTCTTTGGACCACATAATTTCCTCTGGGAATCATAAAGTATTCTGATTTTGATTCTAATGACTCTGGTGCTAAAAATCACAGCTAACCAAACTTAATGTGCCTTTAAAATGTGAAACATTGCTGCGTGAGTGTTTACATGCATAATTGTCCTCCGTAACCCTGATTTACTGACGGGTTAATGTTGTGCGTGTCGCCTGTACAGTCAAACCTTTTGTTTCAGAAGGTTTACCTGCAGGTGTGTTACAGTAAATGGGAATGACGCTCAGTGAGCTGCAGTTCAGTAGGATAAAGCGGGATGAAGATTTAGTCTGGTTAGTTTACGGTAAACCTTCCTAACAAGGTATTACTGACATATCAAGCTTGCTCCCTGGTGAGGTTGACAAGATACTACAGAGGATCACTGGACAGTGGAGAAAGTAGATGGTGAACATTTCAGATGTTGATATGGTCAAATATTGATGGACTTTTACATTATTATTGAAGGTTAAACTGGTATAGTTGTTTTACTGGCATATTGGAGAACTCAAAGGAAACACTTCTTGATCTATCGCTCATAGAGCCATGGGTACATTAATTACGTCTCAAAACATAACAATCTTTGTTTACAGGCTGACGTAAATTGATTAAAAACCATCTGCTTAATTCTTTGTGTCTTCCTCATGCAATCACAATATCTCTGACCCATCAGGGAATAAACAGAGGGTCTCCATGGGTGTCCTGTTGTGTCTGGCAAAGGGGTGTTGGATAATTTGAGTCTGTAGGTTGGTTGGGTGGGGCCTCCATGGATCACGGTTATTACGTGATCCGACTGAAATCTGTGAGTCCGGAAGCCGAACCAGTGCTTGAGGCTCTTTGCTGAGTTCCTCGAGTTGTTCCTGAACAGGTTTTGCATTGTGGCTGTCGTGCTGGTGGAGGGATCAGACGCTGTCATTGCCACAATGCAACAGTGTTTAGGTGGGTGGCAAATGTCAAAAATATTATCCACATGAATGCCATGAAAGAAAGCTTCCCAGCAGAATGCTGCACTGTAACAGTGTTATTCACTCCACTTGTCAATGGTTTTAATGTGGGTGAATATTTGTATATTTGCACACACCTAGGTAAGACTTTCAAGCTGTCTGCTTTTCTTTTCATCTCATATTTCTGTCCCACTATTTAAGATATTTTGATTCAGGAAAACAGCCACGTAATGGTTACTATTTATCTGCGTTGTCACACTTCTGTTCTGTTTTTAGTGAAAAGAGAAAGGGACAGCGTTCGTGTGCATGTGACAGGATGACTGTTTCCATCTAGTCCATCTGTCACCAAAAAGACTACTACTGTGCATGTGTGTATGTGCGTTTGTGTGTGTGTCTATGTGTGCGAGGAATCTGGCTAGCTTGTGAAAGACATGTAGCATTATGCTCCAGTCTAACACCTGCTCTCATTAAAGAGTGCTGTGGAAAAAAAGAGACACTGAAATTACTGTTATTTAGCTCACCTCTGACATGAAAGGTAAAATTATTGCTGTTCAACCATTATGAAAGCATAGTGGTCTTTATTTCAATAAGGAGGTTAGCAGCAATGTGACAGCTTTGTCAGCGCCGTCTTTAAAGAAAAGGCAGTACGTGTGCGTTGGTGACCTTTGTCATGCAGAGCTGGGCGTTACACTGTGATTATAAGGTATGACAATGATGTGCCAATTGCACTAGTTCCTACAGTGGTAATGACAAAGTGCTGAGCTGCTCTTTGATATCACCAGGACATTTCTCAATGGCTTGAGGGTTGCTGTAGCCTGCTAGGAACAGCTAACTTGACCACTGATAACACAGCATAATCCGCACATCAGATGACACTATCTCCCACCAGCATTACTGCCACTTGCATCTATCTGCATATCGGCAATGCGCACAACATCTGCCTGATTTTCGACAGAAAACAGTTAGAAAAGTTGCCCAAAGTTAATAGATAAGGAATGGGGGAGTATAGAGGGAAAATGAAAAGAGAAAGGCACTTGGCTCAGCAGCTAAAAGCGGCTAAAACCAGCCACAATCAGAGTCAAAGAGTCAAAAACACTCCACGGACACATTTCATGCATACATGCATGCCCATTTAAAATTGTATGTACAAAGTGCGTGTGAATGTGTGAAGTTCTTTGAACCTTTAGACATGTTCAGTGCTTGAATATAGTCATTAGATTATTTGACCTAATCTTTTATTTTTATTCTTTTATCATAGGACAGACACTTTGTGTGTTTTCACCACATTTGGTGTGTTGTTGATGATAGTTGGTGAGACCTGAATTTCAATTTCAAAGACTTTCTCTGGCATATCCGTAGTGGCCACGAGTGGCCTGGGATAAAACTGATCTCATGAGCTGTTGCTTCATTTCACTCCTTAACAGAAATCACAACCACTGCAGCTCAAATGTCTGAATATTTATCGATGATCGAGCTCTCTCTCTCTCCGTATATACATATATATATATATGGACCTCAGAGAGGTCTAATTTATTTCCATCCATCAATCCATTTACGTTTAAACTACATCATGGACAACATGCTTAGCTAAAAAAATTCAATTTACAAAGCTTAAAAATGTCTCATTACCATAGTATATATGGCAAATCAGGAAGTAAAATGTTGTTCTAAAAGAACAGTCATAACAAGGTACAGTGCATTGTTATTGCTAGAAGAAATTAATGACACAATTTCCTATTTACTTCTGTTCTAGCGAAAACAAAACTCAAGGCTATTTCAATGCCAATTTGAGTTGCATCATTTTACTATTAAACTTTTTTGTAACAAAAACAAGGATTTAAATAGCTTTCATTGCTTGCTTATCTTCCTCGCCTTCACCCAGATCTCCCCTTTTCTCATTCATTTCCTTTGCCCTTTTTTTTATACTTGATTGGTTTTTTTTTCTAAAGTACACGCAGAAATAAAAAAAAAAAACAGTGTTGGCTGGGATTATTTGGTTGCTGAGGTTTAAATGCATTAGAGTGATCTGTATGTGAGCTGTGAAGCATTCTCCTCACACTCCTGCTTTCTCCCTTTGAGCTACAAGTCTATTGAAATGTCTGAGTGACCTATAAACCCCTAAAACACAAAGGCAACAAAATGCGTTCTTCATTTTAGATGTAATATCATGGTTTCTACCCAACCAGTATACCATCTATCTACTTTGGACCTTGCACGTGTACCACAGGCAGCCTTACAGCATTTAAAGTGAAGCGATCTTAGGAGTGAGCGTGCATTTATATTACTTATGTTGTGTGCACATAAATCTGTTGTGGGGACCTCCTCCCTTTGGCGACAAAGAGAAAGTCCCTGTAAAGTTAATCATTAAGTGTGTGCGTGCGCATGTCTGAAGCATGTGTATGTGTTTGGTGTCTCGGTGTGTCTGTGTGCTAGCGGCCTCAGCATTGATCTCTGTGTAAGCCTTGGTCATCGCTTGTGGCCTGAAGGTGAGGTGACAGGGGAGTAAAGAGGCTTTCATCAGATTACAGCTCATTCTCTGTCTTTCACCATCTCTCTTTCCAGCATCATTTGTCTTACTGCTGCTTTCAACTACTTTGCTCCTTCTCTCTCTCTTTCTCTCCTGCTGAACACAAGACCTACTTTAAGCCACAGCGTTAAAATTCCTCTTCAATCCCTCACGGATTCATTTGTCTTTGCCCAAATGTCCCAAATGAGCTGATGTATGACTACATATCACAATGCACGCTAACAATCCACAAAATGGAGAATTTGCAGTGCATTGCCTTTTCACATATATTTATGCAAACTCTTAGTCTTCTAAGAGTCCATCAGGTCAACTCGTTTGACTCTCAGTGTTTAACTGCAAAATATAGACATTTCCATTGTAAATGTAGTCTTAAAATACTGGGTTATGAGATGAAACCAGAAAGCTATTGATACCAAAATCCTTGTCCCTTCCTTACATATTAAGATTAAAAGTTAAGATATCTGTTTATAGCAACTGACAAACAGCATTTTTCCTGTTTACACATCAGTTAGACATTGAGTGACATTTGCATAAACAGCCATATTATAGGTTACTTAACAAAGTCCAAACACCAATTTCCTTTGAGTTTTGATTTGTCTTAGTCTGCCAATTGATGATGGGCATACAGTGCATTTATCTTAAGTTAATTGTTGAAAACAGCTGCCAACAGTTGCAAAGTGGCTGCCGAGATTGGCAAGACTGAACCGAAACAGTAACAATGTGCCAAAGCAATTTACAAGAAAACACTGCAGAGCCAGGTGATCATTCACAAAAAGCCCCTTTTTCATTGCTGATACAAAACCCAAGTGACAATATCCACTATATACATACAGACATTGTGAATAAATGCATTTAATTTATTTCCATGACTGAAAACTAGTGTGGTGATGTGAGCACACAACTGTAGTCTGTGGCACACAGTTTCTCTGTAGAAAGCCTTGTCTTCTATCTCTCCCTGATTCTATTAGCTGGGCTCCTCACACTTCAGTCTCTCTGTAGACCCGTCCTGAATAACTGCATTCAGTTGCAGCACTACTCTCCCTTTACTCTGTTTGGCACCATTTACATTGATAACACCATGTGTGACAAATGTCCAACGGCCTCACACATTCTGTGACCAGATTTGAATTTTTAAAAAACTATAAGCTCTGGTCTAATACACATACAGTTCTGAATGATGTGCATCTGCATGGACATATATACACAGTTTTTGAAATTCTGTGTGCAGCTACCACATAAATAGTAGCAGATACAGAGACATGTCTACTTAGATGGTATTAGAAGATTAGAAGACCCTTCCAGCTACAAACCAACATGACAGCCAACACACACACACACACACACACACACACACACACACACACACACACACACACACACAATGCCACACTGCCTGGGGGCCTTTACATGTTCTGAGTCAGATCTGGTTGGAAATAAAGGCTCTCAACCTGACAATGGCAGCATTATACAGATGGCACATTGGTCTCCATTAATTTTTTTTCATTAAGTGCTCATATCATTTAAATGGTACCCACACTGTGCACTGGTGAGCTGAATGACTCAAATACACATGTGGTGATTACTTTGAAGCAGCATGTGGAAACTGCAGTGTGAAGCACAGCAGTGGCGTGCATTAATGGGATTAGGACTGACTTTAACCTTTCTCTTCCGTCTGCACTTACACTCCTTATCCTGGCTCTTTTAACTCTCCGCCTCTTTCTTTGTTTGCACCATCTCTTTCTTCCTGAAATCACTTGTTCTTATTTCACTGCAGTTTGACAGACAGCATCCTTCTTCACTCTTTCCTCGTTAGCTGAATGGCTGAGGCTGCCTGTTGCAGGCTAGCGCTGTCAGACTGAGGGGTCCCTGCAGACTTTTTGTGCTCAGTTTTGAATTTGAGACTTCTTGGCTCATGCTGCACTTACATAATCTGTTGTCAAAGCCGGGTACATAGAGTGCACGGTAACACTGGTAATTCATGAATTATATCTTCTGTATGAATGACAGCCCATATATGGCACTTATCCTCCCCTCAGCGAATTTTATTAGTGCATTTCTAGCTAAGATCTTCCCCAGTGTTGATTACATTTCTGGATGGGGAGGATTTCTTTGTTTGTTTACCTTCCCTGGACTGTTTTTCTTTCAAGAACGGAAATGCACTGGAGTGATAGCGTCATTCAAACTAAAAATCACAGATATTGTGCTATACAAAGAATTTTTTATGTGAATTTTCTCATTTTTACGACCTAATAAGAAAGAAGAAATGAAACAAGGAGAAATAAGTGTCCACTTCTTGATAGACGTCTCGTTTTTTCAGCCTGCCAATTTGGCCAGAGTCCTAAGTCTAAAGACTGGTGGGCTTTTTGTTATGGTTACGTAACTATCGGGAAAGCGCAATATGGGTTGATCATTCAGTGATTAAAGTGGATTCAAATGGACCTATTGAAGGTATGTGTTTGATTCCCATTGCAGATGGCACAGTTTTGAGTCCCCAGTTTCCTCTTGCCTCTTTGCCATTGCCCCATTATTTAAAACACAGACCAAAGCGGTCCTTTCATGACACTATGATTGAAATCTGATGTCAAGAGCCGACATTATTCCAAACATCAAAGAAGAGCAGATTGAAGTGTAAATAACACCCACTGACCATTGTAACTATGGTGCATAGCATTGGTGCATTTAGAGAAAGTGGATCTGACTGAAAATTGCTGTCAGATCCACATAAAAGAGGGCCATCAGAGAGTCAATGTTAACTGCATTTATTCTGCTTGAAATTTTTATTATACTGTGTAATGCTGTGTTGGAAGACCTACAGGTGCACTGGTGAAGCAGCTCTGTTACCAGACTTGTTGAATCCTGAGCTGAATGCAAATGTGTGATTGGTAAAACAGAACTCCAGCAAACAGCTCGAGTGCTGAATCCTCGAGCTGTTTGTTTCTCAGAACACGCCTCAAGTTCACCTGTAGTAAGGCAAAAGTTCAGCCATGGAAATGAATCAGAGAGTCTTATTAAAAGACTTAACAGCCACCAAGGCAAGAAACTCAATGAGCTGACACCAGTACACTCTTCAATGCAACATAGCAAACAGTCACTACAGAGCAGCTTCTTAACACCCCCTCCCATAGTATCCCTTCACAGCAATTCCAGATTGTGTAGTCCTGTATTCAAACACTGCACAACCTTCAAATCCATCATTTTATCTCAAGGGACCTACAGTGGATGTGCTTTTAGCTTTTCTATTAGCATGCACATTGTAATTTTTCATGCTTGGAAAAGGCCACAATGTTCCTTATAAGCTGTAATTTTAGAGCAGCCAAACTTCAACATAATCACACTCTATTTTACATCCCCTGCAACTCCCGCTCTAGCATTTCACTATTACAGTTCTTGCTTTCTTTTGTTTTGTATTTTTCATGTGAAAGTCTGCTTTTCTTCTTTTGTTTATCTCCTCTTGCACCACATTAACAGCTGTGCATACATTCCCCACCACACGTAATTACAACTAAAATATATGGAGAATGAAGCCAATAACTACAGTCTTTATTCTTGAAGTTATTCTGTTTCGATCAGTTTAAAATAATTTCGTCTCTTAATAAACACTCGTTGGAGCTGTGACATTTGCAGAACACAACTAGCGAGTTGCACAGACAACGTGTGCATCTTTAACAAAGGAAATAAAGGCTGAGCACTTATAGGCTGGGTTGTTGCCTATAATTACTTTCCCTTTGCTCTGGCAAACTACTAATTACGAAGATGTTTCATGTGCTATTACTGTACCCCAGGGCAGAGTAAGGTTATGTAGAAATCCAGTAAGAGATCTGCCCCCTATATGTTTTGTTTATAGCTTAAATATTGTTAGATAGTGAGTTTGATTGAAAATAGATAGATAGATAGATAGATAGATAGATAGATAGATAGATAGATAGATAGATAGATAGATAGATAGATAGATAGATAGATAGATAGATAGATAGATAGATAGATAGATAGATAGAATGTGAATGCACGTGACTTCCATCGACCCTTCCGATCAATTGTGCTCCTCGTGTTTACATTCTGTCCAATCCAGTTATGCACACTGCTGTTAAAAACAGAGTTCAAGCTTTCACGTTACTAATTCCCACACATCATGAAGGATTCACATGGCTGTCACTGATATGCGACCTTTGAGTAGCCTCGAAGAGCTCGTGTTTTGTGTAAGAGCACTAAATGTTCCCTTAAGCAGCGGTTTGAATACAATAGAGGGAAAACAATAGCTTGAGCTGAGGGTCCTCCCTGTATCTAATTTTCAAAAGCAATTACACTGATTGGCACAATGCCGTGGGCTACACAATTGGCTGTTGGAACCGCTTTAACATTTGGAAACATGGAGGGTTCTTTAATTACACTATTGGTAAGGTGCTGCATGTTATTTATGTATTTATTCTTATTACTGTTAATCTTGTGGCACTCTGTGGTTCCATAAAAAAATCAATGTGGTATGATAAAATAAAATAACTGCATTTTGTACTGAACAAAGAAAACTCACTCACCTCAGAAATGCAACATATTGGCGTGTTTTCCTTTTGTCATTCTATATTCAAAAGGGGGGAAGCATGTGAAAAGAAGAAGAAGAAGAAATCTGTTCTTGACGGTGTGGTCAGCTTAAAAACCCGACATCACGTCTTAATGAAGCGGGTTCGGTCCAAAGCCAGCGAGAAACTCCAGATAAAACCCTGAAGCGAAGATGAAAGAATGCTCAACTCCTCTTTCCTCTCCTCCACTCTTGGCTTCAATTTCTCACTTGCTGCCTGTCTTCCCTTGTCCAGACAGATACGTGGTTCATAGCCAGAGCCTCATGTAATATTAAACACCGATAATGGATCAGCGCATTGTGAAAAATAAATGCACTCTTACGGTTTTTTTAATTCCATGTTTACATCACGCACCCAATTATCTCCCTCCTAAACGAACAGTATGCGCGCTGCTTCCTTTGTGCTCCCCGTCTTTCTCACTCTCAGCGGATTGAACCATTCCCGCAGCACGAGAGGGGGGGGGGGGGGGGGGGGGGGAGGTGGATGGGTGCTCTATTCCTGTGATTATATGTGAACGAATGGGTTTGGTGACTCGTGGCCAAATGTTGTTATTGTTGGGGATAAAGAGCCCGGGAGATGGAGTGATGGGAGGGGGGAAAGGGAAGAGGAGGAGGAGAAAGTGAGAGAGAAGGAAAGAAGGAGACATTTACTGTAAAGCAGTTTGATGCAAAGGAGGGACAAAGGGCACATTTTCTCTCTCTCTCTCCATTTTTCTCTTTTTTTTTAAATTTCTTTTTGCCTGGTATATCATTACATGCAATATGAAATTAAACTGTATAATCGCTCCCTCTGGAACAGCTGCTTCCACACACTAAACCATTTTTCTTGTCATGTGTAAGTAGGATTTCTCCTTAAGCGGGCTCTCATGCTACATTATGCAACCAAGATATAATTATATCTAGTGTAATGGTAGAGAAAACACAAGTGCCGGCCTACTATTTCAATAGCCTTTCATGTTTGCTCTGCTGCCTGTGAGCTCCTTCAGCAAAAAAATATAGTGTCAGTTCAGAACCTCGGAGAGCTCCGAGCCGGCACCAACAACCAGTGTAAATAAAGGGTTGCACTTTCTAATGGGTGGTTTGTTTGTTTTTTGTCTTTGTTTTTTGTCTTTTTTTAAAATAAATAAATAAATAAATAAATTAGATTTTTTTTCTAAGCTATAAGTGTACAGCAGGAATATTTTTATAAAGTTTGCCAACTGGTACTATGCTCGGATTATTCAAAATATACCAAGAATAATATTTTGAGTTGCCCGTCTTCGTGAAAGTGGCTAAATTTACACAGTATCAGGCCTTTGCCTTGATTTTAGCAGCCTTTTGTCAAAATCAGACAGCTTAGCGTGAAAGACCTTGCTTCTAGTGGTCTTATGTGGATGTATGTAGCGTGCTGATGGTGCCCCCTCCCGGAGAGAAATCATCATCGTGTCGGACACGGGAGCCACGCATCTGAACCAGATAAAACCTGATGTAGTCCACGGGTGTTTGCGTTATTGTCAGATGATATTGATTTGGGATCAACTTCGTTTAATCATCCGTGAATGTGCGTAGAGAAGATCCTTGTAGTTGCGTTTTAAACTGAAACATATAAATACTTCTGCTCTATAGTTTGGCTCCATTCCATTTGAAACCAAACACATCATTAAAATATTAACAAGAATAATTTTTAAATGAATGATTATAATAGTGAGTTACAAATGTTTACTCCTCGGGTCAGTTTACGCACAGCTGCTCCTTAGTAAAACCAGCCTCTCATGTTACCTATTACGTAACGATATATTAGCGGAGCTGGACGGACGAGTTTTGACGCGTTAATAAAACCGCGCATGCTCAAAGGTAGCCCTCTTGTTTATCGCCAGTTTGCTGGAAGTTATGAAAGTTTTGCTGAATGTTTAATTCTCGCAAAGCGAAGACATTGATGATCTCAAGACCTGACTTCGGGTCAGGTATTTAAAAAGTCAAAGTACAGATAGAAATGAAATTAAAAACGTTTGCAAAAGAACCTTTCTGGCTGTCAATTCAAAAACACGTCATTTTTCTTCACATTCCGCGTGTCGGCGGTTATTTTATTGTCTAATGATGTTTTAAAATGTCCCCGTGTGGACGCGCAGCATCTGTGCCTTTAAGATCATCTCTCACAGCATCCTCCTCCTCCTCTCCTGTCAGGGACGCGCACACACAGCAGTGCAATATTAGAGACTACAAGCTAGCTTTCTGCACACATATTTTCCCACAGGTACATCATAACCTCACACAACTACACCTGTCCTCGTTGTTTCTCAACTGGACATTGATGCATTTGCCTCAACAGTAACCGTAGCGGTCCCTCCGATCGTTATTGCTTTTATTCCCTTCCCTCCCGCATCCAAAGACTGATCTACGCTACAAGATGGCTGAGCTGAATTTGGGGAAGGGGCTCACTGCAGGGAAAGTGGCCAGTAACGTGCAGAAAAAACTAACCAGAGCGCAAGAAAAGGTAAGCGTGTCTCCCTTACGCGTTGCTGTGTGGTAAATTTATATCTCCGGCCCTCACGCCACGAAGCAGTAATGCCGCATCCTCCACAGAGGCGCAGTGTCGCATCACGACATCATCAAATAAGCGTGGAGTTTGCTGTATTTAAGGAAGAAGCTGTTTACTTGAAATAGGCTGCTCCCCTGCTTTAAAACACTGTCACACAGCGGACACGTACTGCAGTCAGATATGGTGTAGGCCCGCTCATGATCTAGCCTGATGTGTCTGGTATTTGAAGGCTCCTATCTAAACTGGCAGATGAGTGATGTTACTCAGTAAGGGGCATCATCTCATACGTTCTGAGGCCGTTATTAAACAACCATGCAGCAATATGTTGACTATAGGTTGTAGAGGAGGCCACAGACTACGCTTTTAAACACCTGCACTTTGCGCTCAATATTTGGGAGGGGGCGCTATTTGTTCAGCTAAAGGTATTATAAAGCCTGCTGTAAGGCTAAAGATAGACAGAAAGCAGACACGGGTGCCTCCCTATATGCATACTATGTCTGTGTGAATGTTACCGAAGGGGGAAATTAGACTGTGTATAGAGATTTTGGCTATATGTCCCATCAATATGGCAAATATTTAAAAAAAAAAAAAAAAGACTTGCCATGTGTGTGTATGTTTCTGTTTTACATCGTCACTTCATGTTTCTAACCAAATGCAAAGAAATACTATTGATTTTTGATGGCAAAACAGAAAGCTGCTGGGAATCAGTTGTACGGTCTGATGTTTTCAATCATTATTTGTGTGACAGGTTCTGCAGAAACTTGGCAAAGCAGACGAGACCAAAGATGTCGCTTTTGAAGAGGGAGTAATCAACTTCAACAAACAATATGTAAGAGTGCAGTTCAGTGACTCATGGAGTCATAATTAAACATTTTCTAGATATCAACAATAGTATGGCCTAAAATAGGATAAACTGTAGCCTGCATTGAGTCTGAATCCACAGCATATAATACACGATTGGCGTTTTTTGATGAGGCTCACATTTAGTGTTTCATCCTCAGGCTGAAGGCAGCAAACTCCAGAGGGATTTAAGAGCATACCTCGAGGCTGTGAAAGGTGACACGCACAAACACACAAGTCAATCCAGAGACACAAACACACAGAAACACACTTTCATTGGCGTATGAATACACACTAATATAAGCTAATATAGAGGATGTATGTTTGTCCTTAGCCATGCATGAGTCCTCTAAGAACCTTCAGGCATGTCTAGCTGACATGTATGAGCAAGACTGGTACGGCAAGAATGAAGTGGACTCCATTGTGGAGGTGAGAAACACTTTTTACTA
The DNA here is from genome assembly GCF_057382095.1 of Aulonocara sp. 'chitande type north' Nkhata Bay. NCBI lineage: Eukaryota > Metazoa > Chordata > Actinopteri > Cichliformes > Cichlidae > Aulonocara > Aulonocara sp. 'chitande type north' Nkhata Bay. The sequence continues at coordinate 27,717,491 of NC_141359.1, read as the reverse complement.
TTTCTTTAAAAGCCATATTAAGTGAGTAGGCTATATGTGTGTACATGATGTGTGCGCTTAGACATCCTGAAAGTTGTGTGATACAGGGGTTATACTTTTCTTGCCTTCAAGTATGCGTGCCCACTTAGTGCTGAGTGTTACAAGTCTGGTCGTCATGAGGTAAACGGAAGGATGTTCGCCAATCCTGTGTTATAAGTGGTTTCAACTACACGAGTCCTCCAAGCTGATTAGAAAATAATAGAATAACCGCTCTTCTGAAATATTCAGGCTGTCCATCTCTGCAAGCAATTATAGTCCCATAGCATGAAAAACTGTACTGCTACAGACTTTATATTATGCCGAATGTCGTAGAACCACGTCTGGTGAAAAATGTTGCAGAGATCCTTAAAATGTCCTCTAATTGTATTCTTGAGGTCATTTTTGATTAGCCACAAATAGCAAGAAGTCATTGCAATTAGCTAAAAGGCTTTTGCCTTAGTGAAGACCACAAGTCAAAATGATGCGACAGAGCTCCTGAAACAAGTTACAAAGTAAAGGAGAAATATATTCACATTGCATGCTACTCCAATATAAAATGTGCTCTGCAGGAGATTTGTCTCGTATAATGTTAAACAGTCTGTCTTGTGCCTGCTTCTGTACATTCCTTCATCTTGCAGGATTGTGATGTGCTTTGGACGGATTACCACCAGAAGCTGGTTGATCATGCTCTCATCTCCATGGATACTTACCTGGGCCAGTTCCCTGATATTAAGGTAAGTTAAGAGGTCGTGACCTCAACAAAAAATCGTTGGTCTTAAATGTTAATCCAGTGGCAGTGAGCGTCTCTTTTATATATTGTGACCTTGCTGGAAAGCATGTTGTATGAATACTGAGCATTTCGATATAAATGAAGAAAGTGAATAATACATTTTTTTTTCTTTTTATTCAGACTCGTATAGCTAAAAGGGACAGGAAGCTGGTAGATTACGACAGTGCCAGGCATAACTATGCCGTGACACACAAAACCAAGAAAAAGGACGGGGGCATTAAAATTACTAAGGTAAAACAAATGCGCTGCGGTGTTTGTAATCACTCAGATGCAAAATTCAACAATTATTTTGTTTTTCAGTTCATTATTTAGGTGAATCAACATGTAAGAAACCTAAAAAAATATATATGTTTGTTTTGTAGCCCTCATCCTTGTTGGAAAGGGCCACTCCAGGATGGGCTCAGGGTATTCTGTCTGCACACAACGTTGCCCAAAGCAGTCTTTCCAGGAGTCAGGTACATATTTACCTTATTCTACAATTGTAAGGAGTTTTCTGGTAACCCAGCAGTAAAATATATGTTACCATAACAAAGAAGTCAGTATGAGCTAGTTTCAGGAAGCCTTTCTAGAGATGATCCCTGTGTTTGTTTGTCCTCTCTGTTGATAATCTAATGAGGGCAAATTGAAAATGAGAACATCAAAAAGAAAAAATCATATTAAGCACAATCAGTGGTGGAAGAGATGTTGTGCATACACACACACACACACACACACACACACACACACACACACACACACACACACACAATGTATTTAATTCATTACCAGAACATCTAACACACTTGCAAACATACTCTAATTCATTAATTTCAGGCTGAGGAGGAGCTAGAAAGGGCCCAGAAGGTGTTTGAGGAGATTAATGCTGACTTGCAAGAAGAGTTGCCGTCACTTTGGAACAGGTAGGGAATATGTGTTTTTGATTTTTCCTAAATGGATCAGTGCATTTCACTTTCTTCTGTGCTTATAGGCATATTAAATGAAGTCAAGCTGTTAATGCAGTCAGTGCTGTCTCTCTCTTCTCTGCCCTTTCTAGTCGTGTTGGGTTTTATGTCAGCACCTTCCAGAGTTTGGCTGGTTTTGAGGAGAAGTTTCACAAAGAAATGAGTCGGGTAGGAGTCTTCTATAAGCCTCTAGCAGTGATGGATTTAGATAAAGATTAGACGAGAGAAATGGATGCAGTATATCAGGTAACAGTTCAGGCCAGACGAGGCCATCGACTATGTCAGCAGGGCCTGCAGCTGAATATAAAATCTGATCTAACCTTCCTTGTTTATCACCTAGTGCAAAGTGTGTTTTAATGTATTTCTGTTTTTTCCCTTGAAAGAAAAAAGTTTCTAAGTAATTTGTTTGGACCCGACGATGGAAACAAACTGTAGCAAACACACTTTACAATACATGGATAACAATATCTATTAGGAGGGTGCCTTTGCAGTGTAAAATATAAATCAAAGAAGGTGGCAAAGGAAATGTAATATTAATTAAATAAATAAATACATGATATAAAAATGTTTATCTTACACACCATCTTTCTGTCTCTACAGTTGGATCAGGATATGTATGACACCCTGGAGAAACTGGAGGAAACAGACACAACTAGGTTAGTGAGAAATGAGCCGTCATTTAAATTCTCTCAGGTACTTGGAAACTGTGGTTTCATATTCTTTTTACATAAGAGGTTAAGCTTTAGGAGGGATCTGTGGAATTAAACAGATATCATTTTATTTTTCTATTTTAATTAGGGCTGTCTGCGTTAATCTTGTTAAAATGACGTTAATGCCATAACTAACTCGCTAACGGAGATTTGCCGCGTTAATGCATTTTAACGTCATTTTAACGAGATTAACGCTGACAGCACTAATTTTAATCAAATTTTATTTTGATAAAATTGGGTTTTACACACCTGAGGTACTGGAAACATTTCAGATTACCTGAAACAGCTGCTTGAAAAAAAAATCCTAACAGTGATTTCAGAATGCTGAGCCTCATAAACTAGTTTACCTTAGGAAGAGCGCAAAGCCATTGTTTTTGATGCATAAATGAAGTGGGGAGGTTATTTATACAACTTTTTTTGTCCACACTGTTTATGAGCAGAGTTTTATTTTAATTTGTAAATCCTGCAGGTTCCAAAAATACCTCATTTTTTGATTAACATTAACAGCAAATAGAAGACGTTTCTATGAGTGCTTGTAAGGGATAAATATTTTAGAGTAATGTATGATCTTAACTGATTTATGTTGAAGGCTGATCTCTCTATTGCATCACTAATTTATGATGCATGTCTGAAGTGGTGCAATAATCTATCACTGTGAATCTTTTAGATTATTACACCACATATCAAAAACAGCAATGGATTAACTTAGAGCTACCCCTGAATCCCCCACCCCCCCTTTCAGCAAGACAGGTATCTGCGGCGCCTCATCATCAGGAGAAAATAGGAGGTAACTGGAAGCAGCTGGGGTAACAATGATGAAACAACTGTTGTCTGTCTGTCCAACTGACCTGTCTGTTGAGCTAGCGTGTATGTTAGTCAGTCTGCAGACTTGGGAGTTTTCAGAGCACTGGATGCTTGATTTGTGCAAGTGATTTCAAAGAAGTACTTTTGGATCGGAAAGTTTCGTGCTCAGAGCTGCAGATAGAGTTGAGTAGACCTGTGTGTCTTATATGCTGCGCCATGCAAGACTGTCACTGTTAGCAACAGTTATGCTGTCTTTCACCGTAAGGTAGAAGGTGAATTTTCAGTCGGTCCTGCATTAGTCAGTAGTGTTCAATGTTTTCAAGCCAAGTGGAAACCAAGGAACTGAAATCCAACAATAGAGCAAAGGTCCATCATAAAAACTATGGACCAAAATAAATTAGAGAAGATTAAAATGACTAAATTGTAGATATATAAACATGCATTGTTTTTGTAGGATCCATAAGTGAACACACATCAGTGGAGCTGCAGCTTCTGTCTGTGGTAAAATGACTCAGCATACATATTCAGAGATGCTGACACAAAATAAGCCTGGATCTTAGGGGGGACCCTGGAGTTCTGGAGCTCCAGAATTGTTGTCTTTCCCTGAATCCTAAACACCAAATTCCTTGATGTGTTTGACATTCCAAAACGTACCTCTCACTGCCATCTAAAACAGCCAGTGTACAAAATCACCTGTTGCAGCTTTAAGTTACAGGTATATGTCAACGTTTTTTTAATATCTGCAGCTCTGGAGCAGCTTTTATCCACTTTAGAGCATCTTCTCTGTAACAGGAGTTGCCTCTATCACTGCTCGCTTGTGACGATTTACTGGAGGCACAAACAAAGCCTGCTTGCATGAGAGGAGAGAACTTGAAACCATGAAAGGGGACTCACTTTTCTTGCATGACAGCTTTTCTAACACTTTCAGCTTGAAATCTTGCAGTGCATGTCTTGTAACCCTTCTTACAATCTTGTGTTTTAGCATTTAGCTGCTTCTTTAACCTCGGCGCTTTTATCTGATATCGTTTGCCGTCTTCATTGCTTTCTCTGTAATTTGTTTTCTTTTCTTCTCCCTCTTTCTCTCTATCTTGTTTACTCAGCGGTAAAGAGGCATCTAACCACACTCTCAGGCCAGGAGGACCACCCCCAATCCCCAAATCCCCATCCAAGGTAGACAAACAGTGTCTCACACACACACACTGATGTTTTCTCTTTGTTCAGAATACACAGAGGATCATTTAGTGTTTTAGTTTCTGGGGAGCCATCATCACTTACACATAGGGTTGCCATACCTGTGGATTTTGGGCTGTAAGTGGTTTATTTGTTTGTTTGTTTTTTCAAAACATTTTTTTTCATTTGTTTTTAAATTCAGGTCAACTCTTTGTGATCGGCAATAGAACCCCAGTTTAGGCTATTATCGTATATGTAAACACATTCACGGCTTCATGGTAAAGTTTTTGTGAGACTATCGTAGAACTTATTTATGTTGATCCATCTGGCATGTACTTCAAAACAAATGAATACAAAATATAATTTGCACATTCCGACAAAATTGAACTGCATAATATGAATTTTGCATTCATAACAGCAAAGTCCAATTGATTTGTCTAGTTGAAGGAATTAATTACTGCCTTTTTTCTATATTCTAGCTCAGACCAGCAGTGCCTCCTCCACCCAAGGTGACACCATCTAAAGAGCTAAAAACAGAGAATATCATCAACCTTTTTGATGCTGCAGCTACTCCTGATATCAACGTCACCTCCCCTACAGAGGTCAGTGAGCAGCTGCTGTCGATGAACCCTTTAGCTTTCCCCTTTTCTGTGCAGGTCAGAACACCCGCTTCTGATCTGCACCTCCTCTAATTTCTCCTATTCTATTCTATTCTATTCTATTCTATTCTATTCTATTCTATTCTGTCTTTTCAATTCTGTCCTTATCCCCCCTCCCACTGTTGTGCCCAATTAGCCAATGAGCCCTCCTGTTCCTGTTGTTATCAGTTTGACAGTCCTGCAGTGAGCAACCTGTTGGACATGGACCTGGATTCTTTCAGTGCAGCAACCAAAGCCTCCACGGTCACACAGGTGGATGATTCACGGCATGAAGATAAAGATCCTAGAGACCCTCTCTCTTTTAAGATATGTCAGTCTTCACAAGAGGTTTTAGTTTCTATTCAGACAGAATTTAAGTTCATTTCATGATATTTAATTCCAAATGAACTGAGTTAAAGAATGAGATGTCCAATGAAGGATTAGCCAACAACATCTGCCATTGCCAGTGTGGTTGGTTCACTTTAAATATGCTGAAATAAGCTTGATAGGTCTGAATAGAAATTGAAATCACTTGGTAAGCGTGGCATAGTTTGAAGTGTTGCCTGCTCTGCTTCTTTCCAAAATACCAAAAAAGAGTTAGATGAAGGCATGATGACCTGTAGACACCTGCCTCTAGTGTACACTTCTTCCTGCTTTAGCACTTTCCATGGATCACTCATGGCATGAACTGCAGACTACAGCCCTGCTTTGCTGTTCTTTCTTGGTCCTCAAGACTGTACAAATTCTCAATAACCTAAACGGTCCTCATGTTACTGGGAAGTTGCTTTTATTCTTTCAAATACTTAAATGATCTATTTTTGTTTGGCTTATACTATGCATGGTATTGATCAAAGTTACTACATGCCATTACTTGTGATTTACATAGCTTGAAAGACAAGAAGCTTGCAATGACAAACCCATACATTTTAAATTCCCCACTCTGAAGCCCAGTGTATAGAGCTTTTTAACCCATTTCAGTTAATTGTTTTGGTTTTAAAGTACACATAATGTATAATTAAACTAAAATTAGCAAAGTTACAGTTAGTTTGTGAAAACGTTAAACATCCAACATGCCAAAAGATATTTTTTCACGAAAGTACATGATGAGCAAACCAAAACTAATAGTACAGTAAAAATATTGATCTGGTGAAAAGCTACGAATCACTGATAATTAATATCAGAAATGCTCCTGTGAAGTGCACAGAAGTACATAGAGCGCAGTTATAGTTTGACTATATATTCATTAATCATTATACTAGTGGTAGTATAATATTCACTTTAGTTCAATTCTGTTCAAGTTCATGCGTATAGCCCCAAATCACAAGTTATTGCCTCAAATGAGAGATAAAATCTTTTATCTTAATATTTTCCTTAATCCCTTTATATGTATGTATATATATATTTTTTAAAGAACCTCCAATATAAGAGAGAAAACCCCCAAAATCAGATGACCCCATATGAGCAAGCAAGGAGACAGTGGGAAAGAAAAACTCCCTTTCAACAGGAAGAAATCTGAGCAGAACCAGGCTCAGAGGGGAAGCCATCTGCTATTGCTGGTTGGGGGGCCCTACAATGCCAAGGCTATAATTCATAATCAATTAACGGAAGGCTTTTTTTAAGATGCTTGAGTTAAAGCTAAAAGTTAACACGTCAATTATCACTTTAATTTTTATCATATTGCCTATATTTGTATACTGAGGCAAAATTACAAAAAATGTAATTGTGGACCTAACTGTGGATTCCCTAATGCTCTTGCTATGCTCTATGACTTAGTTTTACAGGCTGCCAAATCTTAATGTTAAAATATTGTCCTCTGTTCCAAGTGACATTGTTATCCATTGGTCTGAGAGTGTTGTTAGTTTTTAACACAATTAAATAATATACTAATATATTTAACAAATCTACCCCTTCAGACTTCACACATCAGTTAATACTTTACCACATAGTGCTTGTACAGTTGTTCTGCTGGAGATCTTATGCTATGGGCTTGTAGCTCTAGAGCATGGGGCGTGTCTTATTGAATGTAAAAGGCAAAAGCAACAACCCTGTAAAGTATTCTGCTCTTCGTATTTATTACTTCCTTTGTTTTCCACAGCCTGCAAACTGGGACTCATGGGTAAGCCATCTATACTCATGCTAAAAAAAAAAAAGTGCAACAGTAATTAGCAAAAAATCTAATTATCATCATCTTCATCAATACTTATTTCTATTTTTTTCTAGTAACCATCAGTTTAATAACAGTCATACATTATAGAAGCCCCGCTCCTATTATGCCTTTTCTATTACAGCTTTTCTGTTTAGCAAGCTTTTCAATACACTGACCTCTTTCATTTGTCTGTCCCAAATCTGTTTGTGCATTGTCTTTGTGTCTGCAGTGCGTGATTTGATAGACACTGAAGATATTGTTGAACAGCACAAATGGAGCTTGTGAATGAGTTTGAGTCAATTCAGTTCCAAGTTGACATTTCATACAGTTATACATACTGAGTCCATATAATTAGTGTCTTGTGTGCAGTCCACAATTAAAATCACTCTATTTCTTTTGCCTCCTGAAAACACCACTGACCTTTAAAAGCCCCAGTGTACCCAGTGTTTTATGGTAAATTCTAATGTAAAAGTGAAACATAATATTAATAGTGAAAAATATTTTCTGTGGTTTGAAATCATTTGCAACTGAATTGACTTATTTCCTTTCTGTTTCCCTTCACATGCTGTACCTGTATGTTCACATGTCAAACTGATAGAACATGTAGCCTTTACATGTTATTTTCATGGTTCATGTGACACACAGGGATCTTTTGTGTTCTCAAAGTTTAGTGAAGTTGCTCACGCTTGCTGTGGATTGTGTTATACAAACGAGTCTGGTAAACTAACAAGAGCTACTGGGCAACTTCACAAAGCCTTTTTTCGTAGCTTGGCCTTTTGACCATTAACCTACGTTTTTGTTCGTCCCTCTCGCTGTTAAGAGAGACGTGTCTCAACAATCATGGAGTTTTGCTATATTTGAGGCTGAGGCAAAGCAGTGATGGCTCAGAAAGGACTGACATGTCTACTCTTACAAAGCTTCCTTCCTCTTTCTCCATCTGAACATAGCCTTGGATTAGAAACCATGCTTGCTAACCACACACAGAAGATCCAACATCTATCTTCTGATGGGAAAAAGCTGACAGCTTTTATGTTTTTGCCTTCTACTGCCACCCTTCCTTAACCCTCATCTGTCTTTTGATTTAATCTGAACCTTTTCTGTAAAGGTTGGTACTTCCACATCAATCTTCATGGGCTTTATGGTAATTATGATGATAATGCTTGTGAGCAATGACATATTCTGATCTCCCATGGTCCTGTTTCTGCTCAATTAAGATACATTTCTTTATTTTTATCTTTAAATATTACCAATTATTTTGATAAGGATAATACTTATCGCTGTTCAAATCCCTTCAAAAGACCATTCTCATTTTGCAAGAGTTTTAGCCCCTTATTTAACATTAAGTACAGCCCTGTTTCCAAATGAAGATTGAATATTTTAAAAAAGTCAAGCCAAAACCAAAAAGTGTAAAATAACAATAAAGAACTATTCTGTTCTATTCTATTCTATTTATTCTATTTAAGAATATGAATGTTGTCAGAATTTTCTCAAAAAAAGACACATTATGTGACACATTATGTCATTAAAAGAAATACACTCCATACTCTATACACAAGGGATTGTGCTAAAATACGATATTGAATGGCCATGTTTTTGGGGCTCTCAAGCCATGCAGAGCCCATATAGGGCTCAAGAACATTTCTGAAAACTGCTGTCAGTCTTAAAACAACATATAGCCTAAAGAAAATCAACAAATCTCTCCACCTTCTACTGTGAACGTAAATAAGACCAAGACATATTAGAAAACTGTCCTGTGAACCAAGATTTCAAAATGCTTAACAGTCTTTGGACAATGTGACATGCCATGTCCCCAATTTTCATGATAGTCACACAAACAAAAACCAGATTGTGGTACATTAGTACAGGTACAGTACACGTTAACTTCCATGCCATGTACGGCAGCGGTCCCCAACCCCCGGTCCGGTCCGTGAGTCGTTTGGTACCGCGAGAGTTGAAGCTCGGGTGTGAAATTCTGGGTTTTTATCATTAACTCGGTTTCCCTGGGTCTTTTCCCATGTTGTAGTTATGTGTCTTATTTTGAAAGAAATATTTCCGTGTTACCATAGTGACCAGAGAGCATTAAGGGGCAGAGAGGAGGATGTTACTCTCAATGTTGTTGGTGCATTTCAGGAGGATGCTGCTAATAAAGTTACACAATTATTATTATAATAATAATAATTTATTATTATACTTACAAAATACCACAGTTTTTGTCTTGGTCGCATCATTTTATTTTGTTGTATTTATCCGCGACACCTTAAAAGCCGGTCCGTGAAAATATTGTCTGACATTAAACTGGTCCGTGGCGCAAAAAAGGTTGTGGACCGCTGATGTACGGGACCATTAATGCTGAATGATATATGCAGGTTTTATGCTGGTAGACAGACAATGTCATACACAGTTAGCTTATTTCACCTGGACAATGCCAAGCGTCTGTTTGTACAGATTCTATCAGTGTGGCTTTGTAGCATGAGTCCAGGTGCAAAACTTGCTTGCCTGCAGTCTAGACCTGATGAGCAACTAAAACCCTTTATCGGGAAAGAATAGAAAACATTTGCCTTTGCAAAATACAACAGTTGGTCAATTTCCAAATGCTTACAGTGTTCTTTAAAGACAAAGTGAAAACTATCATCCTTTGGAAACAGAGAAGTATTTTGGCTACATCAATATGGCCAGTATAAGATTTAGTAAAAGATAGTTGTTACATTAAGGGCTAAAACATTCAAAATCACTTGTATGACCTGTTAGTATTTAAACATTTCAAGCTCCCTCCTTTCTTTCTTATGAATGTATCTCTTCTAAATCAATTTAGTTACACTTTAAAAAAAATATCAAACCCCTTTCTACATTAACAATACTTTACTTTTATTATTAGTCTTAAACTGGTCATACAACATCTCCAGCTTTCTCTTATTTTTAATTCTTCTTGATCCCATTTGATTTATGAAGCCCTTAGAATATCCAGAAGGTAAAATATCTCTTGTGCCCTCTTGACTCCTTGAAACCTGACCCTTGCCCTTCAGCCTGAGGACAGTGGTGCCCAAGAAGAAGCGACCACACAGCACTATGACCCTGTGGCTGCTGCTACAGAGGCCTGGGGGGATGATGGTTCGCAGCCTGTCCACTATGATCCCATCACAGCTGCTACAGAGGGCTGGGGGGATGACGGAACCCAGCCAGTTCGCTATGACCCTTTGGCTGCAGCTCAAGAGGGATGGGGGGATGATGAAAACCAGCCGGTTGATTATGACACCGTAGCTGAAGCCCAAGAGGGCTGGGGCGATGAGGAAAGCCAACCAGTCGCAGAGGTGCCTGCCACAGACTATGAAACACCTGCAGATGAGGCTCCAGCAGACGCAGTTGAGGAGGAAGCCCCCCCAGCTGCTGCTGTGTTGGATAATGAAGAGGGTCAGGTAACCAAGGAGAGAAAAAAATATAGAGATGCATCTGGATGAAAATGATGGATGCATCGACTCTTAAGAAAGAGGTTTGAGCATGGGGTACTGGAGAGAAAAAGATCATGTGAATAAAAGGTGGCAGATGGAGAAATCTTGACATGGAAAGATTTAGGATGCATCTGGACCTGAAGCATGGATGCATCAAATGTGATAAAGAGGGCAAGTTGAAAATAAATTGTTGAGGGAAGGAAAAGAATAGCAACATCTGCTTCTCTACACTCAGTTAATCCCAGTCACTGCTAATCCACACACATAGTATTCTGTGCAAAAGCTTTATTGCAACTGTACAGTAGTATTTAATCTTGCATCTGTGCAGCATGCCTGTAATAACAAAGACTTTGCTGTTTAGGCTTTTCTGCTTGTCTTTGTCTCATGTTGTCTGTTTCTTCTTTCTTTCATTCTTTGCCCCTCTTTAATTTAAGGTTTTATCCGTCTCACCTTTTAACCTCTCTTGTTATTTATCTTTCTCTCTGCTACCAGGGAGACTCTGCAGCAGCTGCAGCAGCTGCAGCAGCTGAACCAGCTACACCAACTGCACCGGCTGCACCAGTAGTGGAAGAAGAAGCAAAGGAGGAAGAGGAGGTGAGCGCAAGAGTTTAATTTATAATATGTAGCGATTGCTATAATTAACTTAGAGCTGCATTTTTTTATGTAACAAAAACGACCCTTACTTTTCTGGATTTTATATTTATTCTGTTATTTATGGAGATTGTGGCACCAACAAAATGACAAGAGGCTAAGATAGAGTTGGCAGTGCTGATGTTAAGATTTTTTACTGGGTGAACAGGATTAAAAATTAGTGTATCAAAGCAACAGTTCAGGTTGAGAGGTTTGGAAATAAAAGTAAAAGAGGCAAGGCTGAACATGTTCAGGGGAGAAATAGTGGATATATCGAAGAATTTTGGAGATGGAGCTGCCAAGAAAGGAAAAGAGGAAGACCTCAGAGAATATTCATGGATGCTGTGAAGGAGGACCTGCAGAGGGTTGGTGTGAAAGAAGAGGATGCTAGAGATAGGATGACATGGAGCAGATGATCGGCTGTTTCTACTCCTAAAGGACCAGTTGAAAGACAAAGTGATGTACATTGTAAACCTTATACTTGGCAATGTTTTTTTTTAGGTAACTACATTTGTCTTTTAACGAATCAACTATACAATAAAAGACAAAGTGCATCTCATTAGTCACAAAATAATATATCTGATGAGGTCGTTATTTTGTTTAAAAAAGACAGGTAGTAAAATTTAATGGACATGTATGTGTGCTTTAAGGTGAAATGTTACTATTTAAATAATGTATCCATAAATTAAGCATTTTTTTTAAATGTATTTATTGTCCAGACACCTGCAGTAGCAGCAGAATCAACAGAAGTAGCATCAGAATCTGCAGAGATGCCTCCTGGCTTTCTGTTCAAGGTAAAACAGGAGACCAAATGGGAAAACCTAAAAGTGTAAAATGTATTTTGTTTATACGACGATAACTCATGTTAGCATTTATATACAATAGGTCCAAGTGATGCACGATTATGCTGCCAATGACACAGATGAACTGGAGATGAAGGCCGGTGACGTGGTGCTAGTAGTGACTTTTGACAACCCCGAAGAACAGGTAAACTCAAAATTCAAACGCGTACTCATGTGCTTTTGTGCCACAGAAACACTGACACTGTTATCTGATTGCTTGCATGTTTGTGTGCTTAGGATGAAGGCTGGCTGATGGGAGTAAAGCAAGACGACTGGCAGCAAAACAAAGAAAATGGCACTAAAGGAGTATTTCCCGAAAACTTTACCCAGAGGCTGTGAGGCTGCCTCTTATCTACAAGAGGACAGGACCGCAGTCCGGCACTTTCTTTATGTTTCTCTTCCTCTTGCCCATTTTCCCTTTCTTGCCCTGATACTGTATCTTTCCTAGGACTTTGGCCATAAAAGCAGAGCTGTCACAGCCCTGGATGAAATCATGCATTTCTAAGGTCTGCTACACTGTGCTAAAAGGGGATGTTGGCATTTCTGTGGATTTCTGCCAACATTTACAAATTACAGATGTAGCCATTTCACAGGTTTCACTTTCAGCAGTTTTTCACTGCAATTACCTGATATTTGAGGAAGTGATTGGAGACTCGAGCTCATACTGAATAAATGCAAGGATGGTGATTCCTGAAATGGTTGCAGCTGAAATGGCATTAAAATCTTTTATCCTTGATCACTCGTCATCATGCGAAAGATGTTGACTGACATGTTTTAAACTGGGAATGAGATATCAAGGACCGTTTGTAGTTAGTATGATGTCAGGTGTAGCAGAGCGTCTTACACCCACGTCAGTCTAAAAATGGATTTGTTAAGAGAATGTAAGGCTGAGCAAAAGGTAAAAACACTTCACTTTAGTAGAAACAGTCACTAAGCAGATTAAAACGCTGAAAAAATCGAACCAACTCCTAGCTTGCAACTTCACTTTCCTTCTAACTTTGAACTTACATGGTACTGAAACCTCATCAGCCCAGCAGCAGATCTTTAACTAGGACTGGAGTTCTCAGATTAGTGATCACACTCCTGATAAACTGCATTGGATAAAACCTGTCCTTTATCCCTATTTTAACTGTTTACTTATAGAAGATTGGCCCTTGGTTGTTGTATTAGTTTAGACTCTGTGGTGGTATAGGTAGTATGAACCTGTTGTTAAAATCCAAATAAATACATATATGTTGTTAACTGATCAACATATTACTGGATTTACATTGCTGGACAACAGTCAAGTAAACAAGGAATCCATAATTATGATTTCTGGTCTGGGAGTCTCATATGGTATTAATGACTAATTGATAAATTATTTTTGACTGTTGTTGTTTTTTTGTTTGTTTTTTTACCTTATCAAGCGATTTCAAATATGCATTAGCCTGGCTTGCTAAAAGCTAGCCTACAAAATACAGAAACAAGAAACTGCTACTGGTAGTATAATAGTTTATAGATATGGCAACACCCTTATACTAATCAAATATATAATAACTGAGCCAGCCTCACTAACTAAATAAATAAATAAATGTGCCGAAAACAGTTCCCTCTGTTTGCAAAGAGACTATTTAACTCACATGCAGATGATTATGAATATGCACCAGAGCAACTTCTTTTATTTTTATATGCTGCCAAGCAATGATTACATATAGCCTAATGTAACTATGTCAACAGAATTGCCAACTGAGGATGATATGGAGTGTTTTGTACTTCTGTAAGGTTTACTGCTCTCGACGTAGCCGCGTAGGTAGTTAAAACTATCTCACATTCAGTCATTCATTCAGTCACTGAATTAACAGCGATTCTCATGATGTTATTAACATGTAATAATTCTGAGAGAAAATGTACGTGTGTACGATTGTATGTGTGTGTGTTTATGAGTTGTTTGAGATCAGAAATCTTTATCTATAGGCTATTGTTATTGGATGATACCACCGCCACAACCTACCAGGGGAAGTTTTTCTGACCGGACAAGGGCAACTCAAATGTATTTGGGCCTTTTTCCACTGGCTGGTATTACGGTTCCAGGTGTTATTGTGCATTTGTTGTGTATAAGTGTAATTTTACCAAGCTGTGATGACAGATACATATTCTATAAAGACATTCATATTGTATGTGTGTTACTGTGTGCATGCTGACTTCCCATGTGTTGTTGTGTGAACACCCTTAATTTAAGACAGTGATACTTGGGTCACTTTTGAGGCAGTTGAAACAAGGTATTTATTTTTATTTTTTTATGTGTTTTGTTAAACTTTATAAGATGGTGGTGGGCAGTCATGGTGTGTGTTTTTCTGCCATTCTCTTTCAAATCAGTCCTGATTATTACTGCTGGTTGCCCATCAGCCTTGCCTCAAAATGTTGCTAGGTATCGTGGTCCAAACAGAGCTAATTACATGGAGGCTTGTCACATAAAGACAAATTCCAAGCAACCAGACACAAGTGGACTTTTTCGAATGGTTTTCAGTATTTTTAAACCACTTTGGACTGCATTTCTTTCTTTTGTTCATGTATATTTAAAATGCCTTATAACACGTGAGAACAACAGCTTCACATTAAGGCAAATTAATCACTATTTCTTTTCCCTTTTTTGTATAAATTAGTCATGTTTACCTGAGTCTGGCTCTGTATTTGTCTTTATGTAACACTCTCCTATGTTGAGCTATGGGGTATGACACAAAGGACTTTCCTGTACCTAACTGACCAATATTAAAGATAAAAAATATAATAGCTACTTGTCTGTGGTTATTATTTATTAAATGTACAGTACCTTACAGTTCCTACTAAATTTATCATGCCAACACTGAGTGTAAGATGTGGCATAAACCTTACAATATTTTTAATTAACAAAATTGCTGCTTACTAAAAGAATTTTTCGTTCTGTTAACTGGTTAATCCACCAATTTGTTCAAATCAAAATTATATTTTAAATGTTATTAATGCCGGCTTTAAAATTTGGTTATAAAAACACACTTTGTTCTTTGTCTAATAAATAACTATATATAGATAGATGGGAACAAAAAACAGTTCTCCCTCTGCTCATTATTTGCGATCATTGGTCATGTGAACAAAGTGAACAAAATTTTAAAGTACTTCTCACTAATTCATGTGTTTTTCTTCAGCTAAGAAAAACAAATTGTGTTCAGCGTGTTGTTCTTCATGACATCCATCCATCTACTTCATTCCATAGGTAAAGAAGCAGGCTACATCCTGGACAGGTTCCCAGTCTGGTGCAGGGCTGAGAAAGAAACAGACAAACCTTCATTCTTACATTCACACCTACAGCCAGTTCAGAATCACCAGTTATCCTTACCTACCTCCGTTTTGCGACTGTGGGAAGAAAGCTAAACACCTAAAAAGGAATCAGAATGGATTTAAAGCCAGGACCTTCTTTCTTCTTCTTGCTTCTCTGCAAATACTGAAGCATCCAGCAGGGGGTACTGTGCTCACTGACTAATTTCCTATCCTGGAAAAAAGAAAAAGCTTTCAGGCATCAAGGGGAGGAAAGAGGAGCTTTGCTGAGAGCTGCTGTCCTTGGTACTGAAACCAAACAGCAGCCCACCCTAACCACAGCTGCTGTTATATTAAGTTATAGATGTATCATTTCATAAAGTGACCAATAGGTTATTTATGTTTTATCTATGAAATCCTTTTGCTAGTCCATTTTGTTAGCATAGATCTTGAAAAGACGGAAAGCATTTCTATTACAACAAGCAGAATAGCCACTTTATTACTTTATTAGATAATCTATATCTATATGATACTTTGTATTGTATTGTCACGATCTCGTTTAGATTTTTTTTTGCTATGATAAAAGCACAACAGATTTTAGTTTACAAACAAGAGAAAACCTTTATATTTCAAATTCAAAATTTTATGAACAGAGTTGCCAGAAAAAATATTACATTTACATTTTTTAAAAAATAGATCTTTAAATAGTCTCTCCAACAATAGCTTAATATACATATGTGACAAATCTTTGAGCAGTCATACAAAAGAATGCCTTCAATTTTCCAGATCGACTGCAATGTTTGAGTCTTCACATAGCAACTCAACTGGGAGGGGCATGCGGGAAATATGAACTATATATTACATATCTATTCATCTCCAATAAGCCATTTAACAAAAAAGATTAGACCTGCTTGGCATACTGCTAAGTGTATAAAGACGGAAGTCAAAAAAGACCATGCAAAGTTTCAGATAAACACCTATTAAACGCTTAAGAATAAAAATAAGTACTGTTTTTAATATGATGCCTAGCTAGCTACTTAATACAGTAGTTGAATACAGCCTGAGTGCACTGATCTGAAAACTGGAAACCTGAAACAATGAAAAACAAATAAAAAAGTTTTAAATTAAAAACACCTGATAATCAACAAGGAGACGTTTAAATGAGCCACATAAATTTGTTTAACACAATCAAGTCGTGTAGAAACGGATGGCAGAGACAGGGCGGCCACTATAGCACCTTTAATCAATCCTGCATCAGTAAGTGACAAATGTTGTGAAGTAGAATTATACAGTATGTGTACAAAGTGTAACACAAATACTGTGTATTCATACTCTTTCTCCGCCATCCAGTTGTTACAACAAAGCCCTTTTTCAGATGTCAAAAAACAATGCAACACCAGTACATTTAATCTCATCATGTACAAAGTAATGAACTTAATAAACTGTCTAGTTAAATATTTTTCTGTAAATTATTTGCTAATATATAATATAGACTCTAAAAGGAAGAGTAAAGAATCAGTGAATTTACTGCAGTGATGAATCTAACAGTAAACTAAGTAAAGTCCATGAGTTAACTGTATAAATACCTATGTACATTTAAAGTTTCACATCTCACCTTGTTCAGTCACTAATTTCTCCTCTTTTTTTCTTTGTGTGTTCATCTTAAGCCTGAGACACTAAAGAGGTTTCACAAAATTGTATCAATAAGCTCAAATATTGTCAGATTGGAGTAAATACAGTACAAAGGAAGGATAAAAACCCGGCAGTCTCACTTCTCAGCAATTTTTTTTAGTATAATCTTTGTTTTTGATCTGTGGTAAACAGAAATCAGATTTTTTTCATGTCTATTACATTTTTTTGGAAATGAATAAAACTAGAAATACAATTTTTCCATATTTCTGTTACTAGAATAATGTGTCCTGTCTCATTTTCTCTCTTTATCTCGTTTGCATGAACAACAAAAGAACTTGTTGAAGTACAGCAAATACAGGCAAGTGGAGTTACTACAAAACATATTTACATTATAAAATGAATTGCCTTTGGTGGTCCCTCAGTTGATTTCTTGTGAAAAGAAAGGTTGTTGTGCTTTGCGTTCTAGTGCTCCATACTAGTGTTAACTGAAAGAAGACATCGTGGTGAAACATGTCTCTGCGCCTCTTATCTATGTCATTGTTCAACAGACCAGGGGTGGAAGTGTGTAGTATCCAGCAGCATTTTCCCTAGCCAATGTAGAAGCCAAGGGTACCAGTGCAGCCCATCATTCTGTGCTTCTGATGGCCCAATCAGGCTGTAGAAGAGTCGTAGTGGGGCCAGGGCCCAGTGGGACAAATGGTGACTGTCCACAGCAGCATAACAAGATGCCAATACACCATTTACCACTATAGACCCATGCTGGGTGAGTGGGGCATACAAGCCAATGCTCCTCTGCTCGCTCACAAAGGTCACAACTGAAAGTTTTGGCTGCGACTTCACTTCCCCTGCCGATGTAAACACACACTGTCCTGGCTGGACCTCGCTGGCAAAAACCGTCCTCTGACCTACTCCCCATCTAGGCCTGCCTTCCCACGTGGAACCCGATAACGGCTCTTCCTCTTGCTGATTCAGCCCAGCAGTGCAGTCTGTGACAAAGATCAGGTGAGCAGCTGTGAGAGTAATATTGAATCCTGCATTAGTCCCAATAACATAAAAGATCTTTGAGGCATTGGGCTGGCGGTCCAGAAAGGATAGGACTGGGCTGTAGAGAAAAGGACCATGGCCGTCTGCTGTTGAGGAAGCCAAGACCCGATCACCAGGAAGGAGGTCACGCATCTGTTTAGCAGCACCACCTTCAACGACAACCTGAGCGTCACCAGGGAAACAACCACCCGTTTTGGCTGCCACAGAGTGTTCTGTTGAATTGAAGAACAAAAGACATGATGATGTTATTTGTAATTATTTAGTGCTAATGCAAGAATGAAAAGCATAAAGAGAGGTCCTCTCAGGAGAGGAGGACAGGCACCGCGGCATTTGGTCTCCTACAGGGATTTCACATTTTTCTGGGTCACTGAGTATAAAGCAGGTAAGACTTTGACTCTCGAAGAACTTTATCTCAGTGGATTAGTGGTGGATTGTTAACACATGTATACATTATGACTCAAAGTCAAGGTTCAAACTGCTTTCTTGTCTATCTGATTCTTGCCCTCTTCTTGTGCTTAGAAACTATGCACACACAGAAACCCACTTCAGAAAAATTATGTTTTTATCTGCTTTTAAACAAACCAATTAAGAGCTGATCGCTGGATTTTTAAACTATTACTTGTCCTTTCATTGTGTGAGGCAATCTTTAAATATGGTTATGTGTCATTGTAACCATTTTATAATGCTTACAATAAATTTATATGGTTTGAAATACATGAAATAGTTCCCAAAACATTTTTTAAGGCAAATCAATTTCTTGGGGTAATGGAAATCTTACAAAAAAAGACAACAAAGCAAAATATCAGCCAATGCTGTAACTTCATATTTTTCATGTATTGCCCTCTGTTATGGAAACAGTGTTCAGTGCCATGGTATGTACATGTACTGTATTTCTATCTTTCTGAAGCAGATTTTTCATGTTAACAGTTAGCAGAGTAATAACAGAGAAACATCCTTTGTTTTACTATTTTATTTTGCTATTGCCGAAGTGACAGTGTTGCAGAGTATATCTGAGCTATTTGGCCCTTTAAGACGCAGCGAGATGAGGTGGCAAAAAGGGGTAGTCGGCAAGAGCTAATGGATAACCAGCTGATTGTATCACCACAGTCAGAGCACGGCCTGGGGTCAGAGAGCCAGGAAAGTACACAGACTCTGGTTCTAGATATTGTTTTTAAACTGGGTCACATGCCCCAGTCTCAGCGGTTCTATACACACTGAGACATCACAATGGGCTCGAATCTTAGCAAAGAATCCTGCTATTACTAAGCACTATATGGTACTACCGTCTTAAATGAACTGGGAGAACAATAGAATAGAATAGAATAGAATAGAATAGAATAGAATAGAATAGAATAGAATAATTAATGCAAAAAATTGTGAAACAGAAATGAATCAGTATAAATGTGCGTGGGTGTTTGTGTGAGAGGGCTGTCTTAAGGCAGCCAAATATTTGTCCAAGGTGTGTGTCGGTAAGCCTGAAGGCTGCAGAGACCAGGGGGTGATAAGACTCAGATAAGCGATCTCAGAGAAACCTACTGAAGGAAAAGCAATAGCGAACAAAGAGAGAGTTAATCATCTCACAGGCTACTAACCTCATCAGACTGCTAGAATGCAGTTTGGCATCAAATAACTGGTGGTACCAGACATGGGTAAATGGATTTCTTAAGTGTCTTAAAAGTTAGAATAGCTGGAGGTGGAATGCTTTCAGCTATTGTTTGCATGAAGAAAGTATGTGATAAAGTATGTGTACTGAAATATTATGGATCTACTACAAAAATGCAGATTGAATATACAGTCAAGAATACAGAAAACACTATTATGTCAAGCAATTTAAGTATTTTAATTTAACCACCATATATCTTTCATGGTTTTTGACCACAAATGTGGTACTACATATAGAGTATTAGCTGCCATTAGTCTTGCACTGAATGCAGAAAAGCCTACTTACATTTGTTTTCATTCATTTCATCCACATGTTGTACAGCTAAATATCCTAAAACCTTGATAACTAACAATTTACATAATGACTATACACAACATCTATTAAGACCAACATGTGAGGCTAAACTGGGCAAAGAGCACAGGTGCACAACCTGCTTTGATTGGCTCCCAGTAGACCATACACTTAAGCACACACCCAGAGTGTTAATAAAGGCAATGAATGGGAAACTAAACCATTAGTGGCTCACTGTCAAATGGTCTAGCATCAGCCTCATTAGCAGTAATAACAGCTGAACACAAAAGCAAAAACACACAAAGAGGTACTTTGATAATGCATACATACTGTGCACTGTTCTAATTTACATCTCTTACCTGACTTGACGCTACAGTGAATGTGGGCTTTGGACTCGTAATAGACCCAGTCAAATCCAGCTTCTACAGCCAAGCGAGCCAACATAGCATACTTATTCCTGTCCCTGTCAGGAGGACAAAAAATTATAGTTAATTTCCAGCATGAGTCCATCTGAATTAAAATTCACAAAAAAGACCATTTCTACTTTGACATTTATGTAGACAAGTTGTAAGGAAGGAATTTTTCCCACATTCAGACTAAAATATGTGAACTTGCTATCAGCTAAAAAAATGTGGTGTATTTGTTTACCAATTGCTTGACTCATCACATTGCAGATAAGTTAACTGACAGTTTAACTTGTTGAGTGTCACAGTTCACGCACTACAAGCAGTTTAAATGTTCTCTGGCCAACGGCCGGCCTATTCACAGCACATAACTTATTCTAGCCTACCTGTCTGATGTGGTGATGTCGACAGCACGCCCCTCATAATGCAATGAGTCCTCTGAATGATGACCATCCTCATCCCAGCCCTCCGTCACTCTCAACTTCACACCTGGCCACATGTTCATCACAGAGATGGCCAGAGAATTTAGCTTGTCTTTACACCGCTAAGAGAGGAACAAACAAGAACAAAAGGAAAGCAGACTGTTAGAAACATAAAGAAATCTTCTAGTCCCAGTATCACTTAAACTTGAGAAGAAACGTATATGAAACATTTATTGCAATGAAATGTCTCTGAAGAATGATTACATTGTGGCAATCAACAAATGAAAAGAAAAAACATTTTACAGTGTTGACAGTCTGTTTCTGATAAGTCTGTTAATCAGGGGCATTATGTGGTGACAAGAGATGGATCATGGATGACAACAGCAGAGCCCAGTAAGATAACTAGCTAGGGTAACTAGCAGGAAAGCATGAGTGACTAAAATAATAATAATAATCATCAAAATAAATACAGGATACCTCAGATTGTAAAAAAACACAAAAGAATCTGCAAATAGTCATTGTACATTAAAAATGTGCCAGGTGGGTTTTTCCAGATTGTTAGAAGCATTATTATTGTGGTTTATGTTAGTTCTTTGATCAATGAATGAACGTAGGATTAAATGAATTAGCCGATCTGTTTAAAGGTTCACAATTAAAAAAGAGCTTAAAAAACAGGGTGTTTTGGGGTTTTTTTACATTAAGGTGTGTGCTTGTTGACCAAATGAACATTGTGATATGAAAACAGCACTGACATTAATATTTGATGGGAAAAGATGCTCCGGGACCCAAAGGCGGTGATTTTACGCACACCAAAGTTTATGTCTAGGCATGAAAACCGTGCAGATTGGCGACGACCGAGACTCACTTGGTGCGTGACTAAAAGAAACACTAAAAGTCTATAACAGTTCAGTATGTCAGACAGCAAAACCCAGAGGACCAGGAGTCAATGAAATCAATCACTGTAGTTCAAACATCTGACTGACCAGAGATATTGAGCAGACAACTGTATGCAACAGTGTAACTAACCTAGTCACTCAACTCCTTGTGGTATACTTGCTACAATCAACTTTCAACCGATTCTTTCTTTATAAAAACAAAGAAAAGAAAAAGAAAGAAAGAAAGAAAGAAAGAAAGAAAGAAAGAAAGAAAGAAAGCTTTTCCCCCTTTTGCAATACCAGGTATATTTAGGCACTCTGGCCTGTATCGCATCTTGCGAACGTATACGTAGGCTACTCATTCATCCCCCTTCTCACCTGGGTCATTAGCCTGTCGGCGCCCGTGTCCTCCTCATCTTTAAAGATTATGTCTGTATTGTAGTTTGGCGTCAGCTCTTTAAAGCGCTCGGAGTTGCGTGTTATCTTGCCCTCGGGACGCCCGCTGGCTCCTAGGGTCTTCTCGGCGACGTTTGGGCTGAACTGCTTGTAGGCAAGCGGGATGAGCTTTTTCGGGAGCCGCCTTTTGCCGTACCCCCTCCCCGGCCCGCAGCCCTCCGAGGCAGGTGCGAGGAGGAGGAGGACCAAGGCACACAGAGAGGCGGTGAGAAGGAGGAAGGAGATCCGCATCGCCCCGGGGGGAGGGAGGACTCTCCCGGGGGAGAGAGATGTCTTCAGTACCTCCGCGGTTTGGCTACCGACTCCATCGTCCGTGACAGTTGCAAATCCACGTCCGAAAAACTCGGATAAAAGAAGCTCAGCACCTCGGCTGCACGGGGCACCATTTGGATACCAAAAACTTTCTAGCTTTTCCAGAACATCGACCCTGTATTGAGAAACTTCGCTCGCACCGCCTTACAGAATCAACAGTAAGTGTGCAGGCTGTAAAGTCCGTGCATTTTAAACAAACAGGTTCAAAGTCGATTTGGTGGGTGAGAGAGTTAAAGAGAGAGAGCGGTTACTGATATCCAAGTTGCAGTGTTGTGGTTTCTCTCCCCCTCTTTCTTTTCCTCTGGGAAACTGTCATAACAGCAGCCACTTTTGCCTGCTCTTTGGTTGGTGCCCTCTCTGGATTGAAGGCTTTTCCTCTCCATATGCTGCCGGCGTGCAACAAGCTGCAGCTTTCCAGTTGAATTGAAGGGATTTGAGTGATCCAAAACGATCTGTTGCCACTTCAGACCGCACCCTGCCAGTCCTGCCCTCCTCTCTCTCCTTTGCTCCCTCTGTTCCTATACTCTGCCACCCACCCCGCCCCTCTTGGGCACAGGGCGCACTGGAGAGTCCTGTCCACACTCTGCTGGCAGACAGGCAAGCAGCAAACACAAGTTTGCCCTTTATTGCTGCCACTTCACATTTCCAGTTGTTGTCTGTGTCTTTCTGTGACCTTGACAGCTCTGTACTCTGACAGCCCTGCTTTTTGTTTTACATTGTAAACAACAATCACAATCAATTAAAGCAATCAATTTCCTGGAGTAGACTGCCACAATTTTTCCCGGCTGCATAAAGATCAAGGGTCATTAGTTGGCTTGATGTTGGATGACTGACTGCGTAATAGGGTAATTACCAGGGGTGAGACATACTAATTGCCTGGATGTTTAGCAGGTAGATTGCTTGGCAGAAAAACTGATTTGCTGACTGACTGACAGATTGTTGAACGGCTAGTTGACTGACTGAGTTACAGCAGGGACAATTAGTCTTAAATGAGTGCTCTAATAAATAACCAATAGTACTAACTTTATGTCAGTTTTCTAAAATGGACATCTTTAATTTAAAAGCTTTTGGCTACTTGGTTCTCTTGCTGCCTATAGGTGAAGCACACATCCACATGCACACACAAACACACACACAAGCAAACCCAACCCCTCCAAATTAGCTCTTCAAATATTTGCCAGCAGAAAATCAGTGGTCTCACCACTGTTTCTCAATGCTGGCTCCTTGGAATGAATTAAACTGTACAAGGCTGAGGCTTTCCACAGTTTACGTTTTATTATTTGTGTCTGTAAACACCGTAAAGTATTTTTTGCTGCAACACTGCTTTTCATGTGTCTTGATGGGACACTGAAAGGCAAATAGAGAGATTCACACAGAGTAAACAGCCATCTATTTTTGTTTTTGCCTTTAAGCTGAAACAGAGCACATACTGACACTTGTGTAAATTCATTAAACTTTTCCTGGTATGGAGCATGCAGACTAGTTCAAATAAATCAAAATTTGTCAGATAGAGGTGTCAGTGTTTTGCCAAATTTGGTTCTAGCTTCGCAAAGTGGAATAGCTCCCATAATGCAGTTTAATCTTATCGGGAACTTTTGCTACTCCAGGAATAAAAAGCTTTTTTGGGGCATGATCAGTGACTTTTCAAAGATATCACTGTTAAGAGTTTCTTTTAATGACTGTTCCTTAAATCGTAGCAGTGTTAACAAATAAAAGAAAGGTTTCACTATTTGGGCAGTAAACTTATTTACTTCCTCACAGCTAAGAAGATCATGAATGTATGGATGGTGTCTGTGAAATTATGATTGAATTAATATAAATGTGCAGTTCTTATATCTCTAGTTCATCCTCTGGATTGCTTACCCTATTAACAAAACATGAAGATGGCTTTCTAAGTGTTTGACATTTCCCCACTCTTCACGTAAAACAGCGTATTTCTTTCACCAGTTTAGCAACCTCATGAAGTCTTCACCAGTCAACTGCTGCCACATGCTGCTACCAGTCAACTTCACAGCCAAAAATCTGTGTCTACATGTGCATACCGCATGATCCAGTGTCATAATTATCAGAGATAATTCAGATAATTCAGGGATAGCCAAGCTAACTGTGCCTCACTGCTTTAAATATCACATTATTGGGAGTTTTTAGTTCCTTTGCTCTCCTAAGCAGCAAAAGACTGAACCCCGAAAATGCTATCATTCACCAAGTTAGCATCTTGCACATTTTTGTTCTTGCACCAGTTGCAGATGCTGATGCAGGTACTGAGATTTTTCAGTCACATGTCAGCTAACCATGCGAGGTTAACTTCTCTGCCATTTTGGATGTGTGGCGATGTAACATCCCAATCACACAGGCCTAGAATCTGAGCTGGCAACCACCATTAACCAGTAAAAATGTGTAGTCTATTCCCTGACTGGTTCTTGAGTGGTTGCTGAAGGTTGATGGAGGTCTCTGTGAAATTGGTTGCTAAAGCTGCAATCACATAGGCAGTCAGTGACCTCCCCTTCCTCCCAACCAACATTTACAAAGGAAAAACTTTCTTGATTTCTTGTGTATGTTGTAGGGTGTATTTCTTGACCTCCTTGGAATTTATTTGGTTTCACTGCTATCAGACTGTCACTGTGCTCTGTAGTTAGTGAATGTCTGTGCTTGCAAACACTCACCAACTCTCCAAGAAACTATAAAATATTTGCTTGAAAGTAAAAGTTGCACCTTTGAAATGTGTTTACTCCAGCGCTAAGGCACAACTTTTACACTGAAGGTGAACTTTCTCCATTTCCAGATTGGGGACTTTTTTATTCTTACTTATAATACACATTACACATTACAATACACATTTTCCCCAGTGGTTGTTTCATATATAATGTGGCGGACAACTTCACGTGTGAAACCTCTATAGGCATTGTAAAGACCTTTGCACCATTCTGACCATAAAGGTGTCATTTATAGCTAAACAGCAATGCACATTTCACTAAAACTGACCTGCTGTGACCACTTACATACACATTATCAGCGGTGGTACTTGTGCTGGCGCCATGTATGTAAGAATTGCTTTTCTTTGTTTATTATGTGTGAGAAGAAATCTATATGCAAATTTGCATGTGCCACACTTGCACAAGCATGTGTTTTCCTGTAACTATCAATAATTTGTGGATGTGCGTGAGCGTGTGTGTGTCATCCTTCCTTTGAAGATCATAAATACAGGCGTGGTTCCAGGCAGGCCCGCTGCCTATTCAGCGTGGCTGTCGACAATGCCTCAGAAGTGGTCACATTCTCCCATCCATCCATCCCTCCCTTCATCCATCCATCTCTCAGTTCTTCTTGGCCTCAAAAGACGACACTATGGCGTTTCAAGAAGACAACATTCTGATCAGATCAAACCAAAGTGGAGCCTGACACACCCCCACCCAAAATCTTGTCTCGCTGTTACTATTCATCAACCTGTCAGTTTCTCTGCTGTACACTATTCGTGTAAACTATTCCTGTCGGGCTCTTTCAGCAGAACTAAAATGGTTCACATAAAGTAAGGTATGAGCTCAAACACACAACCGTAAACGCAAAGACACACATATCTAGGCATGTGTACACAGTATACACACATATGCCAGGCCAGCCGACAAACCAACCAAGCATCAGGCCCTCATTCATTGATGTTTGTTAAAGTTATTAATTTTCTCTGCGAAATAAGAGACCATGGTGGCAGGACAGAAGGAGATGGGTGCCAGCCCCAGAATCTCCCTCTGCTTTCATCTGCTGACACTGAGGCTCAATGAGTCCACAGCCTTTGCATGGGCATCGGGGTTACCCACGCATACCCGGGGCCCTAACCAACAAAGGCTCTGAATCGGGCAAAAGGAGGAAGACACAGATGAAAGAAAATTCCAAAAGGAAGTGAAAAGAAAGGGATGGAAAAGATGTTAGAAATGATTATACAGAAAAACTGAATCATAATGAAAGACAGTGAGAAAATTTAACAAAGCGACTGTGACTATGTCAGGAAATTTGGATAGACAAATGAGAGAGCAAGATGTAAATTAAGAAGTTGATTTAAAAAAACAGAGTTTTTGAATGAGTGTTTGAATGAGTAAGAGACAGCAAATGGCTTGGCACATTAGCTAGTAAACAAGTGAGTTTGGGTTGTTTTTCAGTCAGTTGAAGCTAGCGTGTTTGTGGCTTGTGGTGGCTTGCTGTAATGGGGGTTAAAGGACGTTATGCTCAAGGTAACAACAGCTGGTGGCTAAAACCACCATCCCTCTTCCTCCTCCTCCTCCTCCTTCTTCTTCTGTCCCTCCACACACTCCAGCATCAAACCCCAGACCGCAATAAACACCTAAAACTATGCCTATATGTAGTCGGCTTCTAAGCAGCATAGTGGGAATATATGAAATCTTCTAAGCCTTAATCTTCCAAAACAAGGAGATAAAACAAAGTGGGCATGCTGAGCTTATCTGTAGCCTTTATATATTTTACCATACATTTTTTTTGGCAGTGAGTGCCACTTAGCCAGTGCCAGCAGTTAAGATGGTAAGTTGGAGCTAACATGTCAGCCAGTGAAAACCACACTGACCAAACCTGTCTGTCAATGGTTGAGAATGGCACCAATACTAGTCTTGCTAAAGTCCAGTTCAGTGCAGAGTGTTTGGTTTAAGAGCAGACAGAAGGAAAATAAAAGCAGGATGATATAAAAGTGGAGCCCAGGCTAAATGTGTCTTGGAGTTAGCGGGCTAGGCTAGCCACCGCATGGCTAAAGCAAACAAAGAGCTACCCAGGGGACTGAAGTAGGCTGTGCTGTGCTCTGACATTAAACACATAGCCACTGAGAGATGGAAACACACATGCATGCACTCAAATACATGCATACAGAAGTACCCAACTGCAGGTATAGACACAGCCACAAGTTGTTAAATAGAGAGATCACATGCACGCACGCATGCATGTACATGAACACGTGCAACATTTAGATAAGCATTAATGCTTTTCTACAAGGTTGCACTTAGTAAAGTAAATATAGATATTGCATATTAAAATGCCAATAAAATCCACTCCATTGGGGGGGGGGGGGGGGGGGGTGTTGTATATGGTTATAGAACACGTGTTTTTTCATGTTACAGTGAAATGTTATATTAAAAATGGCCTGCTCCAAATTTGCCATTTCATTCATCGATCCATCCAGTTATCCAGCTGAGGGTTATGGGAGGTGGACTGCATTCCAACTGTCATAAGGTGATAGGTAAAGTATACCCTGGACAGGTTGGCAGTTTTGCTCCATTTGTGTTTTTTTTTTAATTTACTTATTTATTTATTGAAACTCTTTCCATCCATATTTTCAAACTCTTTGACATGTATGTGATGTCAGACAGAGGTGATATCATCTCAGGAACACTGCTCTGGCTAGCTAGCACAGAAGCCTCACCCCCTTGTTATACAAACCATTTGTTTTCAAGGTGCAGCAAATCAGAAGAAAGTTGGTGTAAAAGGAGCATGGCCCTTAAGAAAGAGGTGCAAAAATACTTTGTTTTATATAGTCAGTAATCTGAGAAGATGAACAATAAAAAAAGATTCTTCCTAACTATGAATCATACATAGCTACTCCGTTCCACTCCCAGAATAAAAATATGGGTCTGGAAATGAGTATTATTAAGTGTCCTAATAACACGTCTAGTACTTTGGTAATGTCAACAATAATGCAGCCTAATGCTGCTGCTGTATTCTCAATGTCAAATGAGGGATTTGTCCCTCCTCCCTCTCTACATCCCTCACTCTCTCTCCTGAGTATGTGCCACATCTGTGGGCTCTGTGGTGATGTTTCTCTGCTCAGAATGGATTCACCAGCTCAAAAACGTCCTTATTATATTTATATTTTACTACACCACTAGAAAACCATGCCAGCTGGCCTCCAGAACTTTGGGCAGAAAAAGGGAAAGAAAGTGAAGGGGGAGGAGAGCAAGTGAGAAAGAGAGGGAGGAACGAAAGATGGAGAAAAATGGTAAGACGCAAACAAGCACAAAGACAAAGAGAACAGAAAGATAAAACATAAAAAGTAAACATGTAAGGTGGAAAAGAGAACGAGAGAAATCCAGTGAGAGAGAAAGACAGAGAAAGAGAGGGCACCCTTAAATCAGCTGTGACAACATGATTACCATGCTTGCTCAAAGATAAACACAGAATGAATGCATGAGACAGACATGAAAACAGTAGTTCCATAGAAGTCAACTTTTCAAATAAGTGAAGTTACTGTCACACATAGGTTTTTGTACAGTCACTTGCCCTAATCAGGGATGTAGTGACCTCTGATGACTGGAGCTGGAAGAAGGACATAGAAACTTGGCTTTGAGAGAACACAGGGAAGAGTTGTGTGGCAAGGAGGATGGGAGAATCACAGAGGAACACAGAGAAAGTGAAGGGAAGGGAAGTGGGATGACCGAAAGATCTGTTTAAAAACAGGAAGAGAAAATGCAAACGGAAACACAAAAACAAGCAGCTGAAAACAATCCCTTAGGCTATTTTCACTTCATAGCATTACACTAATTTGTAAGATACCACATTTTTCTTCACATTAATTTTATAGAAAGTGCATTCAGCTAGAACAAGATCTATAGGTTTTTCAACATGCTAGTGCATCATTCCAGAGACTGTAAGGGTCACTCACAGTTCTGCTCTAGGTCCAGCCTGGCAGTTTCAAATGATATGAAGCCCATTAGCCATTATCTCAGGCTGTGGATCTGTGTGTCAGTACAAGTGACGCACAAATGAAACCATGCAGACTCAAGAAATCAAGGCTGGGCTCTGAAGAGGAGATCTCGAGCTTGTTCCTGATGTTGGTGATGCTCACCAGTGCCACAGCTGCAGTTTTGCCAGAGAAAACAAAGAAAACAGAGTCACACCAAGGTAGCTTGTGCTGTTGATTGAATCTTGAAAGCACACAGAGTAATTATGGACAGGTGTAGACATGCTAATCCCTTAAAAACCAAAATCTTATGCAAGCTGAGCTGGGTCCATTCACACAAACACAAAATGTCAAGGAGTGATCCAGACCTCAACCTGACAGTCATATGCAAGATTGCTGTCAATAACCCTAGTGAGATCACCAAAGCAGCAGAAACAAAGCCCTGTTATGGAAATGAAGGAAAGGAAGTGAAAGTATCAAGTGATGAGAAACTCATCATTTCACCTGCAGGAGTGATCCATCACAAAATGCACAATAGAGACCCGGAATATGCAGGGCTGTTTAAAGTGTCTAATGGATAACAGCCCCAGAGAAGTTTTAGGGCAAAATATCTCGACATCTGTTGCCATCAACAACTTATTCTGGGGAGAAGATTCATTTGCTGTGGGTTTCTTTGAAGTGAGATTAACATTTGTTCTGGATAATGTTTTGAATATATTCCAAAGCTTGTATAAAAGTTAATACATATGTGTAAATCCAATAGTAAATATAATTTTGGTTTGACACAGCCCAACTCATTTGGTCAAACAGAAAAAAAGGGATAATATTCTATCCAATTTTTGAAATTTTTACCAACACAACATAAGGATGTGTCACGAGTAACACAGATGATGTTGGAAAATACTGCCAAAGTTACTTCCACAACTATCATCTAGAGCTAAGCTCCACTTCTGGACAAAAGTCAAAAATGAATCTTATATAGGATTAGGATCAGCGCCTGTCTAATGGTGCAGTCACTTCTTTTGTTAAAAAAAACTGAACATTGGAAGTCCAGCTCTTCCAGAACACTTGTTGCACAGGGGGTATTTATAGAAATATACACTCAGATACTTTCCCATGAGGCTAATACTTACGAGAGTGGAACAGCTACTACGAAGGAAGGAAATTGGGACTCTGGAACAATTTTATTGAGCACAGTAGGACAAATCATGATTGTTATCAAAAGGAAGTGATACTGGCTACTCCCATTAGAACTGAAAGTACAATAGCCACTGTGAACACTAAAAGAAACTATTTTTTTTTCATATTTTTAGAACGATGAAAAAAATGACACATTGTAACTAACACTTTTACTCCATCTGGTGGGAATCAAAGCATTTAAATCATAAGATTTTCCACCTAACAGGCTTTATGTATACATTTGCAGACATAAGATTCAAAACTAAGAAAGAATATAACAAACTGTTAACGGACATCTATAGACAGTACAGATGCCAACAATTTTAGGACAGTTGTTTCTAGATTTTTAGTAAGCAACAACTCCACTAAAAGATGTTTACATTCATAACCAGAAACATACTCGAAGAGTTTTGTTACTATTTTTTGTGTAAATAAAAGTTTTTGAGGCAAGAATGGCCAGAATAAAAGGATAAAAAATTAAAGTTGAATCATGAAAAACAAGAAAGAAAGAATAAAAGGGATCATAAAGAGAAGAGAGCAAAGAAAGAGGGCAAGGAAAGAGCAAAAGAGAAAGATGGATGGCTATGAAGACTGGTACTGATCAGTAGCTCTTTTTGTGATGCGGCTTCCAGCTTCCAGCCCACCGATTGGTCAGCTGCCTAACTCGGAACATGCGTCCCCACAATCCCTCAGCACCACTTCAATCCCACCACACTGGTTTACCACTCTGCGGCTCAAAACAGTGCCTGCTGGCATGGGCAACATATCAATAAATTCATTACACATTTATACTTAAATATTTATACTGCAGCAGTGTGTTTTGCACAGAGATGGTATTTATAGTATATGTGTATGTGTTTGTGTGCGTCTGTGTGCACTCGTATTTATAGCACGGTGTCACACCGTGGCTCTGCGCTGCGGTGAGACAGATGTCTGGGTTGGGGGTGGGGGCTTCTGGGTAAGGTTGGGGGGTGTATAGTAACAGAGAACAAGTGGAAAGACTGGAGTCTTTAACATAGATATATAATAGAGGCAGAAAGGAAATCCAGCTATGACAAAAATACAAATGTTCAGCGAACACAAGGAAGTGGTGCACAGTAAGTAAAAGTAAATGTAACAACTGGCCAGTTTCAAATAAATAAAAAGCTGATAACCATTCAGTACTACTGCAACCACAAAACAACAGAAAAAAAGGGAATGAAAAAAGGGTCAAGCTGATCAAATTTAAAGAAATTAAATATTCTTGTATGGCCTCTGCCAGTCCCACCCATAGACTCATTTGTGCAAAGACAGAAATATTTATTCCGTGAACAAAAAGAAACTGGGGAAATTACATGGCGTTTTATTGTTCTTCTGTTTATTGAATGAAGACATTCACATTCAGAGGCCCTTTTGGATACTTCACTATTGTTTGTATGGTTACAATGGTTTTCATAAAGTCCATTGAAAACTCCAGTGTACCACTACGTGACATCCAGAACTCGGCAAATAGGGTGAAAAGGCCACAGAGACACCAGAGAACCCTCTTAGAAGCTGCTGGTTGGAAACCCAAAGCTGAAAAATAAGTTAATGAAGAAGGGGGAGTTTTAGCATGCACCATATGTTAAAAAATGAATTCCACATTAAACTGTTTTTGTGATGTTCACTTAATCTCACAGATTCCTGGTGAACAACACACATCAGGATGATTACAATAAAGCGGTAGCACTATCACAAATCGAGGTTTGAAGTTCTTGCTTTAGAAAGTTTCTTGTCCTTTGGTTTAATGAATGTGTTTAATCCATCTTCACAATATTAAACTGTACAGTTTTTCCAGAGATTCGTTTATAGTCTGTCTGAAATAGAAATTAGTGTACAGGATTCACAGGACAGTGTTTCATTCAAGGATACGGCATAAGTGTGCATTTGACCTGATCAAAGCACAAGTCATTATGCA
The DNA here is from genome assembly GCF_057382095.1 of Aulonocara sp. 'chitande type north' Nkhata Bay. Lineage (NCBI taxonomy): Eukaryota > Metazoa > Chordata > Actinopteri > Cichliformes > Cichlidae > Aulonocara > Aulonocara sp. 'chitande type north' Nkhata Bay. The sequence goes on along the minus strand of NC_141359.1, from coordinate 27,685,205 downwards.
GACCTAACATGTGACAGTACAGTTTATATAAGTTATACATACAATTTTTCATCAAGACCACAATTGCACATCAGGATACTTTATTAAGTTTGACCAAAAACGTCATCTATGTTAGAGGAGGCTCATTTATAGATGGTTTTGAGAATTAAGGTCCTCACATTCAAATGCCTGTTTCAAGACAAAGGCTACAGATGGGTTGAAGTATTTAACTGTTATGATTTACTACATTCTAAGCCCCTTAGGGTTCTAAATGATCTCTTACCTAAGCTACATAAGCAATACATATTTTAGTAGCTTCTACCTTCCCCCAGGCTTCTGTTAAAACATGTTGCACACATAGGCCTATGAAAACAAGACAGCAAACAACAGCTTCATACATGGCTTTGACTTCATACATGATCAACAACCTCATTACCCCATATCATAATTATACCTCCATTCCCCAAAACAATATCTGAACTCACTTTCCATGAAGCATATCAGCATCAATGAAAAAGATAGCCATATTGGAATTAGCACAACTACTGTATTTCATTCTGATTTTAAGCTGAAGAAGAATCATATCTGAGTTCTTTGCAGTACAGTATGAAATCTTGGAAACCCAACTCTTCTTCAAATTTTTGCAAAAGTCACAGTGTTGTCATATGTGCATCCAAATATGGCAGTGGCCAACAAGGGAGAAGGAAATTAGCACCGCTACTCTTAATATTTCATCTAAAAAAGAAGAGGTGCCCTTGTTATGTAGGGCACAAAAATCTTTCATTTTTGATTAATTTGATCGTGTTTGGAATAAAGATTTTTCCATTGAAGTGTCTTCAGAAACATAACATATAAACCAATAATCTCTGGCCCCACTCAGCACTTTTGACTTGGAGAAGCGAGCAGCAGTTTTTAGATGTGAGAGAGAGCAGAGTGAGATGATGTGAGAGTAAGAGAGGTTAACAGGGAGAGACACAAACTCAGAGACAGCAACGGACAGACCGAAAAATTAGGGGCTCTACTGACCAGAAACTGCTGTGACTCAGACAAAGTCAACATCTTTTCTGACATCACTGACCATCAGCTCCATCATTTCAACTTTAAACGCTTTGATGGCTCAAACAACCTTCATTTGTCTCAACCCACAAGAGTTTTACGACTGGCAGTGAGACAGAGGTAGTCCTATAGCACTGTAAACTTTATGCTACATCCAAACACATTAAGAGGGTTTTTTCCTTTTTTTTTTAAGTCAAATGATTTCACTCAAATGCTAAATTCTAGTTTTGGGGTGAAAACGTGGTCAAACCTAAATGATGAGCTTGGCATCAGCAAAGGAGGATTTTTTTTTCACTGACTGCGTAGTTAGACAGGGGTGCTCTGAATAAAAGGTCTGTAGAGTGACATGAGAGAGGTAGACAACTGACCACAGGCGTCCTGCAGGCACCAGTCAAATATGCACAGACTTAATTAACACACTAAAAAAAACCTTTACAAGTGTAGCAATGTGATCCTTGATAATTTTTTATAGCGGGAGAGAAACACGGATGTATAGATCTTCTTTTTCTTCTTTCAGCTCCTCCTTTTAGGAATCACCACACTGGATGATTTCATTATATCTCACTCTATCCCTTGCGTCATTTTGTGTCACACGATCTGTGCTAAAGATTTATATATATTTTTGTTTGTTTGTTTTTTGCATAACAAAGTAGTGAAAAAGGCTGAATGAAACAGTCTGGAGTTATTTGTTAAGGTATGCCTAAAACTGAGGATAACAAGCCACATAAGACTGAAACAGTACACCATGTACGTTGGAGACATTTTAATTAAAACTTTAAATGGCACCTACTGTAAAAAAAAAATTAAAAAAAAAAATTTCACAAATAAATAAATTGCACAATATCTAAAATTGATGAAATATTATAGTTATGAGACTTTAATGATCTCCGATCTAGTTCTAACACAAAAAGGGAAGAGGGATTTTAGGGTTTAAACTTGTGGTAATCAGCATGGGGGGCCAGGCAGGGAAGGAGGAGGGGGCTTCGGGGTCTCAAACTAGCAGCCTGTAATCCTGACACGCTGCCTGCACCAATTATAAGGGCTTCAAACACGACCGGTGGGAGGAAAAAACATGACCAGGGAGACCAGACTAGCGCCGGGGCGTATTTAGCAACATACAGGCAGACTGTAATTACATATATGGCCAACAGAGAGATTTAATGACTTTTTCCTCCTTCTACTGATTGACAAGGCAGAAGGATGAAGGGGGGTATGGTTGGATAAGGCAGCAAGAGAGAAAGAGCACAAGTCTTACTGTGTTATTTCGGGAGGGAAAAAATCTGGATGTTTGTTAACTGGGGATTATTATTATTATTATTGTCCCATCAGTAGACTTACTGTATTATGTGATCAGCTTGCCAGACAGATCGTGATAACACTTCATAATAACCATCCATCCATCCATATTCTTCCACTTATCAAATTTAGGGTCATGGAGGGGTAAGGGCCATTATAGCTATCATAGGAGAAGGTGGGGCACATCCTGTGACACATCACTGTCACAGGGCTAACACAGAGGGACAGACAAGCATTCACATTTACACCGGATTTCCATCCATCCATCCATTCATCCATCCATCCATCCACTTATCTGATTCACGGTTAAAGCTGGGCTGGAGCCTATCCTGTCATAGGGTGAGAGGCAAGGTACACCCTGGATAGGTCGCCATTATATCACAGGACTAACAGAGAGACAGACAACCGTTCACATGCACATTCACACATGGATAATTTAGACTTACCAATTAACTTGCATGTCTTTTTACTGTAGGAGGAAACAGGAGTACATGTCATCATCCAAGTGAGTGTCTGCTCTTTTGGTGTTTTTCTGCATTGGCTCTGGTTTTCTTGTATCCGCCCATGGGGACACAGAGCCCTGTTTTCACACCTGCATAATCCACCTCCAGGAATGACAATTAGCAGGCCAGCATTATAAACCAGCCCCACTTTCCACTCAATGCCAGTTCGTCTACAACCCCACAATTTCTTCCTAGACCCAGACTTGACTCACCTGCACGATTTTCTCCTGAATGCCAGTCACATCGCATCAAACTCACTGTTTCAGTCTGTGTGCTCATTCCTCAGAGCCACCACTACTCAATCACTTTCACCTGCCTGCTATCCGGCTCACCGTGCTCTTCGGAATCCCTTGAAATAAAAGGTTGGAGCATCATACTCATTCAGGTGGACACTCCCTCGATTCACCCGCTCACGGAGAGTACAGTTGGGTAACAAATCAAAGGAGAAAAAAAAGTGGTACTGGCCCACCAAACAACCACAGATCAACTTCAATGAGTGAAACATATTTTCTAAAAGAGTTTCCTGTGATGATGGTGGTTGAGAGAACTATCTAAAATGTTGACCCCAAATCTCCAACAGGCACTGAACTGGATTATGATCTGGTGAGTGTGATCGCAAGTTGATACTCATCAAATCTTTAGTGACCCCTTATGCCCCGTGGATGTGGACGCTGTCATCCTCAATCATCAGCCTGGAAACCAGTCCTATACAAAAAAGGAATATTCCATCATAGGTTAAAGGCAATCACTGAGAACAATTTTTTGTTAATTTGAAGCAACGCTTAACTCTAAGGAGTGGACCCAAACCAACCTAGCCAAATTAAGCTGGGATGGTTTGGGTCCTCTGCTCTACACATGGACAGCTGGAGACACCAGCTAGTCATTCCTGTTATACGCCTTTGAAGTCTGCCTGAAGGTTTTTAACCACGTGCTATGTTTTACTAGTGGGCGTCTGTACCCCTACAGCAAGTAAAAAAGTAGCCCAAGGAAAGCAAAATACATTTATGGCATATTTATCAGGGTTGATAGAGATGACCAGACTTCAACTAACTTCAATTTGTGCCGCTCCTTATACAAAGAAGTAACTTGGAGTCCTGCTGGTAAGCTTTAGATTTGTAGCTGTACTGTGTTCAGATAAGCATCAGTCATGTTTAACAACCAAAGTGAATTTGTACTCAATTTGTTCTCATTTTTTTTTTTACATATTTATCATTTATTTCTTAATCAGTTAAGACCCACAGAGACATGATGTTTTCATATGTTGCTTGTAGATAGCGTGCTGCTCTTGTTTACTCCCTTCGATCTTACATCATTACAACCACAGCAACATAATAACAGCATGCACTGCAGACACACACACACAAGCAGACATGCACACACACATCTCATCCCATCCTTTCATCGCACACCACATTCACACTTCCCGTAAAACCCTAGCTTCTTAACGATGGGTAGGAACCCAAGATGGGTCACAGCCCTATTTCCGGTGGGTTGCCACATGATAAGGAGTCCTCACATTGTTTAAAGAGTAAGCATCACACACTATATTTCTCATTTTGGTTTAAAGGAAAGAAAAAAAAACAGTTAAAAACATCCTCTTTTATTGATGATAGAGCTTTCCAACCCCCATCTCTCATCTATCCCCAAAATGTTTTGGTCTCTAGCTTTAACTTCTCCCTTTGAATCTCCATAATCCTTCTCTCTCAAGATATACCACAACCATGGAAAAGACTGCATAATTGCTGATTATTACAGGAAGGGGTTACCATACACGGCTGTACAGAGCACAGTTGTTCAAAATGGACTTGCATGCACAAGCATATTGCCTAGGTTGAGGACAAAGTTTCAATTAGACAGTCAGGGTTTTGTTTGTCACTAATCTGTTTTTGGTGAACCAACATAAATAATATTTCAGCATTTTTTACCAAAAAGCATAACTTCTGAATCCCTGGTGAAAGATGAAATAGGTTATAATGGGCTTCAGTTGCTTCTGCTGTGAAAAAAGTAATAGACCGATTTGATCCTGAGAAATTAGTATTAGCAATCAGGAACAACACACAAGTTGCTGTAACTTGTTGAGGATGTGTGGGGTTGTCACAAATTCATTGACAGTTACACTGTATGGATAAAAGTATTAAACCACACTTTTGTGTAATTGTTGAATCCAAATGTTTCAATCAGTCGCATTGCCACAGGTGTGTAAAATCAAGCTCCTAGCCATGGCGTCTGCCTCGACAAACATTTGTGAAAAAATGGGCCTTCCTAAAGAGCCCACTGGTACTGTAATATAAAGTAATGTCAGTTTATGAAATTTCTTCCCTCCTAGATATTCTATGATAAACTCAACCTCAACAACTCATTGACAAAGTTGCAGAACATGTGAAGTCACAGAGCTGGGTTGCTTAGTCCCGATGAACGTAGCACATGTGTCACGGACCCGGTTCCGGGGACTCGAGGTCCGTGAACAGTGAGGACCATTATTGTTATTATTATTGTATTGGATGTATGTTTGCTGCACTGTGCTCTTGTGTTCCATGCTGGTGTGTGTACGTGTGGGTGTCTGCGGGTGTGGCTGAAGGATGAAGGACAGCCACCTGCAGACCTGATGGGCGTGGCCCTGCCGGCTGCCGGTCACGCCTAGGTTCTCACACACCTGCTTCTGATCAGGCTCGTCGGGGGAGCTACTTAACAGAGCGATGGAGCTTCCTCCGGCGCAGGATCGTTGAGTTAGACTCCATGTCAGTGTTTAAAGTACTGGTCAGTGTATGCCTGCTGGAGTTGGTGCCATAACGGCGGTGTCTGTTGTTTTTTCCTCAGGAGAGCGGAACACGGGACTGCAGGACGCACAGGGTGTGCGCAGGCACGGGAGCAGAGAGCACGGAATACCAGCACTTGGGAGAAGGCACAACACAGGAGTTGAGGGAGCACTCTGGAGACCTATTGCGTGGTGTACATTTACCCCCACTGTAAATAAATGCACTGTTCATTGCACTAAGTCCAGCGTTTGGGTCCTTTCTCCAACATTCCCCACGGTCTGCCAGCCAGACCGTGACAACATGAATGTCACTGCAGATTTCCAAACCTACTCTGGCTTTAACAGTGCAAAAACTGAGTTAGGAGCTTTGTGGTACAGGTCTTCATGGTCAACCCACTGCAAGCGGAGTGCAAATTTCTGATGTCCAAATAAATGTCTAAATGTCTGATGGAGTCGTGTAAAACATGTCACCACTGGACTCTAGAGCAGTGGAAATGTGCTTTCTGGAGTAACAACTTAATTTTCTCTATTTTTGTTGCATCCTGATAAATAAGTCTGGTTCTGGTGAATGCCAGCAGAATGTTGCCTACCTGACTGCAATGTGTTAGCTGTGAAGTTTGGTGCAGGTGGAACAATGCTATGTTTTTTGTTTGTTTGTTTTTTCTGGGGCTGGCCTGTGCCCCTTATCCCTTTTGTGGTAAAAGGGATGCATGGCTGGATGACTTATGCATGGAAGAAACTGACTCAAACAGCTCTGGAATGATGCAGAATGGAGATTGTGAGCCAAACCCCAAAGTCCAACATCAGAGTCTGACACAAATGCACTTTGGATGAACAAGCAAATATTCCCACAGACACACGCCGAATTCTTGTAGAAACCCTTTTCAGAAGAGTAAAAGCCAACTCCATATTGACGCCGATGGATTTCGAGTGGGATGTCATAAAAGCTCCAGTAGTGGATAAGTGGCTCATTACTTTTGCTTGTATAGTGTGTTTTGTGATTACCAGCCAGTCTTACAAAGGTAAGACTTAGTTAATTGCCCACAATTCAGAAAATGCACAGAGAAAAAAACACATAGCTAAATAAAATGTAAAGATATTGCTTGTATTTACAACAGTCACAGAGCAATGAGAGTATCCCTTTTTGAAAACAGCAAGGCCTTATGCAACCATTCTAATGAGACTGCTGAGTCAAATTTGACCAAATCTGATCCTTAGAATGTATTTCACAGTTGAAATGTAAGAGAGGATCTTTTAAAAGCAGCTCCATCTCTCATCATACTTAAAAACAGTCTGAATATTCATAAAGGTACAGATTTCCTTCAGTAAACTGTTCAGTGAACTGTACCTCAAAACTGTTCGTTATAACCTTTTTTACATGATTTTAGCAAACTGGAATAAATATCCCTTAAAGACCCCTCCAAATAATTAAAATAAAATAAAATACCTAGCGAAACTCCTGGAGATAATCCATACAGAAAGAGAGAGAACATGCAAACTCCAGAGAGGCCAGCTGGGACCTTTGTCTGCTCTGGGAGCATGGGGTACAGTGGTTAGCAGAGATGGTATTACAGTAATGTGTTACTTGTAACGTGTTACTTTAATCTGATTACTTTTTTCAAGTAATGAGTAAAGTAAGGAATTACTTTTGTAAAAAGGTAATTAGATTACTGTTACTTTCCTGTGAGCACGCTGCATCACTGTGTTACTTAACCGTGATTTTGTTTGTCTGAAAGTGACAAAAACATTAGTGTCCACTGTACACTAATGTTTTTGTCTTTCTGCAGCAAAAAAATTTAACTTCAAATCTGAGCAAGCATCTAGTACACTGCCACGGGAACATGAAATCACACAGAAACCCCCAGATCCCCCCCACTGACATGACCGCTGTAGCACTAGGAAAACCTCCATCCACCCCACTCCTGCTAAACAGGTGAAAATAGATTTAAGAGCATGGTTTTTTGCTGTGTTTTACTTGCATCTATTTGAAAGAGTCAGTGTAAACACAAAACATATTGTATTTTATATGATGAAATATGTAGAAAATAGCTTTAAATGTTAAACAAATTTCTTCAAGCCAAAGACTGTTGCATATAATTTATATTTTGCTTGATGCAATGTGCAAAAAGTTAAAAGATTAAAACTAATAAAACAAAGAGACTTTTTCATTTGATTTAATTTTATATGATGGATTATACAGAAAAAATAGAATTGGGCTGAAAGGTCTATTGCTTTATTAAGTATTCAGGTTGTGTATCGTGTTTTTGAAAAGTAACTAAGTAATAAAGTAACTAATTACTTTTGAAAATAAGTAATCGGTAAAGTAACAGGATCAGTAATTAGTAACTAACTACTATTTTCAAGTAACTTGACCAACACTGGTGGTTAGCACCGTCACCTCACACCAAAAATATCCATGGTTTGAATTCACTAGCCAGCTTTAACATTACCATAACAGTATAAATAAACTACTTCATTCTCAACTTCTATTTGTTAACAACTTTGATAATTTTGTTTAGTTTTAACATTTTGCACAAAGGTAACAATAAGAAAAAAGTACTGCTGTCTTAGTTTAAGCCATAGTTTCTGCTAAACCTAGGCCGAAAGACTTTGACGGATGGACCAGGAAGCAGGTATGCCAAAAGCATGGCAAGCTGTCATTGGTAGGCTTTCAGACTGCCCAAAATGATGGTCCCAAGTGCTAATGTCTGCTCTGCAGACAACAAAATAGATAATTTCTTCTGAGGTTTACCAAGCATAACTGCTTTCTTCTTTGCAGAAACATAGCTTAACAATAATATCCCAGATGCTAGCTATTTGCTAGCATCTGGGATGTCACAATGCAGACATAACCTCAGTAAAGCATGTTAAGACTCAAACTGGCAGTATGTGTTTAAGTGAGTGATGCTTGGTGTCATTTGATGAAGTTAATATTTTTACTTTTCCAGCTGAAACATTGTTACTGTCTTTGCTTTGGCATAGCACCTAAAACAAAGGTATTCGTTTTTTGATTTGTTTAATTTTGTTTTTACTCAACTATCAAAATCTTTCATTAGAATGAGATAAATAAATATTGTATTTTCCTACAGTTTTAGTCATTTAAAAAAACTATGAAGTAAAACTTATAGAATATTAATTGTTTTTTACTATGTCTTACTGTTTTGGTATCACTTAAAAGGATCCACAAACTCAAACATGATGCAAAGGCCATGTCCCTATATGCACGTACTCTCTTCTTCTTTCTCTCTCACACACATGTACACACACTTACATACATCTTGCTCCCAGCAGATGTTTCATTCACCGCTGCCTTCCCAGAAACCCACAAGTGAGCGTATTTTCCCGCCGCAGGGTCGGGGAGCAGAACCACTGAAGAAGACCGCTGCACCCCAACATAAAACAAAACACCAGAGGGAAAAAAATGTACAGAAAACCTTTCAAAAAGGAAAGGAAGGGAAAAAAGCAAAGGATTTTCTAATCCATCCTTTATTGAGGTGGCTGGTTTTCGGCAGCGCAACCTTTTTTATGTGTGAGAAGACTGGCCTGTAATTTGGGTAGCCACGGCAACCAGAGGGACTTGTAATAAAACGAGACTCTATTCTGGGATGCTCTGTAATAATGGACGCCACCATCCACTCCTCCTGTTAGAGATGGATGGATGGATGGATGGATGGATGGATGGATGGATGGATGGATGGATGGATGGATGAATGGATGGATGGATGGATGGATGGATGGATGGATGGATGGATGGATGGATGGATCACCTAGTCTATAGACTGAAAGCAAGATGGACTGTGGATATTTAACTACTTAATCATATTAGTCAGTCAGGCTCACACTAACTATATCATTCAGTACTGATCCTTATGCAATTCTAGTTTTGATCAATACCTGATAGAACTTCCTAACTTCTGAGTTCTACCAGGTACCAGGTATCTACCAGGTCATTATGCCCTTCAACACCGCACAAGTCAGTGTGGTTAAATTTCTGTATTCAGACACCTCTCTATAATCTCCACGCCATGTTAACAGTCACCCATTATGCCAAGGCCATAATTAGGAAATCACGTTGGCATATACATCCTGTCATTAGAAGTGTCTATTGCTATTGCATTGTAATTACATTTTAGTAGGTTGTTATTACACCATTTAGAAGCTGTCCGTCTTACCTCAATCTCCTCCTTAATTGGTTATGTTGGTCTGTCCCGCCCCCTGGGTCCGCCTACCTCTTTGACGGAACATTCCAGCAGTCTAAGCATTTTAAACTGGAGTATTACAACCAAGTCTAATATGCCACAGAATGAAAGAAATGAAGAAGAGGAAAAAATGTGGAAGAGAGAGGGAGAGAAATTAGAAAAAAGACTTGGAAAAGAGAAGTTTTTAAAAAAGGATCAAGAAGACATGAAAGAGGGAAAAGGGTGAAAAACACAGTTTTTGTGTTGCATGACAGATTCCCTCCCAGCCAACCAAGGCTTGTCCTTTAATACCCAGAAGCTTTAATGTGGCTTCTCAACGATTGCACATGGGGCAAAGCTGACCACATTTCTGCCATGCTGCTTATTATACTGCATTGCTCACACTCACACTGCATATATGTGTGTGTGTGTGTGTGTGTGTGTGTGTGTGTGTGTGTGTGTGTGTGTGTGTGTGTGTGTGTGTGTGAGAGAGAGAGAGAGAGAGAGAGAGAGAGAGAGAGAGAGAGAGAGAGAGAGAGAGTCTAAGGTAACAGCATACACATGCTTGCTGAAAAGCTGTGGCAGTCATGCAGAGAAGGCTGCACTGAGACTTGCTTGTCTTAATTTGTCAACACATTGGTGATGGATGAGAGAGAGGGAATCAGGAGGACAGCAGGAAAAAGAAAATAATATTTTTTGGATTTCATGCAAGCATCGTGAGTGTTTAAGGAGTGGTAAAGTTTGTAAAAGTCAGCATTATATATACATATATAAGACAGTAATATATATATAGATAGATAGATAGATAGATAGATAGATAGATAGATAGATAGATAGATAGATAGATAGATAGATAGATAGATAGATAGATAGATAGATAGATAGATAGATAGATAGATAGATAGATAGATAGATAGATAGATAGATAGATATGTATACATGCCATTTGGCTCGGTTTGAAATAGACAACTCTGAACTAGAAGCTTCTAATGCTACTATAAGAGTATAACTATAATAAACTGTCAAAAATTAGGTTTATGGGGGTCACTTAAAAAATAAAAACACGAAGACCTAATATAAATCGGAATAACACACAGGGGCATACTTTAATTGTAGGTAATCCCAAGTATACCGCATCATCATGTGTGTGCTATACAGACTCACCCACGCAAATAAACACACTGCATGAGTTTTCCACCACTCTCAAAGGCAAGAATAGAAGGATGAATGAGAGGAAAATGAAGGATGGAGACTATGACATGGAGCAAAACATGTGTTCCTTTCTAACTGACCACAAGGACTTCCTCTTTATGATCTTCGTGACCAGCCTTGTGCATACAGCATGTACACACATACACACTTAAGCATACACATAAAATGCAACTTCCTAAAACTTGTTATTGACCAGATCTGGTTTTTTAAAAATCCCATAAATGATTGTATCTAAGCCAATCGTGCAATTATTTCAAAACCATGAAAAACATTTTTTAAGGCAAACAAAAATACATATTCTGACAGGATTTTAGTTCATAAAGACAAAGTATGAATAAAAGATATGCAATCACAGATGTCACTCAAACCTTAACAATTATTGATAAATTATTTGTAAATCTTTTCCATCCATCTATCAATACATCCAATTTCTGCAACAGAAGCAGCAGTCTAAGCAGAGATGCCCAGATCCCTCCAGTCACTTCCCCCAGCCCTTCCAGGGGGGACCTGAAGTTATTCCCAGCTAAGAAATGTTAGCTCTCCAGCATATCTTGAGTTTTCTAACAGGTTTCCTCCAGATTGGACATACATGAAACATGACATCTAAGATGAACCTGGTGGAATCCTATGCCCACTCCTCACACTATCTCTTAAGGTGACACCCTAGGGAGGAAGCTCTGACTGACTTCTGTATCTGTGATCTTATTCTCTACTCAGAGTTTGTGGCCATAATTAAGAAACAACTGGATCAACTAGTAAATCAAAATTTTGCTTTCTTATTCAACTCCTTCTTCAACTTAACCTACCAATAGAACCTATCAATTGCTACTGACACTGCACCATTCCCTCTTTCCAGTCCACTCCTCCTCACTCCTGAACAAGACCCTAATATACTTGAATTCCTCTGCTTGGGGCTGAACTTCTCGCCAGTACCCAGAAATGTAGAAAGGTGGTCTAGAGGCAACCAAACATGAAACCCTCCACCGCTTGGCTGCGCCTAAAAATTCTGTCCTAAAAGTCAGATGTATAATTGGTGGCAAAGGGTAGCCCAGGCAGAATCTAACATCCACAGCAAACAGGTTTGACTTATAGCTAGTATTCCAAATCATGCTCTTAACTGTACAAGTATTGAACAGGCCATAACAATGGTGCAGATTGCCCCAACAGATCTCCCAAAAACACCTCTACAGTGAGATATTATATTACTGTCTTCAAATAGTCTATTTTGAAAATAAAAATACATACACATGTATATTTATGTTATGCAATATATATATTGATTGTCCGTGCATATGTATATTGCTGTACATCAGAGTGAATTGTGCAGAGATTTGTGCAGTGTGTAATGGCTGGTTGTGCAGGCCAACTACACAATACACGTTTCCTTGTAGTGTTTAGGATGTTGTGTTGCTAGATCTTTACATAATGTACTGTAAATATTACCAAAAACCCATTAATATTACAGTAATATGCTTTTTCATTGAAAGTATTCATTATGCAATAATAACACATCTGAAATTTGTAAATAGACAAATTATGTCAGGGAAAATTGCATTTAGTTGTTTCACTTTCAGAGTACAAATTCTAGTCTGTCATGATTTGACATTTACAGGCAATTAGCACCACTACAGTGTTTCTTCTGTGATTGGTCAAGAAACCAGTTATATTCATTCATATTGATGACTGTAGCCTGCTTTATTTGATTTTTGCTACCATCTGCTGTTCAAAAGTCAAAACACCAACAGAGAACAGTTTTCTCTAGCAAATGAATTTACAAATTATCAGGCAGTACAGAGGTGGGTATACGGTAATATTCAGTTAGTAGATATGAAAGATGTTTCTCTGGTCAACAGAGCTGCATTAAAACTAGATTAAAACTGCAGTAGTTAATTGATTTTGGCATGCGCAATATTAATTTTATCAGTAGAATCAATATTCACTTCCCAAAACAATAATAGTTAGCAGTCATTGTGAAAGAGATAATGAGTCTCTATAAGTCTATATATCTATATTTACATCTATGATAAACCCAACAGATTTTGTTCAGAATCTCCAAATATCAACAGTCACGCGTACACACAGAAACTGTGCAAAGCTTATTGTAGCTCAGCATTCAAGAACATTGGTCAGCGAGCTCTAAAAAGTTGTCAAATGGCCAATTATAGACAGCCAAATAGGGCTGGAGGTGTGTGTGTCTATATATTTGTGTGCGTGCGGGTATATGTGGACAGGAAGTGGTGGTGGCTGGTTTGAGGTCAGTGGCAGGAAAGAATGGTAGCTATGCTGTTGCTCAGACAACGGCTGGTCACAGCTCAAGCTTTTGGTTTCCTGACACACTGCAGCCTGAAACCGCATCACACCATCACTCCTTCCATCCGCCCATACCTGGTGCATTTGTGCCATCGATAATTTTAAAAGTAATGATTATATTTTTCATTTTACCATCATAATGTTTCTCTATTTTTATGCCTTTTTTCTCACTCCATCCACCCCACATCCCATAACACTCCATCAAACCACTCTATGCCCAGTGGCATCTGCTTCCTTACTAAATCCTGCTCCACCCTTCTCTTTAAACATTAAACACTGAACAACAGCGTGACCACAGGAACTAAAAGGCCGTGTTTCTGTGCTGTTTACTAGCCTGAGGAATACCACATCCCTCTCATTCAGAACTGGGCCCACAACCATCTACAAAAAAAAATGAGGCACGAAAAGATATGACCACAGTGAGGAAACTCATCATGTATGACACCTTTTTCACATTTTTGTGACCATAAAAACAATGGCAAGAAGGCATTGTGTAAGACAAGGAATACTGTAAATGTATAGGGCAATGGCTGCTACTTTTTCATTTGCTAAAAGCACATTTTATATCATGTTTAACCAACAAACTAGTGTTCTAGCCATATAAGAAAGCAAGCATTTGTTTTAACTGCACAGTCCTTTTTTACGAAATAAAATGTTGAAAGATACTTTGCAATAGGCAATACACAGCATACAAAGCAAGAGCTAAATGTAACACAATTAAAGAAAAAAAATCAAAGCCTACATATATTTAAAAAAAAACCCATAAAACCAAGAGAAAGAAAGCAGAATTGGATTCAAGACTAAATTAAAGGGAGAAATACTGAAATAAGACTAACGCAAAATAGGTAAAAGTTCCAAAAACACAATGCAAAAATTCAGATAACTGTCTACATATATCACACTCACTGCTTATTATCATTCAATGGACGTTTACACTTAGGAGAACATTTACACACTTGGGATTTTGCAATAAGACCAACCGTTTACAAAGTATAGGGTGGAAACGAATGAGTGCCACAATCCAACCAGCAGATGTCAGTATTGCCAAAAAAAAGGTGTCGAATAAGCTATGCAAAGGGTAATGGGTTCAACAATGAGGAGTATTGCATGGAAAGCTGCTTTGCAACTTGTAGACACACCTTGTGCAACTATTTCACACGTGCAACCATGTTATGTTTTTTATGTTTTTGCATAATCACGAGGGAAATCCCCTTAATTCTGTAAGATCTGAACATTAACAATTATGCTAAAACTAAAAAAAATACCTATATATTCGGTGTCATTGATTGCAGAGTAATTTGCTATTGTATATATATATATATATATATATATATATATATATATATATATATATATATATATATATATATATATATATATATATTGTCTTTGCTTTAGTCTCGTGAGATCGAGTGTGGGATAATAACAGCTTAATACGTACGTATAATTTGCCTAGATGCAAATACTAAAACGCCCAAATGATCACCGAAACCAAAAGCACAGACCCAAAGCAAACCATTTTCCCAGCCGTGAACTGCGCGTGCGCAGAAAACAGGCACCAGTCCACTGCCAGCTCAGCTGACAGCAGCAGCGGCGGCGGCAGTACTCTGGCAGCCTATAACCATGGCAGACTCTGTAAGTAGAGAAGAAGTAGCAGTGATTAGTAATACCGACATCACTTCCACGGAATCTGAGAACAACATCATAAATACGGTCGTACCCTTTGTTGTTCTTCATAATAACCATACTTGAGGTTTAAAAATCTTTTTTGTTTTTACTGCTGAAAACCTTTCAAATAGGGCCTAATTTAATGTTAGCCAGTTGGAGCGTCGAAGACTTTTCCACTGTTTCTACAAAAAGCCTGCGGAGTTTTATGAAACGTTCACTGGCTTCCCCCGCTAGATTTAGCTTACTCCCTTCTGCGGCTTAGCGTTAAATTAATTAAATGACTTAAAGTTGCTTCTGCGAAGACTGTGTCAAACTTTAGTCCTAAACTTTAGTCTTCCTGACGTTAGCTTGCTAGCTATTAAGTCTGAACGCTAAACCTAAGTTTATGTTAGCCATGTTGCCCATTCTGCTCTTTGAGTGCTAACCTGTTAGAAAGATTGAATTCCGAATACTAAAGCAACTTTCCCCCCCAGTATTTCGGTGATTATGGTCTTGTCTTGTGACCTGCACACGCCTGCCATAACTCTGTGTGCTGTACTATTGTTATAGTATCTCCAGCTAACCAAAACAGATGACCCTTATTTTATACTCAAGTTTAATGCATATTTCTGTTCTTTTAGCCCCTGTCCGTTGCCGCTAACACTCTTCCATATGTTTACCTTTTTTTGACTTCCATACTCATAATTTATTCTGGTGTGTGCAGATGGTGGAAAGAGGGACGGCTCTGTTGAGGAAACTGGAGATAAATGTGGCAGAGGCAGAGAAGAGAACAGGGAAGAACACTGTTAACATGCAGGAAACATACACTGTGTACCTGATTGAAATACGGTAGGTTGTAAAGTGAAGCATTCACTTTTCTGTCCGCATCATAGGTGCATCATATGCAAATATTTAGTGCTTATAAAAAAGTAGAGAGAGGTGGAGTACGAACACTTGCATTTTTGCATTCTTTTGCGTGTTTTTTTATTTATTTATTTTTTACCTCAGATATATTACAGTTTGCACAACAAATTTGCCTTTTTGTCTTGATTTTTATAGTATTGAACTGGGAAAATATAGTCACATCATGTACAGTACAGTTGTGTCAACTGGCAAGTTGCTATGAATGAAAGTGTAGTAGCTCAAGCATCTACCACTTTTTTTGACACACCTGAAATACAATTTTTTTTCTCATTGGTCTTTGTCCAGGCCTGCTGAAACAGAGGGAGGGACACCAGCGGCACCTGACACTTTGTGGAGACGCTACAGTGAGTTTGAGCTTCTCCGAACTTACCTGCTGGTCACCTATCCCTACATTATCATCCCCCCGCTACCAGAGAAAAGGGTGAGTAATGCGTAGGTGGTGGGAAAGGACTAATCAATAATTTAAAAAAAAGAATTAAATGGAAATTATTAAGTGACTATTACTAATACAGCTTACCTTCAACTTCATAGTAAATAATATTCAGCCATTTACCTTTTTTGTTTCCACCCTTGTTTGTGTCTCTTACAGGCCGAGTTTGTGTGGCACAAGCTTTCAGCAGACAACTTAGATCCAGACTTTGTTGAGCGGCGGCGAGTTGGCCTGGAAAATTTCCTGTTGCGTGTTGCATCACATCCGGTCCTCTCCAATGACAAAATTTTCTTCCTCTTTCTTACAGAGGTTAGCAGCCTAACATAAGTTGCATAATGTCCGTGTAGATCTTTTGCCATTCATGTAGTATATTCACGCCTTCCACATTCACAGTATAACAGATTTCAAACTGACGTTAAAGATGAACCCTGAACTGTAAAGAATTTAAGAGCTATTTATGCACCCATAGTTGGTAGATTTGTCTCTTCATTGCAGCCGCTTTTGTAGCTGGAATACCCCGTTTTTTGTTTTTTGGAGAGGGGTTATACAATCTGGCTGACTTTCGAGTCTGTCATGTATTTTTTCTGTCATTTCTTTAGGAAAAGGGATGGAGAGATGCGGTTTTGGAAACGGGCTTCCAAGACAAGGTACAACCAGATGGAGTGTGAAAGACACAAGTTCAGGTCACATGTGTAAACGATGCAAGTAGTTTCCAGGTCTGACAAGGAAAGCTGATGTTGGAAGTGCCAGAAACTGGCATTCTTTCTAATGGCCAGCAGGGGGCATCTAAAGTTATGGTTTCATGGAAGACCATGGGAAAACCACTGCCCACTCTTTTGATCAATGCCTCCTGTAAATACTTTCCTGATGAGCTTATGGGCTGAATCACTACTTTCAGTATGATTATCCCTTTTTAAATTATTGGTCCCACCAGTGTCCAGAAGGACAATAAACCAGGGTAAGCTTTTTTGCCTGTATAAACTGTTCTTGCCACAAACTAATGGCCAAGTGGCAAACATGACAGAAATACATGTCTGCTTAATACTGTGTGATTTATTTTGAACTAATTTCCAGTTCAAAAGTAAGTTGCATATGAGCATGCAGGTGACAATGACATGACGGTGGCAAATCTCAGCTCAGAGCTTTAAAACCAAACCAGCCTGTGGCTCCTTCCATCTTTTATACACTGTAAATGATTCTGTTGATGTTTTCATCATTTTAATCTGAATTTCATATCCGCATTTTTTGTGTGTTTTACAAATTCAAACTGAGTTATGTTTAAAGCACTTCTTCGTATATTTTGCTGTGTGTAATTCTTTTCCCTAACAGGCTGATTCCAGACTCAAGTCTCTGAGTGCCATGTTCAGAGTCAAGAATCCTGACAAGTAGGTGTAAAAACAGCCAAACCTAACCTAATTTTTCCATTTTCTAGGATTTATGCAAGTTACACAACTTAGACAGATTTAAGACTATTGTGAAATACTTTCTCAGGAATTTTTAATAACTAAAATAAATGAAATATTCATTATAAAACCAGGCAGCAAAAACAGGGTGTAAGATGTGTGATAATCACTTGGATATATTTATGAGCACAAATATGAAAATTCTATTTTTACCACCATATTAAGTAATAATTTATTCTGTTCCAAGGCAAACTGAAAGAACAAATTTCTAGAGTGAATAATGTAAAAGAAAATACTGTTCAATCAGTTACTTTTCTTCTTGTTTTGCCTCTAGGCGGTTTACAGCACTGAAACAGTACAGTGATGAACTGAACAGCGTCATCTCTCAGTTACTCAGAATTCGAGCGGTAAGTTTTGGCACGTTTGTTTAGAGAGACTGAGGTTTATCTTAAGTTGATGCTTTGTGCAAGCCGTGGGCATCCGTTGGTGGTTGCTTGTGGAACTTCAAATTCCAACATTTTTGTCTCTGAAATACAAAAATCTGTATCTACTTTCCTAGAATTTTGACTTTCTTTTCCAGGGCACTCACCATTTTATCTTGGACGTCTACTCCATAGCATGCCAACGTTTATTATTTAAAAGTGATTTAAAAGCTGGCTGCATCCAAGACATTGAGAATAATAGAAAGTTATTGAATTGCACTCTAATGCCAAATGTATCTCTTCAAGGTTTTTAAAGCAGACGGTCTAAGGTCTGTTTCTAATGATTAGTTTTGTTTTTTTCTTCTAGCGAGTAGCAGACAGGCTATATGGAGTTTACAAAGTCCATGGTAACTATGGCAGAGTTTTCAGGTGAGGAACACCTGTTCTACTCTGTTTTCTACTGTATCAAATTATAGTTACAAGCATAAATTACTGTATCCATTTATATAAGCAGAATAAAAACACATTTTAGGCAGATGATATTTTACCTTATATTGAATTAGGTCACTTAAAAAGTTTCCCTGCAGCAATAATGCATTTAGTATTAAAGGATTGTTGTGGGTCATTAGGGAATTCCTTTTTTCATAGATATGCCTCAATTGCCTTCTTTGTTTCTGTATGCCCACATAATCTCCTTTTGTTTGGGTAATCATGATATAATAGATACTTAACTACTTAAAAACAATCATTATTTCAGACAGCCATTTTTCTGTTTAGTGAACAAAGAGAGCTGCTGCATTCAAGTCAAGTATACATGAACATTTTTCTGTCTTTAGTGAGTGGAGCGCAATAGAGAAAGAGATGGGAGATGGACTGCAGAGTGCTGGACACCACATGGACACGTAAGTAAAGGTGTTACCTGAATTGGTGATGGACACAAACACACAATGTTTGTTTGGTATTGCTTCAATTGTACAGTGACTTTGCGTGTTATCTCAGTTATGCTGCATCAATTGACGACATTCTGGAGGAGGAAGAGCACTTTGCAGACCAGCTCAAAGAATACCTCTTCTACACTGACGCCGTCAGGTATTATATTGTGTTACAAGATGGTTTTGTTAACACACTTATCAGGGTAGACAGATGCTCTGAATATGCTGTCATTTTATTACATTTTGCATAAAAGTTGCATACATGAATCTCACCATATGTAAAAACATGGAATTAGACGTTAGGCATAATACAATAATCACTGTGCTGAAGCAGGTATTCTAGCTCAGTTACCGATGCAGCAGTGATTTATAGCAGGAACAGGAAGCCATCATTATCTTTGTTAATATCTGGAAAGGTTAATGTCTTCCATAGCACAGTCATGTAAACAGTAAAAGGAGACTTCATACCAACAAGGCTTCTGCTTGCATAACTTGGAAAGCCTGGACATTTTGTTTTTCATGCTTTACCTTCCACCTCATCTATTCCTTATTTTGTTTTGTTTTTCCTCTTTCACAAACACACAAGGGTTGCTTTGGTCAGTGTGTAACTTCATGCTTTATTCCTCTTAATTGGTCTGTAGTGATGCAGCACACATTTCTGACACTATATCTCTTATTTTATGTTTGCTAAAAATCTATTCTTCTGAATGAATTGAATTTTATTGTAAGCATTAAAACATCATTCAGCAGAGAAAAGAGTGTCAGTTTTGTAGATCAGACGCAGCCCACATCTTTATTTACAGTAAATGTAAATACATTCTGTTGACTGTTATAGCCTTTGTAGCAGAATGCATTCATGTTTTGGGACTGTCAGGGTTTAAAATATGTCTGAATTTGTGTGTGCGTTAAGGTCAGTGTGCAGAAAACATGAGCTGATTCAGTATGAATTGGAGATGGCAGCTCAGGACCTTGCCCAAAAGAAACAACAGAAAGAAGAGCTGGCAACCGGGGTAACACACTTTCACACACTCTGGCTTATAATCTGTCTTTCTCCTCGCACGATATGTGCAAATTAAGAACCAGAAGTGGGCGTGTGTTCAAAAACACCGTTGTGATCCAAATTGTCGTGAACATAATTTAATGCGTGCATTTGTTTTTCCGTGTGTGTCTGTTTGTGTGTGAGTGCAGACGGTGCGAATCTTTTCTTTGAAGGGAATGACCAGTAAATTATTTGGCCAAGAGAGCCCGGAGCAAAAAGAGAGCAGGTTAGCAGCCCTGGAGCAGAGTATTCAGGAAGGAGAGGAAACGGTCAAGGAGAAGAACACCGAGTGCCAGTAAGCACAACACTATCTTATCAACCACTTACCTATTTTGAAATTATCCCTATTTTAAATTTCTCTTCCTCACTGTTCTTCCTCTGTGTGAAAAATATAGCACATAATCTGACTCTGTTTTCTGACTGAACTGTTGCAACTGAACAACATAAATGCAAAGAATAATAACAGGAGACTAGATAATTTTTTCCCCAGCACAAACTGGTGAACTGAGGTATTTGCTGAAAGTGTTGAGAGACAAATTGAGGTTCTGTGTGTAATTAAAAAGTAGTTCTATTCAATTTCTTTTTGTTTTTTTCAACGGAAAAACAAAAGCCAGTGGTATCAGTAGAAAATACAGGAACTAGAACCTAATAAGAATAAGGAACAAAGCAAATGCTGCATTGTTTTTCTTTTCTTCTTCCTCTACCTCTTCCTTTGTTCTTCTCCCTGTGCTTCTTCTCCACGCAAACAGACTAACAGTATCATGCGTCTTTGTGATTGTGCCACCAGGGAGTTTGTGCGAGCAGCATGGGATGACATCGAACATTTTAAAGAGCAGAAAGACAAAGATTTGCGTGAGGCGCTGATAAGCTACGCCATTATGCAGATCAGTATGTGTAAGAAGGTGTGGACATTTATTCTTGTGTGTATTTTGTGTATTTATATAAATTCCTAGCATGTGGTCTTTTGTTCAGCAGTACCACTCCTTAACTGTTTAGTATTTCTGTCTTGTCTTTCAATGTCTCTAAGTCACTCCTTTTCTCTGGTACTTGTGTACTGTTACAGGGAATCCAGGTGTGGTCCAATGCCAAGGAGTGTTTCAGCAAAATGTGAGCCAAACTTTCCAAAGCGATCGTACTTTGCACCAAAACTATACTCTGATTGTACAGACTAGGACCAACAGCCAGTGATTATACTGTAGTCCTGTGGAGAAAAGATGGGAACCCAAATGCTGCCTTTAATTTGTTTTGCTATACTCAGTTGAAGCACACACACATTAAAAAAGTGAAAGTGGAACAATGCCTCTTTAACGTCAAGTGTCTTAATAGAACCTTTTCCTTGATTTTCTGACCTTCGTACTTCAGACAGTCCAAATTTACACACTCATCCTTAGTTGCGCTTTCATTAACATGTCCAAGAAGAAAATGTGGCATTATCATTGCACAATGGATCCATGGGATTATCCATGCAGTATATTTCAGTTGTTAGCTCTCTCAATCAGTCACAATGAATAACACAGAGCAATATACTAGTTTGAGTTGACACAGGCTGCACTTTGCAAACAGTGGTTCATGTGACTCGTTTTAGAGTTGCCTGCCTTGATGGAAGGATCTTTACGTGTTACCTTTCAACCCTCTCCAGAATCTCCTTACATAAAGGTTTTCATACTATTTGATTTTAGGTGATTAATGGCAATAGTGATGAGTTAAAGAATGGGGAACTTGTTTCTGATAGAACTTCTAATGTTATGCTTACGTTTGTGTTTAAATTTCACATTTGCAACAGCAAGTCGAACCAAACAAAAGCAGAAGAGTGCACTGGTGAATGTTCAATTTGAAATAAACTGCAAGAAATATGACTGTAAACATGGACCGAGCTTTAGAAAGCCACTACACTTTTTACATTTCCATTTTTCTTTTTCTTTATTTTTTTAAAAGTCATTTTATGTTCGTCACACAGAAGTAATCTTTGTTATTGTTAATCTGTTGCTGACCAAAGTATTGACGACCAAGTGCTTTTATACTACAAATTTATAGTAGAAAATACAGAAGAAGGGTTGAAAAACTTCGGTTATGTGATTTTTGTTTTGTTTTTTGGCTGAGGAAAGAAATCACTCTCACAATTTGAGTTTCATAGTTTAATTGTTTACACAAAATTTAACCGTAAATGCGAAAAATCAGATCCTTTATTTGCTGTCAAGCATTGTAGCTTTAATGCAACAGAAAAAAAAACCCATATAGAACTCAGCCCACTGTCAATGTGCCTCACCACTTATTCTGATATGACCTGAGTGCAGCTACACACAGATACAGACTGTTTTTTGGTTGAGATCCTCACATTAGGCTTACATAAACATACACGCATACTTGTGCTTCTTCGATGACATCAATCTGAAGGGGAGAAAAATTGGTGCATAATGGATCTGACGTCTGAATGTTGTGCTGAGATCAGCAAAAATTTTTCCCCAGAATAAACAATTGTTTTACTGAAAGAATCTCAAATTGAAGCTTTATGTATGTTTGTTTTGTTTTTTTTCTAAATGACAAATGTGTCAGATGTAATCATTGTGTTATGACACTAATAAACATTTCCCTTTTTTGAACTTACTGTTGTGTTTTTATACCGACTGGCAGAGGAACCAAAGAGAACGGGGAAGCGGGATGAAATGTGACTGCTGGTTTTGCTTAGCATGTAAAGGTGGCTGTGGGTGTTTTGATTCTTCACGTAGACATGTTTGCTTTTCCTGTTTACATTTATTTGCCGTTAAAAGATAAGAGAAACAGGCTTTTTATTACCAAAGTCTAAAGGTCAAACCTCAGTGATTCATCTCTGCCAAGATAACTCAAAACCATCCCCTCAGGTTTTTTTTTAATTTTTAATTTTTCCATGACACTTGTTGGTGCTCATATTAGTGTCTTCAGTGGGTACATGGGTCAAATGCATGCAAATGTACTACACAGCACACAAAATGTAGTGTAAAATTCATTAAAAATGTCAACAAACGGCCCTAGATGGTGGCATGTTGTCTTCTGTGTTTTTATATCTGAACACAGCCCTGAACATTTGGAGTTTATTAAGATTTGAATTAATGGCGCCACCTGTGGATTAATAAAAGCACACGCATTTCACTTTGGCAGAGAGGAAAGGGTTTTTTTGGGGGTTTTTTTTAATGGTGAGGAAAGGAAAATGTTCCCCTTTCAGATCCACCTTCTGGTCGGTTGGTTGGTGTGCATGAGGTCATGTGTGGTTTTCTCAAATGGAAACCTAACATTAATTTAACATCAAAAACAGACCTAAGGCTTACATCAGTGATTTTCTGTCCTCTTCAGAAAATGATATTTTTAATAAATTGAAGCAAATTACAGACTTAATCTTAAATCTTAGCATAAGTTTATAAATGTAGAATACACAATCGAAATCATGATTAAACTTATGTGGAAATCATTAAGTCATGAAGGGATAAGCTGCTGTAAGAAAACAAAACAGACAAAAAAAAATCCCTTTAGGTGTCTCAGCCAAGGCCATGGGAAGCAGGGGTACTGAGGATCCTGCAGCACATCCTGGATTCTCTGTTATTTTTATTTACTTTCCATTTAAATTCTATTAGTTTAAGAAAGTTTTAGTAGTGTATGGTGTGTGTGTATCTTGCATAGGTTAAGTTGTGTCCCTGACCACAGATTAGTGACTGCACATGAAAATGGCTATGCAAAACTGAATTTCCCATGAAACATCGTTAGAATCAGCATGCTGCTCCTACAGTACTCACGAAGACAGCCCAAGGAGGTTGGCTATTTCTTTGCTTCAAGGGAGCAGAAAACCAACCTAGAAACTAGACATGATGAAAAGTATGTGGCTGGAAACATACTTTTGGGGTTTGGGTAATATTTGAAATTATTGAGAATATTTGAGGCCTTCCGTGCTCTGCCACAATAAATTAACCAAACATCACCTGTTATTAAGTATTAGTTGGATCCGATGCGTTTCCTTGGCCTGTAAATTGAGCATGGCCGGATCGACAAGATATTTATGTGGCTTTCATAAGAGCCAGCTCAGAGCTGCTATTGGCTGTTACTATTCTGTGGGTAAATCATGGCGTGCTTGTTATCTGGTTACCACTGGTTTTGAAAGGAAATGAGTGTTTGAGGCAGTTGTGATAAAGAGTGAGGCTTAGGTG
This sequence comes from Aulonocara sp. 'chitande type north' Nkhata Bay, assembly GCF_057382095.1. Lineage (NCBI taxonomy): Eukaryota > Metazoa > Chordata > Actinopteri > Cichliformes > Cichlidae > Aulonocara > Aulonocara sp. 'chitande type north' Nkhata Bay. Next base: position 27,660,947 of record NC_141359.1, on the reverse strand, counting down.
CAGTGTTGTCTTTGCTGTCTGGATGGTTACAGGTTTATTAATGTTTTCTGTATAAATCTGGCTTTCATCTCGCAGCCGTTCTGTATGATTTTTGTTGGGGTTTTTTTTACTTTATTTTAAAGGCAATCGTCATATTAGGTAACATGGTAACCAAAGTACATTTTACAACATATATAATTTATACAGCTCTTATCTAAATGCTGATGATACTACCCTACCCAACTCATAGTACCATCCCCACAGCTATGACCTCAGCACATAAGAGATAGATCCTTTCGAGGTCTTGCTGGACCCTTTATCAAAATTTGGGAAATACTTAATGAATGACACGATTATACTCATTAGTGGCACTTTCGAGTTAAAATAGTGCATGGCGGCTGCTATCATGAATGACACAAGTCCTAATCGGCACTAATCGCGCTTGATAACGAAGAGCATGCACCCGAAATGTTCGCAATACTTAACAGAGAGATACAGACAAAAAGCCCACTAATTAGCGCGGAAAGTCATGTGAATGCCAGCACAGCAACGTACCTAGCAGTCAGTCCGCCTCCCTTCATTTGAGAGAAGAGACCGCCTACCAATAAAAACCGAACCTTCTCTCCCAATCCAGACAAAGGGGACGACGGATCCGCGGCGGCGCGCACTGAGCCTGAGCATCTCAGCACCTTGGATTGATCCGACGCGCAAGAACGCACCGGCACACACGCGAGCACGCCCTCCAGATCTACCTGAAACCTCCACGCCAGTTAATTGTCATTGTTGAAGGGCGAGAAAAGGGAGATTGAACCCCGATTTTATTCGCAGCCTCGCCGTGTTCCCATGATGTCATACCTGTGGATTCTGCTATTAGGAAGCCTGCTGGCTACGCACGCCAAGGCACAAGGTAATAATTTGTTTCCAGTTAATTCAGCGCATTCTTCAGCAGAGCATTTCATGTGTTAGTGTGCATGGTGGCTTCTATCTATCTTTTTATCTGTGCATCTATCTGTCTGTCTATCTATTTATCCATCTATGTCTGTCTCTCCCCCCGTCTGTCTGTCTGTATGTCTGACTAACTGACTGTGCTGGTCATTATCTCACTGCCTCCATTTCTCCCCCCACCTTTACTCCCCTCTGGCTCTCACCTGTCTTTCTCCTTTTCTGTCTTTTTCTCTCCTCTTGCCTTTGCTTGTGTGAGTACAATTACCACTGTGCCTTTTGCCCGAATCCCTGTCATGTTTCAATTCAATTAACCTTTAGCTGATTAAAAAAAAATCTATGTTATTATTGTTATTATCAGTTCTGGCTAAGCGAATGAAAAGCCCTCCATCTTTATTACTATATTGGGGTTCCAGCTTTGTTTCCCAGACATCATCATTAAAAAAAGGTGTGTCTTGTCATGTGGCCATTTCTTTTTGGACTGGAGTTTGGGTCCATAGGGGTGTGGTGGTTCCATTGTTGTTACATAAATAATTATAATTGATTCCCGTTTCCCTGTTTCTGTTTCAATGTGTTATTGAGCCACATCTATTCTTTTCCTCTGCATCTCTCGTTCTTCGTGTTTTCTCTCTCCTCTTCCTTTCCCTTCTCCTTCAGCTGGCCCATGGGCCTCTGCCCTTCCCTGCGGCACATGCAATGATTCCAGATTGTTTAAATGTGCAGTAAAACTCACAGGAATAGAAAGAAGCATTGAGAAAAACACATAAAGTGAGGAAAAACTAAAGAGAAAAGTGGACAGCTGTTGGCAAAAGATAAAGGAACAATGTAGCTGATTGAGAGGGAAAACAAGGATACACAAGCATGGAAAAAGTGAGACAAATTCGTTTTATTATCCTTATGCAAAAAAATTCAGTTGGACGTTGGTGCGCATGGATGCAATCTGGCAAAATCTCACTCTACCGGTTATCACCAGATAAACCATCAGAGAGGAACCACCTTCACACACACGCACACTCTCTCTCACCCACACACACACACACAGACACACACACACACACACACACACACACACACACACAAACAGACAGACAGAGAAAGAGAGCGCTTTTTTCCCTTCTCTTTTCACACACATTGCCCATAATTGCAGAAGTTTAATGTGATTTTAAACTCAGTAAATGTTGGACTACTCAATCACAGAAAATCTCAATGGGTGTGTTTGCTGACTTGCATATGTGTGCACACCAATTCTTAGTCACACCAAAAAAGATGGGGCGCTAGCTCAGCTGTATATGTGCACATCAGTTATAGTGCGATTTATAGAGTTGAATGATAGGGAGTGTCAGTAACTAGATCCAGCACCAGCTGTAGACAACACCCATCTACAGAACTAGTCTCAGCGCCTTACGCTTCCCGGGGGCCCTTAGCATCTGTGTGCGTATGTGTAGGTGGGAGTGGGGTAGAAGTTTAATGTACAGAACATGTGGGAGTATGGGTGTGCTTTATTTATCGGTGTGCACAATTCAGCTAGGGAACATGTGTTTGCCTTAGAAACAAATAAAAGAAAAAAGAGCTGTGATGTGAGCCAGGTGTGTGTGTGTGTGTGTGTGTGTGTGTGTGTGTGTGTGTGTGTGTGTGTGTGTGTGTGTGTGTGTGTGTGTGTGTGCAGACTTGTCTGTGTTTACACCTTCAACTGCTAGCACATAAATCATTCTTTCGGTGGATAAGGGAAACCCACACCCATGCACACAAACACTCCACACATGCATTATCTCTATGGGGGCATTGTTAAGACACATGATTGGGGTAAACACAGCACTTTCTATCCCATAGAAACACAACAGAACCATACCTGTGTCACCTGGCACACATGCACAAATGAGTTCATGTGTATTTTTACAAGGCAGGGCATGCACACGCATTATTACTCATTCAGCTACACACAGGAAATCGCACAAAATCTCATGGTAGGAACCAGAAAAGCTCGAGAGTAATGTTCTTTTTTACTTCATGGTGCTGGTAACGTGTTTCAGATTCCAATTTATGTAATGCACTGTCCTGTGTGTTACATAACTAAAACTCCATTAAAAACACCTTTACTCTTCTTCAGTTTCCAAAACAAACAAAAAGAGAACGTAATAGGAATTAAAACAAATTCAGCTTTTTATTGTCAGGCTTGCTAGGGCGTAATATAAAATGCCAAGATAAGGAGTTCCATCACTGGACATATCCACATACTAGTATAATTCCCAACTGTCCATGTTATTTATCTTTCTACGATAAGATAACATAAGATAACATAAGATAAGTTTATTAGTCATTTCTTTACAAGGGGCTTTTCACAGTATATAGATTGCTATCTTTGATGTGGCAAATGTTTATACTAGTCCCCTTTCCTGAAAACATTGAAACTAGTTAACATGCTGTAAACTACAGAAACATCATTATTTAACACAGTATATTAATTGTTCATAAGAACCACACCTCTTTGTGGCATTCTTTGCAATCACATATATTTAAGTGGAATTTCCTTTTAATTAAAGTTCTTACCTTATTTCCCAAGAACCACTTTTCCTGGTTCCTTGTCATGACAGTTCTGTCTCTCTCTTTTTTTTTTTAAAGCATGTTGATTTATGCCAGAGTGCCACCATGACAAAGCTGATGCCCATATCAGTTTGCTATCCTAAGTGCTATATTACAATTTCATCTTGGTTGAATTATATAGGCGAGGTACAGCATACTTCAGGATGAACTCTTACATTTTGGCATAGATCCAGAAGGCTGTTATCAATCACTCTTCTTTCTAGATACATGTCATATAAAAAAGTAGTAAAGCAAACTGCCGGTTATGTAACACGGAAAGGTGAAGATGGACTCGAAATGAGCTGTGTGGAAAGATGCTTATAAAATTTCTCTCACGGAGCTAGAAGTTGCCAGGAGTTATAGGCAGAAATATGTCTTTTCCAAGAGTCGTCCTTTTCAGGAGAGCAGCTAGAAATAATCAATTAACTGCCTGCTCATTGCCAGTATATTATTTGATATAAATGTAGTTGGCAGTTGAATGATTAAGTAATAATTCACTTATATCTAAAATGTTGAATACTTGCCATTTGTAGCTGCACAGATATTCAAAACAAGACATTTGATCATGTCACTCGGGCTGTATGAAATTATATCAGGCATTTCCCACATCTGCTTTCATTCTACCCAATTAAATTAGTCAGTATTTGAAAAAAATCAATCAGCAGTCTAATCAATAATAATAATAAAATTAATAGTGGCGGCATTCATTTCCAGCGACGGCATAAACCCAACAAGACAAGTTCTCTTTATTACACTTTAATTTTTGTTAATTAATGAGCTTCTAGGTGCTGTTAGAGAGATTTTTCCGCCAGTCTAATTGATAGTAAGATACGTTCCCACATGGGTGAACTGGTTTAACTTAGGAACTTCTTTCTCAGGGAATATTTTTGCAGTTTAGCACAGTTGTTTTGCGCCACACAATAGCGTGCGGCCATGTCAGAGACACAGATGACTCATCAGCCTCAAGGGAAAGTAGCGACAATGAAAGAGAGAGAGAGTCAAGACTTGGTGAAATGGAAGGGGCGATAGGGAAGGCAAGGAGTGAGAGCGCTTGGGATGTGCAACAGTTGGCTTCACTGCTGTGCTAACACAAAACAGGGCTCCCCTTACTCAGAGAGGGTGAATGGGAACATGTGTGCACATGAACTTCACACGTGTGTGAACATGTAGCTGTTTGTATGATAGGGGACAGGAGGGGAGGAGGGAACATTACATGAGTTTGTATGTATGCATGTAAGTGTTGCTGGACTGGGCAATGCTTATGGGAGAGGTAGTTAAACGAGGAAGTGGCAAACTAATAGATGGGAACAGAATGTTCTATGAAGAAGGAGTTTGCATAGAGGGGTAGCCTCTACACACTCATAAACACAAACACACATGCACAAGAACTGGGGGAATTATATTTTATCCTCATGTCTCATGCACACTGCGTTCTCACACAAATAGAGACTCATTATTAGAGTTAATGGTTTGAGAGATTATTAATAAGATTGTGGCAGAAGGTTACTGACAGCTGTCTAAGGAACAGTTTGATGAATGTAGTGTTTTTTCTGTGCCTCACCATAGGTGTTCTGGTGAGACTCATCAACTTCAATCTTAACTGTGTTCCACCCCATTAGCCTGAAGTGGCATGCTACAGCACATCTTTGCTGAAGACAGTAATTTCCAAAGAACTGATTAAGATAGTGAAATTGATACATACCACACATATCCATGCGCACAATGTATGGAAACTGATTAATGTTTGTTAAACTGGTGCAGTGATATTCAGTGGAACAAAGAGATTTTTTTCTATGATGGTTTCAGGAGCCATGCAGTGGTGCATGAGAGTTTGCATGTCAAATATTCATGCTGCAGTGTGTGTGTGCACTTGCTTTTGTTTGTGTGTGTGATTTTTTTTTCCTGCAATATGAATGTATATTTGTGTGGATGAATGGATTCAGGGTGTAGCCAGTACTTGTTACCACTAAAAGATTTTCACCCCGATGGAAATACTTTAGATGTGTTGCTGCTCTCCCATTGTGATACAATCTCACTTGGCAAGCCCCGTGATTCTTTATTGAAAATCCACCCTGCAATGAATAGCTCTTAAAAAAGTGGTAGAGGTATTTGATTACATTTTTTAATCAGTCCTGCCTTAATATTGGGTGTTTTGTGAAAGAAGATCTGCTCAGATAAACCAGCATCAGGGTGCTGCTGACGTCAGCAAGCAAAGAACAATCAAGCCAGAGCTCACTTTACTGCTTGAGCTTGTCACATGCGACGGGGGAATGTCACAGGCGTACACGCACACATTGCTTGTCACACACAGACTGACAAAGAGCACATCTCTGTCATTTTCTCATTAGCACAGAGTTGCAATGCCAGTGCTGAGGTTAAGACTGCATTTGATGTGGAAGCAGGTCACAAGTGATCGATGTGTATGTGAAGCAGGTTTTTTTCGTTTGTTTTTGGCTGGATCGGTAGCATCAGGCACCAATCAGGCCAGGGTGTGGTTCTAAGTTTATGTATGTGTCATCTTAAACACCACTCAGATGACTTTAATGACTTAGAGGAGCAACAGATGGAAGGCGATTAAGGCGTGCTGCTTTTTAATAATCAGCGGTTACACAAATCATGCCAAAATTTTAGTAGAAACTTTATTATCTATATTATTATATTAGAAACCAATGCGATATTCCTTGCATTGGTTTTCAAACAGAAAAGGTACAAAATAGGGAATTGTATCATCGGGAAGTTCTATGGGTTCAAAAGCATGGAAAAATATTCTTTGAGACACTGAGGTGGACTTTGAGTCGCCATGTCTGCCTTTTTTGTTTGATTGTTGTACAGGTTCTGCCAGCTGTGGCACCATGAATTGGCTTTTTCCCATCTGTTTCCAACTGATTGTCAGTATGTAATCCCACACTGTATTATTCTCTGACTTGCGTCTTTCACTTAACTTTGTGCAGATGATATAATCCCAACAGTAGAGCCATCTATTGAAACTCCCACATCTAAAGCAGATGTAGAGGTCATCGACCAGCATAACCTTGGGGAGGTGGTCACTGCAACTGAGGTGAGAAGTTGAGATATTTTGTTTGAACTGTTCAGTCCTGGGTCCCTGTCAGCCGTTTGAAAATCTCACCTAGTGTTACATAGACCGTTGCTTATTTAAATAAAATGTTGTGCCAAACAGGAAGTATTGCAGCCTGAGCCCACTGCTGACCCTGAGGCTGAATTAATCCAAGAAGCAAATGCTGCAGATGTAAGCACAGAGCCAGTGCCTACAGATGCTCCTGCAGGGGAGGAGGGTCAATCAGCGAGTCCTACGACTGGAGAAACAGAACCAGTTATTTCTGACGCGCCTACAACTACACAAGGTGATTATTAGAATTGCATATATGCACATTTAAAGCAATAATGAAACATGGTGCTTTTGTTTCTCTTTTTTTGTTAGATAAATAAACTGCTGTCAGTTTCCTCACTTTTTAATACTTGGCATTCATACTACACTGTTGTTTTTATTCTTTCTTTTTTTTTTTTACCTCTCTGCTGTAAAATGTTTCAGGTAGTTAATATCTCACAGCAAAGCTGCAGTTTATTAAAAATAAAATTCTTCATTCTTCATTGCAGCAAAAAGCAGGTTCAACTTTTGCACTATTACATCAAAAAAAATGATGTAACTTTGAAGGAATGGCTATTATAATGTAAAATGTTTCTTACATGTCTTTCTTGTATTGTTTTTAACTGTGCAGCAAAACAAGCCCTAAAAGCCCATGCCACAGAATGTGGTAATTGGGCTATAAAAGGAAAAATCAGTGAACTAATGCTTCGCTACTTCTGTTTCACTTCTATCCATGGCCAGCTGCTGATTCTGAGGATGACACTCCAGAAGCTACGCAAACAGCAGTTAATGAGGAGGCGCAACCCACCACAAATGCGAATACAACACCTGCTCAAGACGAGGTTAATACCATTTTTTTAAAAGTAAAACTTCTTATTCACACCTATTAAGGTTTGTATTTTACAGATGTCATTAATAGGTTGCTATGATAGTGAGTAAATGTGTCCTGTACTATGGGTTCATATGTGTTATAATATTTTTTTAATAGAGTGGACTTCATGACATCATAACAACAGTAGGTCTAGAAGCCAATGAGGAGGCACCAACTGATCCATCTGCTAATGAAGAGTCATCCACAGATGATTTCACAACCACAGATGAAACTGTCACTATAAGTAAGTAAAGATATTCAAGTACATATTTTGCACACTCTTGTACATGCATTCATGAATATGGAAAATGCACCTGAGTTTTGAAAATGAGTATGTGCTAAGACCACAGAGAAAAAGTTGTAAACAGAGCCAAGCACATGTATTCTGTAGATGAGGCCATCTCTTGAGTGTCTTTTATGATGGGATATTACACAAACTTCTTAGTAAAACGTCACCTGCTGTCCCTTGTTTCCAGTATAAGCATGTATTTTGTGTGACAGTAGAACTGCAAGTCATAACAAGTAGTATAAAGAGACCTTTATATGCCTCATATATACACAAATAATAGCATACAGACAATAAACATACCTGTATTTTCCCTTTGCAAATGCAGGTCGGTTATTATTTGGCATTATGACTCCTTCTTCTTTTGATCATATAACCTCTAAACAAGACCTAAAAACATTTTATTTTCCTTAAATTCAGTTATATGAAATACACAGAAGCTTGCAAGTTAAGCTGATGTTCAGAAATGTTCATTTACAGCATTTTAAATAATTACAGAAACGACAGATGAGGATCTGCATAGCTTGAAAATCATTTGAGCAGAAACATTTTTTAGAGCTTTCTTAAGATGATCAGTTGAATCTTGGGGTTTTCCCATAATCTCTGAATATACGGCAGCGCTGCCTGTCCCTGAGCAAAGACTTCAAATCAAACAGATCTGAAGAATGCCTTTCATTCTTGCAGTTTTGTTTTCTAGATTTTGGCCATAACTACATATTTTAAATTTGAGATTCGATCTCAACTGAGAGATTCTTTGATTCTGGGACTAATAAAATTACTCCTGACAGAACTTTTGCATTGTCACTCATTAAACAATATGTACATGCTGTAATGCTTTTTTGAGGTGTAATGTACTCTATATTTTTTTCTGCAACTCCCTGTTTTCTGAACAAAATAATCCATCTGTGCCTTTCTATCAGGAAATACAATTCCCTTAGGAAGGTTCTAAGGTGGGATTTTGGCTTGGCTGATTTTATCTTCCAAATTATGAATGTCATGAGCCTGCCAAATGACCCGAGTAAAGGTTTATGAAAATAGAAGTGTCTCCCTTAATTTATTTCTATTTATCTTATAACACCCTCTTTCTCAAACTGGAGTTTGTGCTCTTTCATACTAAATGTTATGCTGACCTCATGTCAGTATGTCCTATTCTAAGGTTATGTTTGGCTTTACCTTTTTTTAGACAGAGACATTGTGCTTTAGCTTAGCTTGTCCCTAGAAGTGCAAGCACTGAGATGGGAAAGGAAGTTAGTAATTTGGACCAATTACCCTGGAAGAACTATTCAGACAAGAAGAAAAGATGTGGGGGTCAGAATGAGAGTAATGTAGGTTTGTTATTTAACATCCATCCTATCAATAAATTATTTTGGTATTTTAATTGCATTTGTTTTCATGATGTTATTAACAGAAAGAATAGGTCCCTAGAAAATAGGTCACTGAGGTTTCTATCAGTGATAAATTAATGCGGTGATCACACCCCACCCTGCCCTGGCCAGCCTAACACTATACACTGAGTCCCACATGTTATTTAAGTCAATTGGGTTTTCCCCAATAAATATATAGTAGGGTAAGGTTTTGTTCGTGACAGACAATATCCCTTAATCTAAGTCAACATTGGTTCACAAGATCACAGTTACACCCTTGGAGCTGGCTGTGTTTCAGTATTTCAGTACTGAGAACACATTCTGCAGGGCATTCACGAGGGTCATGAGGGACTGAGAACAGAGTGTTACAGTGTGTTACATGTGTTTCAATATGTTTTGGCATTATCTAGATAAAATTCCTGTACAGTGATTGATTTTGTGTTTCTGTTTATGTATGTATGTATGTATTTATTTATTTGTTTGTTTATTTACCAGATCCAGGGTTTAACATTGAGAAGACGTCAATTGCAGAGCAGGAAACACATGGTCAGTAATTGCTCATAATAATTGCTGTTGAGTTTATTGTTGCTATTGATAAAAAAAAATGGAGATGCACAGAAGTACCTGTCCAATACAGCACGAACAGATACTGATGGAGATTTAGCCTAAAGTGTAGTTTTGACTGAAAACTTCAAATCAGTACAATCTATGCGATGCAAAGAGAGTAGCATTGTTTACCACAGTGACTGTAGATTTTAAGGATCAGCTGTTATGGCCCCATCGACATGGAGGGCTACATGCTTTTTATTTCAGTGTTTTCACAAACACATTGGCAAGATTGATTGACTGACAAACAGGCTTATTGATTGATTGATTGATTGATTGATTGATTGATTGATTGATTGATTGATTGATTTATTCATTGTTTTACTGTATACAGTGTTAAACCAGGAAACTCCCGTGAAGAGCAGGATGGGACCACGGCAGAATTCAGGTAATAATAATAATAATAATAATAATGGATTGGATTTATATAGCGCTTTTCAAGGCACCCAAAGCGCTTTACAATGCTACTATTCATTCACTCTCACATTCACACACTGGTGGAAGCAGCTACGGTTGTAGCCACAGCTGCCCTGGGGCCGACTGACGGAAGCGAGGCTGCCATATTGCGCCATCGGCCCCTCTGCCCAACACCCGGGGATCGAACCGGCGACCTTCCGGTTACAGATGCGCTTCCCATCTGTAACCGGAAGTTGGGAAGTTGGGAAGTTATTGCTCATAATAATTTCAATTCAGTTTAGTGTCGTAACCAATAACCATCTCTTAGGGATCAACTGTCATGGCCCCATCGACATGGAGGGCTACATGCTTTTTGCTTCAATGTTTTTAAAAACACATTGGCAAGATTGATTGACTAACAGGCTTATTGATTGTCTAATTTATTGATTGATTGATTGATTAATTCATTCATTTATTCACCCATTTATTGACTATTTTACTATATACAGGGTTAAACCAGGAAAGTCCCGTGGAGAAGAGGGTGGTAGCACACCAGGAGTTAGGTGGTTAGTAATTGCTCATAACAATTAAAATTCAGTTTATTCTTGTAACCAATAACCGAAAATGTCCAGAATAAATAAAGATATGAAACAACACAACCAGTGCAATGAGATTAGCCCTGTTTACGACAGCGACTAGATCTTAGGGATCAACTATGAATAGTTGTATTTGTATATCCAGTTGAGGCTTTTGCCTTAGCTGCCATCATCTAATTATCTATTATTTTTAAGTGGTGAAATTAGAGTCTTAAAGCCATTAAGATGTAAAATATTACAGGGGAAATTAGTGACAAGACTGTTGTCATCTTCATAAAGGTTTAAAAAAAAATAACAAAGTTATTCCTCTACCAAAAATTTTTTAGCACTTGATCACTTGAAAACTGCATCACAGACTGGGGTTTGAGATGGTCCTCTGGTAGCTCTAGAGCCTGGTACAACAGGGCTAATGCACCACATTCACAGTAGGTCTTGAGCAAGGGTTAAATTGGGATTTGAAACTTCTTAGAGTACTTATTATTTGTGAATAGTGGTCAATATTTTAGTGGGTGTTTAGCCTACTGTATAGTACATCTACCACTGAATGTATTCATATTAACACTAATGCATTTCAGTGCAAAATTAGTTCATACTGTTAGCACCTCCTGTACAACATAACCAGCAAGAAGTGTATAAACTATGCATGATATTGTTTAAGACAAACCAAATGCTAATCGTTACTGTGTAGTTAAATGTGACTGAGCTCAAGACGCTGGCAGCTCCCATTTAAATCCAATGAAAGGGGGACAGAAACACCATGTTATAGTGTGTTAGATTTGTGATATGTATTCATAAACATCTGATAAGAAATTCCCATTCCGAGAATAATTTTGCATTTCTTTATTGATCCACGGTATTTGTTAATTTTATTTCATTTATTTTTTTAGCACCTCTGTCAAACGACGAAAATAAAAGCAAAGATGGTTGGTATTCATTCATAACTATTATGGTTGAATTTATTGTTGTATCCAAACTAAAAATGTCCTGTGTATGTACAAAGTTAGCATTGCAATCAGGGGCTAGTAAGGTGTAGTTTGGTTTTCATAAAACATTCTTCTCATTCCTCTTGTCTCTCTATTGGAAGAAGGCTGTCGGTTCAGTGCCTTGCTCCCATGACAAGGTGCTGAACTGACTTGTTTTACAAAAGCTTAATCACTAACCTTGCGGCAATATGACAGAAATGTGGGAACAGCAGATTTTCCTGAAGCAGCTTCTCAGTTCCCTCCTGAAATGTGAAAACTCAAAAGTAGTATAATCATTTATATACTTGCGAAGGGTGAAAGACTCCTCTTTAGTACTCTGTTATTAGCAGCTTCTTCAAGTCGAAGCAAGTAAAGGGCAAGGATGATGTCACAGACATATACAGACAGGCAGCGCAGAAGGAGATAACAGGGTTGTTTGAGTGTGGATAAAATCAAAGATCAGGTTGTGAAAGAGCTGGAGAAAGTGTTTGTCTCTCTCTCGCTCTCTCTCTGTGAGATATTTTATCGCTCTGATGCTATAAAAGTATCTTTGCCATCTTTGTAACTGTACATAAGGGATGTTTCATACAATCTTGTGTATGCATGAGCGTGTGTGTGTGTTTGTACAGTCTAGTTAGGACAGAAACTTTAGAACTCTTAATGCCCCTGAGGTTACAAGTCACTGTAAAGAGAATAATCTCACCTTTCTTCTTTTTTTCCACTTTGTCATTTCAGCAACAATGCTTTACATGCATCATTAGAGCATTTAAATAATACCTTCTCTCTCCTTTCTTGTCTTTCTGTCTCTCTTTAGTGCCTGCTTTGGGTGCCTCAGGGAGTGATGGTAAGGATTTAATTTTTTCTGTTTGTCTTTGAGATCAAAAATACGCATGATAGCAAAATATTACAGTGCAAATCCTAGTCAAATACCGTACATAGGATCGTAGCCGCAGCAGCACAAATAGGCCCAATGTGGTTCTGAAACAGACAGGATATTACTGGCATGCCTTTGTCAATGCAAACAGGATACAAGAGTCACAGAGAAATGCCTCTCTCTCGTGTTTGAAGCTGGTCTTTAGGGGTGTGTCACATCGAATTTTATTGGAAATAACAGTAGAATTAAATGTTCATATCAAAGCAGATGAAAGGATACAAACAGTTTACCATGAACAACTGAATGTGATGTTGTTATGTTGCTAACTTTTTGTGTGTTCTCTCTTCTTTACAGCAGATCAACAGCCCCAAAGTGAGTTCTCTCCTCTGTTTTCCTATTTTAAAGTAACAATCCACGTGTGCCACAAACCTACATGTAACTTAGTTGGCTAAGACTCTCAACCTTTCACCATAATCTCTTTCCATATTCACTGATCAAAAATCTATTCAGTTCCCAACCTGCACACATACACATGAGCATTACTCATTTGTAGCATTGCTAAATATTCACTGACTTCTGGGGCTCACAGCGTCCTGAGCACCACTTCTGAAGTCTGTGTGCACAAGACACAGACTTCAGAAGTGAATCGCTGCTGGGCCAACTATGACTTCACTGTGATGATTATTACCAGAATGTTTTGGTAGCAAATAATTCAAGCCCCACAGCAACACCCTAATTACAACCCCATTATTGATCGGGTCATCTCAGTCACTTTTAATTATAGTCTGTTTACATTGTCTTTCTAACACTACAGTTAAATTTTGGAGTTTTGCCTCTATGCACTGCTCAGTGGATTTTAAATTAAAGAGTCAGACTTTTAATTTTGAATTAGAAACATTTTTATACATAGGTCCTATTTTTAGAGGCTCACAAAGACTGTTTTTATTACTTGGGCGATAATCCTTTGAAGTTAGTGACTGCCTAAAGCCCCGAATCCATGGACATCACCAAATGTCACATTACTTGAGATGCTGTGCTTGGTCTTTACTGAAGCTACTCTCAGTTGCTGCTTTTTTGTGGGTATTTCTGCATTTAGTTCTGTCTTCAGTAACTGAAAATCATGCTCTACTGGGTTGATATCAGGTGACTGACTTGGCCCTATCGAATTTCTTGCCTTGAGAAACTCTTGGGTAGCTTTGCAGTATGCTTTGTGTTTTTATCTATTTGCACTGTGACGGGCTATCTCATCAGTCACATCATCAGTAAATACCAGTGGATCCGTTCCCCTTGGTAGCCATACATACCTTTGGATCATGAGCTGTTTCTCTTTTACTCCATGCTTTCATAGTACTAGTTCAGCTTTATTTAATCTGTTCCATGTTTGTCAGAACTCTGCAGGCAGTTTTAGATGTTTTCCAGCAAAGCTAATCTGGCATTCTTGTTCTTGAGAATAACCAGGGCTTCACACCTTGTTGTAAATGCTGTGTTCGTGAAGGCATTTCTTGATTGTAGACCTTGAGAAAGGCGCACCTACTTCCTTGAGAGTGTTCTTGACTTGGCTAGATGTTGTAAAGTGTTTTCATTAACCAAGTATAGTGGCTTCGATTGACTGTAACAGGTTGTAATTCCGAAACAGTTAATGCTTTGAAGTCAGCATTTCAATCGCATATTGATTGTTCAATTTAGAATCCATTGTAGTGGTAAAGGGAGGTAAAACTTTAATTATTATGTGTAGTCAAGTAGCTTTGGTAGGTTTGATGGTTAAACCTTCCTTTCAAGTTTAAAAAACATCTAAGAATAATTTTATAAAAGAAGCAAAAGCTGTAGAATCTACCAAATGGATTCAAGGTTTAACTCACAAGTGCCCAAATGTTTAATTACAGGAGCGACTCTAAAACATATTTCGATGATAGTCAGTGTCATTTAGTATTATTTCATGTCAATGCCTCTGTTCAAGAAACAGTTGTGTCCCAGCTGTATGTGATGCGTTTATGCGCATTCATGCTCATACACGTCAGTTTCCACCCACCTTTACTTCCTTTTTCTGACTCACTATACTCTCCGGTTTCATTCCACTTAATTTAACTGACTAATTCCCACTTTTTATTCGTCTCACTTTTCTGACTCATGCCACTCCCTTGCTTTTCTCGCCGTGAGCTCTGGATCTCCTGTCCTCTTTTATTCTTTTTTTTTTCCGAACTTGTCTTTTATGCCTCAACATCAATTTCACCCCTGTAGCGCTGAAAGTCTCGCTGTCGACTCAGGCCACAACAAGACAATAAAAGCCTCGCCTTTAAGTTGGAAACACAACAGCATGAAATCATGTGCCAGATATATGTAGTGTTAGTGTAGCGACCTATTACAATGAGTTTGATGGGGTTACTTAAACCTTTTTGTTTGTTAAAAACATTATTTAGATGCACAATTAATTACATTTACTCACAATTTAGCCAATTTAGTGATGTATGTGCCAGTACCTATACTTGGCGGTGTGCTGTCACACAGCATGAAAACTATTCATTTTGGTGTTGTCATAGTAACTGGGTTACAGGTGCAGACAGATTTCTGTGAATGCTCACTGTGAATGCTGTGGGAAGTTTAAATGACAGACGAATGAAAAGGAATCAGAAAATTCTGGAACGAGATGATGCAGCCTCGCTCTCTCGCTTACACACACACACACACACACACACACACACACACACACACACACACACACACACACACACGCACACACACACACTGTTGCTTGCACTTCATCTCTCCTTCCCTTCCCCCTGTCTGTCTCACACATACACACATAATTCACACATTATGTCATGTCAGTGAGCTTCTTTGCTAAATTGATATTCATTCTTTCAACTGCAAAATGGCACCCAGTGCTGACACTCAGTGTTACAGTTACAGTTGTCATAGATGGATTTTCACAGATCACATTAATGCTCAGACCAATAGGTTTACAGTTCCAGTGGCATGTTCATAGGATACTGCTGAACTTGACTGCACATTCTCTGCTGTTATGACTTATCTTTATTTGTCTCTTTGTTTGTTTGTTGTGCTACAGAGGCCAGCTCAAGCTCTTTAGCAGCAATCCTTAGTGCGATTGTTGTGTCTGCAGTGGGAGCAATCGCTGGATACTTCACCTATCAACAGAAGAAGCTGTGCTTCAAAAATAGACAGGGTAATTATCTGATCCTTTTGTTGCTGGTGGAAAACTAATTAATAATAATAAATCAAAGGGAAAACTCAATTTATACAGTAGCTACCTTAACTGCTGTACGCAAGGTTTGGTATTTGACCAGACAAGAAATTCTTCTTGACCCTCATCAACAATGAATGAAGTGTATGCCAAAATTGTGTTTGTTGTTCAGTTTGGTGCCCACATTAGCAACAGAAGAACTGCTTATGTCCAAGCTCTTTGAAATGAATGCCAACCCCCATCAGAGCTTCAGATCTGTTAAGCTTTAATGACGCTACAAAAGAAAATTATTCATCTTTTATCTGAATCTCCGCTTTAAATCAAGTTTCATCCTAACTGTGTCCAGTGGGCAAGGTGTGTGTTTGTTACTTGTAGTCCTAAAAGCACGGGTTTTCAAGTTTACCAGTTCTTTTAAATTCAGCTTTTGGCTCCCTTTCATGAACTGTTGTCAGTGACATACGACTCACACCATTCTCGCATCCTGCATCCTATTACTGCCAGTTCAGCAAAGTTTTCATTTGCAGTCAACATGAGTAATAGGGCATCCACTTATAGCAGTGCAGGCCAGTAGTCAGATTCAAAGTAACTCTTATAATTTGAGCATTTAGAGTAATAGACAATATGTGTTTTTAATTTGATTAAACATATTTAGACATGCAGTTTTCCTCTGTAAAGAGCAGAGGTAGTAATTGCAGCTTGTTTCTGCTTCACTAACAATAATTTAAAAGACTTCACGAATAGGTATAAGTTTTCCTCTGTGACACAAAAAATAAGAAACTAATTTTCATGGTTTGGATAATATGCAATTACCCCAAGAAATCAAGATCCTTAGAAATTCACACTTCTGTACAGCTGGTGAAGCAGTTTCACACTGAAGGAAGATGAACGCTTTTCCTCATATTTGAGAGAAGGGACGCAATAACTTGATGCTAATTAGTAGAAACATTATTAAGCTAAATCATAGACTGTATACAAAGGATGGGCATATCCACCATGATGTCACAGATTCACAGATTGCGAATCTTAATTTTGAAACCTCAACTTTAATAGTATAGCTGTATAGCTGTATAGGAGTTCTGCATTTTGATCTTGATTAACTTGGGTCCAGTTCAGTTGTTTGAGTCAGCGAAAGTGAAGCCTAGCAGACAGGCGGTAATACAGTAGTGCTCACAAAGCTGTCCTTTTTCATGCAAACTATAAGCCTTGTGGGGATCTATGAGCATATATTCACTTTTAATTGTAGCCTTAAGGAATTGCAATTTTTTTGGGCAATTGCATGTTGGCTTCATTTTTTCTGCTCTGGAGGTTGTTGCTTAAATACTTGCGAAATTCAACTTGGCAGTACAACCTTGCAATTGAGCAATGAGTTCCCACGTTTGTTTTATTCGCTTTTCTCTGACTGTCAATCTTTGTGACTAGAAGCAGACCCTGAGGCTCCACACAAAGCTGATGCAGCAGAGGCTCGGTCAGATCCCCAGGGTATGACAAACACACACACACACACAACGAAAACGCAAAGAACACATTTTTGATATAAATATTCACATGTAATACTTTAAACGTGTTAACCATTAATCTATTTTTTCCCTCCTTTCTTTATTTACAGTTCTTAGCAACCTTCTGAACTCCTCCTAGACCTGAAACGATCACCTTACCGCCCGGGCCAACTACAGTCTAACAAAGTGGCAATCTCACTGTTCGGCTCTGTCCTCTGTAGAGCTAAATTACTGTGAGGCCCCAGAGTAGGGCTGCGTGTTTCAGTCTGAATTTCTATGTCTGTATGTTGCTCTACACGAGCTTGCGTGGATGTGTCTCAGTGTGCGTGTGAATAATATCCGTTCATTCTTGTGTGTGCATAAATGTGGAAAGAAGGAGCTAGAAAAAGATCATGTGATCTTTAGGGCTTTCATTATTGTTAAAAAAATGTATTAAAATAATTGGTCAAACACTCTACTTTAAACCAAATTATTATAATTTTTTTCAGAGTGGCCATTAAAGAGATTTAATCTCAATTTACGTATAACCATAAAATGGATTAATTATATACCTACCTTTTAATTTTATTTATATGGCTACTATTAATTCAATGTAAATACAAAACAGTAACTGAAATCGATGTTGTAGGTGTTTAACTTGTAATTGTTTCTTTGGAATTTTATACAATTTTGCCATTGTTGAACTGCCCGTATGATTTTAAATCATTTAGATAAGACATTTCTTTTTCAATTATCTATAGTACAGATGCAGGTTAACTGGATAACAGGGGGACACAGTAGCAAGCATTTTGTGGAGTCTGGTTAGGAGCTGTGGTAAAGGATTTAAAGACGAGTATTCTTGGGATGCGTGGTCAAATGTGTTTAGATGACCACCGATGTCACTGAATGTGTGTGCTTGTTTTCTGATAGGTGAAGGGGCTTGATTTAAAATCCTGTTAAGTGACCGTTTCTCCTCGGTCGGTTGAATACATTAAAAGATGACACAAATCAAATACAGCCTAAGATTCAAGTCATATTAATTTAGGAAATACCAAAAACAAGCCAACAAAAATATATTGTGTAAACTTACTAAAGTACGATGAAGTAAAGTCTAATCCAGTGTTGTTTCTGTAAATGGATGAATGGTCACCTGGTACACCTGACATGGACAAATTCAATGGAGGTCATGTAGTAATGTATTAGACTTTGTTCTGATGTAGTATGTGTGTAGTTGTGAAGCAGTCTTTTTTTTTTTTTCTCTATAGTGCCTTTCACTGACACAGCCTGGCTTGAGCAATCTACAGACACACAGAGAAGATATACAGGGTGACAAATTAAAGGATGGTTTATGCTGCAGGGAGATTTTTTTGTTGCTGTTTCAAATTTCAAATTTCTGAGCTATTCTAAATTTAAAACATTTCACTTTGATGCCTGAAGTCTCTTACAAGATGAAAATACACCCATCCAAATTGCCTGTTTAATTGCTTGGTAAGAATGAAAATAATGGGATCCATAAACTATGGACTTATCAGTCTGAGATCTCCCCCCAGGTCTCCAACAACGTTATCAAAATACATAATGAGGGAATATTTTTTCAGAAGAATATTGTTTTATTCCTCCAATAGTTCCAGAGACATGAACTGGCTTAACACTTTAAACACCCTTAATGCTGGGTCAACCTTTAACTTTTTACCCATCTGTTACTGAGAAGACAAGCAAACCAGTAGGAGGCTATAACAATGAAAGAGTGTTCTGTATTCATTCTTAATCTGTCATTTACGCAATTACATTTTTTAAAATTAAACTGCTCATGCATGTAAAATAATAACACAAACATAACAGCTGCTGTATGTGTGTCCACAGTCGGGCCGTTTGCAGTCTTAGTTATTTTAGCTAATCTTGCAATCTAAACTCTTTCAACCACCTCCGCTGGTGGCAGATGTAAAACTCTTCTCATTGTGTGTCTCTTTATTTGAGCAAGCCAGCTGCTGTAACAGTGTATTTTTATTGTTCATGTATCCACATTACAAACGCCATTCACTTGTGATTTTTTTATAGGAATCCTTTACATTTAGCAGCCGTGCCTCGGAGCCGACAGATTGTCTTTAGTCAGCTTGTTTGCTGTGCTATTTTGTTAATATTATTGTAAAATGCAAAGAATGCAGCGCTACGGCTTTTTTCCAAATGTAGCACACACACAAAAAAATCGTAACTTCTGAATGTCTTTTTTGTTTCCTTGAAGTTTTGTACTTGCCCTGCTCCCTTTAAACTTTGATATATGGCTATAGAGGCTGCATAGTGCTGCAGGTCATGTAATGTGTGTTACTTGTAAAGCACCATATAGCTGCAATACAGGACAGAGACTGTTGCTAACAGCCTAGCCTCAAGCTGAGAAATGTTAATAATCTGTGATCAATTCCACTCTACAAACTGTGGGTCAGACGCAGTGTCAGCGATCTGCCTTCTTAACCTGTAATCTGTGACAGACAAAAGCTGTTTTCTCTTGTAACACTGAACTACGTAGATAGTGTATCAGGAGTGACAATGCACAAAAAATACCCACTCAATAATAATAATACAAATAGGACTAGCCACCGATGCCTTCAAAATACAAATTTTTTCTTTAAATGCAGTACTGCCCTGCAGTGAACAAAAGCACTGAAATGTCCTGCGATGCTCTTTTAGATAACTTCCTGTAATGGAGACTCGTACAATAATCCAGAAAAATTCGATATGCGTTGCTTGCACTGAGGACATCATGGTCAACAATACATTTTGCCGAAACACTCTCGGTCAATAATTCAGTCTTATTTATATTATATCAATTCACAACTACAGTCACCTCATGGTGCTTGATCCCAGCAATACAAAGTATCAGAACACAGCATTCAAACCAGAATGTAAACCTTGAGTGTTGTAAACTCATTGGGTCCTGAAGTGCACTTGCCACATAACACTAGGGCATCAATCATGGCACTGACCAGTCCTGCCTTATTCCTTATATGCTCTTGAATATTCCTGATAGGAAAACAAACAATAATGTCATCATAAAAAAACGACACAGCGACACAAGCAGAGATTTTTTTTGTAATCTCAATGGGAGAAGCACGTTCCTATCCTGTATACATCTTGATTTACTACACATATATAGACAATTCATTTGTTCTTCTTCTGACTTCCTGTTTATTTAAATATTCTGTGTGGTTTTTGTGTAGGAACTGTCCTTTTTATTTTTGTCATCTGGCACTTGTGTTCTTCTGGAGTTGTGTAAATAATGTTTGAGGAATCAATTAAACAGTTTTTGTGGGATTTCTTTTTCTTTCATTTTTAGCCACTGTTGATAGACCAGTTCATCACTTTGGTATACATCAAAAACTCTTCAGTGATGTAATGGATTATTGTAGAACGGACATTCAAGGTCACCAGAAGATTAATTGAATTAGCACCATCTAAAGTTATTGTAGTTTGACAATTACTTTGGTTTATGCCAAAATACATTAGTATTTAGATTTCCCATTAGTCAAAGCAGTGTTTGTTTTTATTGCTAATTCTAAAATGTATGTTTTGTTTGTTAATGTGCTCAAATCTAATGGCAAACATGTAGACTGGCCACTTCATCTGGTACACCTGTTAACACAAATTTCTAATCAGCCAACCACATGCTGGAAACTTAATTTATTTAGGAATATAGACATGGTCAACATGACATGCTAAAATTCAGAGTGTCAGAATGTAAAAGAAAGGTGATTTAAGATACCCTTTTGGTGTCAGACAGTCTTGTCTGAGCATTTCAGAAACTCAGAAACACCGCAACCATCTCTAGGGTTTACAGAGAATGGTCCAAAAAAAGAGAAAAGTTCCAATCAGCAGCAGTTCTCTGAGTGAAGATGCATTATTGATGTCAGAGATCATAGGAGAATTGCCAGATTGCTTTGAGGTAATAGGAAGGCAACAGTAACTCAGATAACCACTTGTTACAACCAAGCCACACAGAAGAGCATCTCCAAAAGTGCAATTTATCTGCAATTTAACAGCAGAAAAACACACTAGGCGTTGCTGCTGTCAGCTAACAACAGTAAAGTGAAGCTAGGATTCATGTAAGCTCACCAAAACTGGACAATGAAAACTGAAACTGAAAACATGGATCTATCCTGTCTTCTAACAACTGTTCAGGCCAAATGGTGGTGTTATAACGAATATAATATTTCCTTGGCACAGTTTCAGCCCTTAATACCTACTGAGAATCACTGAAATCCCACAGCCTGCCGCAGTATTGTTGCTGACCATGTCCATCCCTTTATAACTAGTGTATACATCTTCTGATGGCTGCTTCCTGCAAGGTAACAAATCATTTCACAAAGTTCAGATCATCAGAAACTAGTTTCTTGAACATGACAATAAGTTCAATGTACTCAAATGGCCTCCACAGTCACCAGATCGCAATCCAATACAGCACATTTGGCATGTGGTGGAACGGCAGATTGTTGTCATGGATGTGCACCCAACAAATCTGCAGCAACGGCATGATTTTATCATATCAGTACGGACAAAAATCTCTGAGGCATGTTTCCAGCATTTTGTTGAATTGATACCACAAAGAATTAAGGCAGCTATGAAGGCAAAAGGGGGTCCAACTAGTAGTAGGGTGTACCTAATGAAGTGGGCAGGGAGTGCAATTCTGTATGGTAAACACCAATGCCCTATGGGTCTTATGAGCATGTGGTTGTGACCAATGAGTAAGCTTCAATTACTGTTATTTTACCATACATACGATATAAATACAGTAAAAGTTATTCTATTTTGTGTTTGTGGCTTTTTGTGTATGTGATCTGTCGAAAAGTTAATAAAGTTCAGTGAGAAAAAAAATCTAAGATATGTAAGGTATTTATAGAAGGACAGCCACACAATAATAATTCTCCCGTTGCAACTGATTTATTGTGACAGGTCTATAAAGACACACCTGATCAGTTTCTCAGAGATAGAATGTGGGAAGTAAGCCAAACACACCTATCTTCATGAGCACATTTGGTACCCCCCCCCCCTCCCCCCAAGGCATTACGCCCACACCAACCGTAAGCCGTCCAATTAAACAAAGCAGTGAAGGTGACTATGGAGACGAGGTAGTGACTAATAGAGTTTGCGCCCAACAAGTTAATCAGGTAGAATGATTTCTCATGAAAGGTCTTGTTTTGGTATCGAGATAAAATGAGTCATGAAAAATACAAGAGAATAATTTAGTGTAAAAAATATCCCTCACAAATAGATGTTCTGAGGTATAACAAATGCCCTATAAGTCCATGAGTTTATTATATACTATAAAAGAGCTATAGTTGTGTTTTTGACATCTATTTCCCATTATAGTTTGCAACATGTTGCATTTCCATAACACTTAAACCACTTAATTCTTTAAACTGGACTGAATAACTATTCATTGATCATAACTTTGAAAAAATAATAGTAGATAAAGATATGTAAAAAGTACGGAGCCCCGCAGGGGACATGGCAGAAAAAAAAATTAAGACGGACTTTTGCGAGATCCCGAGTTTGTTTTGCGAGATCTCGCAAAAGTTCATCGTAATTTTTTTTCTCCCATGTCCCTAAAAAAGTGCACCTTTAAAGTATGAGACAAAAACAAGGGGTGTCGACCAGTAACTTGCAGGCCACAGCAGTTTTTTTGTGCCTTTATGTCCTACATTACGGTACAAATAAAGGTTCTGCGCTCATACTTGAAACAGTACTGTACAGTCAGCGAGGCGGGGCCAACGAATTTAGCTAAGAAGGAACTCCTGTGTTTATGGATTCATGAATGTGAAAGCCCATTATGAGGTGAGTTCGGATGGGAAAAAAATTCTGCTTATCGAGACAACTGCAAATGCAATTGCTCTCACACGAGCTACGGTAAGAGCCCGTTGAAAGAGCTCAAATTAAAACAAAAGATAAAAGGCACCTATCTGATTTCACTTTTGCTCTCCCGACAGTTCGAGCTTCAGAGCAGCAGCACCTATGTGTCACTTTTTTTTTTTTACACATTTGCCACTGTTGCAAAACACGTATCACAGCAGTAGACGCGTCATATTCTGGATTCGTTTTATAACCAAAACTAAGAATCGTTATCACGTTGATACATTAAGAAAAAGTTTTATTTGCTCGAAGTCCAAAACCTAATACGGAGTCCAGAAATCTGATGAATTCATATAGGTTTTATTTAAATATCGAATAAACGACGTCTTAATCACCAATGATGATAAAAAAATACTAACCTTGGGTTCGGAAAATATGTCAGTGTTTCTTTGACCCCTGATTGTCAAGATATGGGGGGGGGGGGGGTGTCTAAAATCACATATAAGAGAACTTCAGATGTATAACCAGTGTTTTGCTCTCAGGTCTGTCCTGTTGGTTCCTTTTCTCTTCCTGCTCCTGACAACAGGACGTGATGTCACAGGGAAGGGATTTGACCAGAAGCCCAACTTTGTTCTAATGGTTGTTGATGACTTAGGAATTGGTGATATAGGGTGCTACGGTAATGACACCATTAGGTAAGTCTGAAATGTGTGTAGCTGTGTGTTTCGCTCCACTATTCTTTGTTAAGTTTATTTTTTCACCTTTCTAGAATTTCATTACTGGCTAAATAAATTTTAAAGGACATATGCATTTTTAAAAAACCTTCTGTAGTAATTATACACTTTGAAACACTAGCTGATAGTGAGGAACTACAATTGAGGAATTACTTCAGATCCTTTAGTAAACGTTGCAAAGCCACACCATGAGAATGGCCCATAACCCAAGCAAGTAAAGAAGTCAGGCATTTAATAAAATTACAAGTGTCTGAGCACTATTGGGCATTTTACAGTTGTTCTTGATCTCTTTGATGCACTTCAGTCATTTCCCCACCCATGCTAGCCTTTCTCATTGTGTTCGTGCACACTGCTATTGTCTGCACGTGCACTTCACTTCTATTTTGTTATTGTGTTCATGCATTTCTCCTCTGGCTCTGACAGGTCATCAAAGCAGTTTGTCCTTATGTCACTCAGGACTATAGATCTCACACTGACCTTAATGCCGTCCAGCATTGCATTAATGTTTTCAATCCAATGTTTTTCAAATATGTGTGAAAGCACACAGCCAGTCACACACTGTCAGTGGTAATAGTGAAATTGGCCTTCAGTTGAAAGCAAATATAAACATTTTCCTGTTCTCAGTCTTGTATCACAGGTGAATGTCATGGCACTGCTAATTACACACAAGCAAGAACTGTTCTTTGTGTATAGTAATAATGAAACTGAAACAACCAACAAACTTGCAGATGTTCTCTTAAATGTTTCCATATGGCTGAATTAGTCTTGTTTTCAGTTAGTGTGTTTGCTTTTCACCAAGTTGTACAATCTAATGTTTACATATCTGGAGGAAAAAACTGCGGGTTGTAGGCTGTCATAAATATTTGGGAATTGTATTAAACTCTAAACTCTCTTTTAAGTCCGTACTAAAAACGGCATGTAATGTAGTTAAAGTTAATTTTAATCTTCATACCAAATAATATGTCTGTTCATTCAATTTTAAAGCCATTCCAGACTTTATGTAATGTAGCATTAAAAAAAAATTTAATAGGCCATATTGTTATCACCACTGTTTAATTTTACAGAAATACAGCTTTCTTAGTTTTGAAAATGTTGTTAAATACACGAATATTTGTGTGTCTCTAGTTTCTTAAAACTGGGGTACATGGAAACCAAAATAATATAATATTATTATAATATTACGTATGACAGATCCTGGTGGTGTAACTTGCAAAAGCATTCGCTGAAGTTAGCACAACCTGTTAACTAAGTGACTTCTCACGTGTGATCGTTTGAAAGTTCAGTCCCCGCGCCATCATATAAACCCTCTCTTTCAAGTCTTTCCTTGTTAAAGTGCTAAAGGAGTTAATGAGATACTCCTTCACACTACATCCTAAATCCTCATCATCACACATCTTCACAATGGTGATTAGCAGGAAGAAAATCCTGTAGAGGTGATACACACAGTGTGATCTGCTCATTTACTTGCTACTACAATGTGCTAAATGTGTATAATAATATAATACGTGCCATATTGTAACTGATTTCAAAACAGTGCAATCTGCAGCAGGGACAGGCTAAACTAGCACACTTGTCTGTGGCTGATCTCCCATTCCTTTTCAGTCTGAAGAGCAGAATTACCAATAATCTGAATGTGGATCCAGCCAAAAAAAATGTGTCTCTGTTTAAACTTGATAAGACCCTTCATCATATCTGTTCAATGTCTTTAGAACTCCAAATATCGACAGACTTGCTTCTGACGGGGTGAAGCTTACTCAGCACATTGCAGCTGCTCCACTCTGCACCCCAAGTCGTACTGCTTTTATGACGGGCCGTTATGCAATCCGCTCAGGTAACAGACATATTTACGCTCAGTCAGCAAGTGGCAACCTGGACAAACTCCATGTTCCATATTTGATTAACCTTTTTTGTTTTTTGTGCATGTGTGCATCTATTGACTAGGAATGGTCAGCACAGGGCGTGTCCAGGTGCTGCTGTTCCTCGGAGGTTCAGGAGGGCTTGCACCCAGTGAGACCACCTTTGCTAAGAGACTGCAGCAGCAAGGATACACTACTGGTCTAGTGGGTGAGATGACATAATGTGCTATGGCCCTTTGGAAAATTGCACTTAAAGGTCTGCACACCGGGGATGTTTTATTGAGCACAAGAAGGCAATTTGTGATGACATCAGCATTTCCTCACTTTACCAGTGAAAGTGAGAAAAGGTTGATGGCACTCGCAGCACTTGAAATTCATATGGTTTGCATTTGGTATGCACCGTAACTCATCTGAAGAAACATACCCAGGATTTATGGTTCTGGTATCTCATCTCTCTATATCTCATTTTCATTGTATATCTACAGGTAAATGGCACTTGGGTGTGAATTGCAAACACAGAGAGGATCACTGTCATCACCCGAACCAGCATGGCTTCAGTTACTTCTATGGTCTACCATTCACCCTGTTCAATGACTGTGTGCCTGGAGAGGGCAGCGACGTGCTGGTAGATCTCCAGCACGCGCTCCAAAATTTGACCATGTTGCTCGGAGTTGGACTTCTCACAATCGTAAGTGTGATTTTTCTGTCAGTTTATCTTTGTTTTCATCTGCACACATTCTTTTTTCATTTATTAATCCTTTATTTATCCAGGTAAAAATCTCACTGAGATTAAAAATGTCATTTCCAAGAGAGACCTGGCATGATCATACAATTATAATCGTAACAAGAACAACAAGATCATAATGAGGTACATTTTATTTTAAAGAAGTCTCACAGAGGCATATTTACTGAAAAGAATGGAATTATAAGAAATCCTGAGGGATACAACATCCTTGTTAGACGATGAGTAAGAAACTGGAAAACAAAGAGTCGTTGTGCTAGTTGCCCCAAAGCAAAATTAACTGATGTGTGTAATCACTTAGACATGTGCTTAAGAGGTTGGAGGAAAAAAAAAAACACAAACTGGAAACACAAACTGCAAATGTGAAATTCAGTTACGCCGCCCAGAAACTTATTCTAGAAAAAAAGAATAACGTCATTATTGAAATTTGGTTAACACATGAACGTTTATTGATGCTACCTCACCTGCAGCATTGGTATTCCCAGGAGAAACCAGGGGGTACCAGTTAGCTGTGTCATTAAAAATGATTAAAAGCAAATACAAAAACCAGGAACCACTTCATCCTCGTCAAATGTTAACAAATACAACTATTTTCTATTTTCTGTTCTAGTGTGAACAAAGGACACAATGTACTACTTGTTTCACTAAGGGAAAATAATAAACTTTCATGGTAGTTTCTGATGCCATCTAGTGGTTGTATCATGAAGTTGCACAAAAGTAAATTAATAGAGAAGGGTCCCAGGAGTAATATCTGTACAATAAAATGTCTGTTATGAAGAAAATATGGTTAAATGTTAGAGAGGACTGAGTTATATATAATCTCTGAAGTTGTAGTTGGTAATCAGGTGTTGCTGGCAAACATTACATAGCGAGTACCTAATTACCTGAGTACCTAATCTGTTCTCCTGCGTATAGAACCTAAGGTGAGAAAACCACTATAAAATCAAAAGGCTTTCTAAAAACACTAGAAGTAAACCGGGAATAACTGTGAACATTGTCATTAGGGAAGAACAAACAAACAGACAAATCTTTCTGAATCCAGCCTTTGTGTGTCTATGTGCTACATGTTTTCAGGTGTGTGCCCGTGTGTGTGGCCTTTTTGAAGTCGGCCTGTGGCTCCTGGTACTACTTTTCTTTCTCTGCATCCTAGCAACCGCTGTGTGGTATGTGCCCTTTAAGTTCTTGCCAACATGGAACTGCATCATTATGAGGAACCAAGAAGTAATCGAACAGCCGATGACCGTGGAGACTCTGCCCCAGAGATTGCTGGGAGAAGCACAAAACTTTATAAAGAGGTAAAAGTGGTGGAGCAAAACAAATAATCACATGGCTTTTGTGCAGAGACTTTTACTGGTAGTCTTTTGTTTGCAGTCTTATCAAGGAAGTTAACCTTGATATGATGGTTACAGTGGGGCAAAAAAGTATTTAGTCAGCCACCGATTGTGCAAGTTCCCCCACCTAAAATGATGACAGAGGTCAGTAATTTGCACCAGAGGTACACTTCAACTGTGAGAGACAGAATGTGAAAAAAAAAATCCATGAATCCACATGGTAGGATTTGTGAAGAATTTATTCCTAAATCAGGGTGGAAAATAAGTATTTGGTCAATAACAAAAATACAACTCAATACTTTGTAACATAACCTTTGTTGGCAATAACAGAGGTCAAACGTTTACTATAGGTCTTTACCAGGTTTGCACACACAGTAGCTGGTATTTTGGCCCATTCCTCCATGCAGATCTTCTCGAGAGCAGTGATGTTTTGGGGCTGTCGCCGAGCAACACAGACTTTCAACTCCCGCCACAGATTTTCTATGGGGTTGAGGTCTGGAGACTGGCTAGGCCACTCCAGGACTTTCAAATGCTTCTTACGGAGCCACTCCTTTGTTGCCCGGGCGGTGTGTTTTGGATCATTGTCATGTTGGAAGACCCAGCCTCGTTTCATCTTCAAAGTTCTCACTGATGGAAGGAGGTTTTGGCTCAAAATCTCACGATACATGGCCCCATTCATTCTGTCCTTAACACGGATCAGTCGTCCTGTCCCCTTGGCAGAAAAACAGCCCCATAGCATGATGTTTCCACCCCCATGCTTCACAGTAGGTATGGTGTTCTTGGGATGCAACTCAGTATTCTTCTTCCTCCAAACACGACGAGTTGAGTTTATACCAAAAAGTTCTACTTTGGTTTCATCTGACCACATGACATTCTCCCAATCCTCTGCTGTATCATCCATGTGCTCTCTGGCAAACTTCAGACGGGCCTGGACATGCACTGGCTTCAGCAGCGGAACACGTCTGGCACTGCGGGATTTGATTCCCTGCCGTTGTAGTGTGTTACTGATGGTGACCTTTGTTACTTTGGTCCCAGCTCTCTGCAGGTCATTCACCAGGTCCCCCCGTGTGGTTCTGGGATCTTTGCTCACCGTTCTCATGATCATTTTGACCCCACGGGATGAGATCTTGCGTGGAGCCCCAGATCGAGGGAGATTATCAGTGGTCTTGTATGTCTTCCATTTTCTGATGATTGCTCCCACAGTTGATTTTTTCACACCAAGCTGCTTGCCTATTGTAGATTCACTCTTCCCAGTCTGGTGCAGGTCTACAATACTTTTCCTGGTGTCCTTCGAAAGCTCTTTGGTCTTGGCCATGGCAGAGTTTGGAGTCTGACTGTTTGAGGCTGTGGACAGGTGTCTTTTATACAGATGATGAGTTCAAACAGGTGCCATTCATACAGGTAACGAGTGGGGGACAGAAAAGCGTCTTACAGAGGACGTTACAGGTCTGTGAGAGCCAGAGATTTTCCTTGTTTGAGGTGACCAAATACTTATTTTCCACCCTAATTTACGAATAAATTCTTTACAAATCCTACCATGTGAATTCATGGATTTTTTTTTCACATTCTGTCTCTCACAGTTGAAGTGTACCTCTGGTGCAAATTACTGACCTCTGTCATCATTTTAGGTGGGGGAACTTGCACAATCGGTGGCTGACTAAATACTTTTTTGCCCCACTGTATGTTAGAGTTACAGCTGATTGATCTCCAACAATACTAATAATTTTCTGTTTCCCTTGTGAGGAAATTAACCTTAACATTTGAACTCAGACTGACATCAGTGCACGTTCAAATGATTCTTACTAATTAGGACGTCCCTACCCTCACCTATGGCCACGAGCTGTGGGTAGTGACCGAAAGAACTATGGAATAAGAACGAGATCGCGGATACAAGCGGCAGAAATGAGCTTCCTCCGAAGGGTGGCTGGCCTCTCCCTTAGAGATAGGGTGAGAAGTTCGGCCATCCGGGAGGGGCTCAGAGTAGAGCCGCTGCTGCTCCACATCGAAAGGAGCCAGCTGAGGTGGTTCGGGCATCTGACAAGGATGCCCCCTGGGCGCCTCCTGGGTGAGGTGTTCCAGGCATGTCCCACCGGGAGGAGGCCCCGGGGCAGACCCAGGACACGCTGGAGAGATTATATCTCTCGGCTGGCCTGGGAACGCCTTGGTGTTCCCTCGGATTAGCTGGAGGAGGTGGCTGGGGAGAGGGAGGTCTGGGCCTCTTTGCTTAGGCTGCTGCCCCCGCGACCCGGCCTCGGATAAAGCGGATGAAGATGGATGGATGGATGGATGGATGGATGGATAGGACATTCATTATTTCAGATAGTTATTACAGGGATCATTACCAAAATAAATCGTATCAAAAGAAATCATAAAACAGGATCTATAAAAAAATAGTACACAAACGGTTGTATGGACTAGCAACTAGTCATTTTTTTTTTTTTTTTTTTCTGTATGAAAACAAACTAAAACACTGGAAAAAGATGCAAGTTTATAAACTCATAAACTGATTCGCACCAGAATAAATGAACTCTGGGTGTGAAAACGCCCTGAGATTCTTGTGTGTGTGGACCTGTGTTGTTTTGATTCACTTGAACTGTTTTCAACTCATTGAAGCCATTTAAAAAAAAAAAACTATATAGAGCATCAAATGTCACACAGACAATGCTAGTGGCTTAGTTTGCATCAGACTTCAGCTTCACAGGGCAATTTATGTGAGTGGGATTAGATCATTGTTGGTTATGGTTGACAATGACAGGAAATTGCTTGTCCCCATTGCCATGACAAGAAAACAGGCAATAATTAAAAAGATAAAAAAAGGCCTTTGAGAGAGTGTTCAACTCCTTTTTGCTGCTCTTTAGGAATGTGGATCGTCCATTCCTCCTAGTCTTCTCATTGGCCCATATCCACACGCCAATGTTTAAAACACCACAGTTTGCTGGCAAAAGTCGGCATGGTGCCTACGGTGACAACCTAGAAGAAGTGGACTGGATGATTGGTGAGTGAGGGTGGTGAAATAAGTGTGCCACCATGTGCATGCAATGTTAAATATTATCCAGTGGCTTGTAGCTTTGTGGCAGTCAGCAATCCATGTTTTTATAATCACGACAAAATATGGCCAAATGTATGAAAGCAAGATCTCAATGAATCAGTTGCTCTGCACCAATTAGGAATCTGTGCAGTTCTTAATTTTCCTTTGAAATCAACCTCATCCTATTATCTTACTATGCCGCTTGTCTTTTTAGGTAAAATTACAGAGACGGTGGATTCCCTTGGCATTGCCAACAATACTCTCATGTACTTTACATCCGATCATGGTGGGCATCTGGAAGATTCTGATTCACGAACTGGGCAGAAAGGAGGCTGGAACGGCATCTATAAAGGTAAACAATGTGTCAAGCTGTTTTTTTGCTGATATTAAATTGCAAACTTTAAAGATTTTATAGCAGGCATTCAGACATTTTTGTAGAATTTTAAATCTCATGCGTACTATTGACAAACAAAACCAAAAAAAAAATCACATCTCTGTGTTTTATTATATCTCCTGTTGTTTCACATGTAGGTGGGAAAGCTATGGGGGGCTGGGAAGGGGGGATCAGGGTACCTGGCATTTTCCGCTGGCCAGGCAGGCTGAGAGCAGGAAAAGTGGTGGATGAACCCACTAGCCTCATGGATCTGTATCCCACCCTTAAATATTTAGCCAAGGACAAACAACCAGACAGGTATATCAATTCACTCCCACAAGTGCTTTTTAAATTGTGTGTAATTGTATTAACTGAGTCTTGTTTCTTTCCTGTTTTCTTGAAAAGGTTAAAACAGTTTCCGATTGTATTTTACCCCATCGTTCTGACCTCTTTTTTTCTTGTGATTCTATTCCAGACAATCCGATGGCTATAACCTCATGCCGCTGTTGGAGGGGGAAGTTGCACGATCAGAGCACGAGTTCATGTTCCACTACTGTGGCATCTACCTGAATGCAGTGCGCTGGCACCCACCTGGCAGTAAGTTTGCACATATATAAACCTAGAAGATCAACATTTTTGATTCTTTATTCCTTATTTCTTGTTACAGTTAGGGATATTAATGCCAAAAATTCCCAAAGTTTTTAAATAATGTGATCTGTAAATATAAACAAAATAAATTTTAGTGCTCAGTAACAAAAACTTGAAATAGAAAACAGCACTCAGAGACCTCAATTGCTCCCCGAAGGGCAAAGGCTATAATAAAACATTGATGCTTTATCGCAACATGCTGACATCAGCCTGTTTTTTATTACCACGTGATGGGATTAGCCTACAGTAGTAGCAATAGCTGACGGTGTGTCTGGTGTTTTGGCTAAAGGATAAAATAAGTACATCCATATTATATGTGCTCTTATTATGTCTTATATTGTAAGCTGAATAAATACAGTGAGGGACATAAAAAACTTCTTTCTTATTTCTTAGTGCAGCAAAAACTTTGTCCCACTTCAGAACATCAACTTTGCACAGTTCATCAGTTCATATACAAACCTTCCCTAATATTTGTGTTAGACTCATTAAAATAGATGCTTCAGTGATTGTTTTGGCCTTTAGCTGGTTCACTGTTCACTGTAGACTGATTAATATCTAAACTCTAGAGCTGCAACCTTTCCAGCTTCATAAAAATCAATGATTGATGACAGTGAGTCTTTCCAAATCAATTTTTGGGATGCGTGCGTCACAGCAGAAGATGGTTTTTGTTTTTTGTGTTTTTTATTTATTTTCTTAGTAAATTCCAACCCTGAAATGTTTATTTTTAAAGGTCAAAGTAAGGCTGTTGCAAATAATTACGTGTCATTGGTTGGACTCTTGACTCTTTTTGCTAATTCCTGACTCTAGTTAGTCATTTTTTAATTTGAATAATCTTTTCTATAAGAACAATGTAATGGTTTGTGTGCTACTAGTTCAAATTGATGGTTTTGTCATGATTATGACCTCGATGAAGATTTGACCTGATTTCAGTACATTTCTATATAAAGATAATTTTTAAATATTCACTTTTTGTCTTGCCACTCTATGTTGATATATCTTCACCGATGTGTGTTTCCATACAGGTGACTCTATCTTCAAGGTGCACTTCTTCACTCCCAACTTTTTCCCCCCGGGCGCCGGTGGCTGCTATGACACAAAGATTTGCCTTTGTCATGGAGAGCATGTGACTCACCATGACCCGCCGCTACTGTATAACCTCTTCCACGATCCCTCAGAGTCTCGGCCTCTGACTCCTGATACTGAGCCCCGATATGCTGAAATCCTTGAGCAGACCGCCAAAGCCGTGGAGAGCCATAAAGGCACACTCCCAGATGAACAGGCACCTGCTGGTGCTCATTCAGAGGCCAATAGAGCTGAACAGGGCGTCGAATTGCAACTGACTTGGGACAAGATTTTGTGGAGACCCTGGCTTCAGCCTTGCTGTGGGACTTTTCCATTCTGTGGATGCAAAGAGAACACAACTCATATGTAAGAAAGACAAAAGTTGAAACAAACGACTTTGGTTTCATGAAGGTGCTGTTTAAAAAAATCGAATAAAATAGTTTAATAATTTAATTAGTGCTTTTGTTTTTCATTGGATTTCTAGCATTTTCAGTTTAAAGATACCAATGTTTTGTGTGGAAATGAAGAGAGAAGCTGAAAAATGACTAATTAAATTAATTAGAAATAATCCAGAACCAAGTGTATTAGTGTTGAAGTGGACTAAGGACTCCACACGACTATACCTGTGATACCGTAATCTACATTTTTGGTGCAGTTGAGTCAAGGAAGATTTAGCTATGTAATAATTCAGTGAAGTGAATTAGTGCTTTTAATTTGTATTGGGAAAAGTGGCTTCGTGGTGTAGTGGTTACCACATTCACCTTACATGCAATGAGACAAGTCCAGCTTCACGGGGTCACAAGCTCGTGTAGCCTTAGTGCCGGTTCCAAGCCCGGAAAAATGAGAGGGTTGCATCAGGAAGTGTATTTGGCACCAAGTCAAGCGTGAGCATTCATCCACTTTGACAAGCCCTTGAGAAATAAAGGGCATCTTATAATGGGAAAAACATTAGCCGTGCTTGTTATATGAAAGAAGGAAAAAGAAAAAGCTCGGTGAGTTTTAATGATTTTGCCTGCATTCAGTCTTCTGGTGAGGTCATTGTGCTTTACCCTGTCTGTTTTTCGTTGTCTCTCTCTATGCT
The DNA here is from genome assembly GCF_057382095.1 of Aulonocara sp. 'chitande type north' Nkhata Bay. NCBI lineage: Eukaryota > Metazoa > Chordata > Actinopteri > Cichliformes > Cichlidae > Aulonocara > Aulonocara sp. 'chitande type north' Nkhata Bay. Next base: position 27,627,015 of record NC_141359.1, on the reverse strand, counting down.
CTTCTCCTTCTCCTTACTCCAACTGGTCGAGGCAGATGTCCACACTCCCCGAGTCAGGTTTTTCTGGAGGTTTCTTCCTGTTAAAAGGGAATGTTTATTTATTTGCTTTAATCTACTGTGCCAAGTGTTTGCTTAGAGGGCATTATTGTGTTTTAGAGTCATTACGTAAAATGGGAAGTACCTTGAGATGACTAAAGTTGTGATTGGGAGCTATGTAAATAAAAATGAATTGATTGTATTTTTCTTGTCTTTTTTTTTAATTAATTTTTTAATGAAGTTAATTCATTCATCCAGCAGTGCAGAAAATGGAGGTAAAACTGCTCTAGAAGGTAATATAGGCTGTGTTCCATTAGGGGGCAAAGTCAGACTGTGTTTGGTTTGGTGAAGCGCTTTCCAGCTTTAAAACAAGACTTAAGGGTTAAGTGTGAGATTATAGTTCTGCCACTGTAGGCTGCTATGCTGTGGAATAATGATCATAATTATTATAATTAGGAATATTATGTATATTTACATTACAAAAGTAAGTCTTAAATACGCAAATGAGGTAAAGTATATTGTATCAACTTCAATTAAGATTTTAACACTAGTCATTACCAGAAATCATTTGACGTTTCCTCGTGGCCTTAAGTCTGTGCTCTCCTCGGAAATCCTCACCTGTGACTCCTTCCTTCCCAACGGTGCCATTTTGGTTACATAATAATACTTTTTGATCTTGCAAACACTTAAAACCCTTTCATTAAGATCAGAGCACAAAGTCATCTGCTGAACTCCAGTGCTCAAGGACACTGAGGCAGGGTGGGTGGTTGACCTAGTTTGGCACGCTCTGGCTCCACAGATCTTCAATAATAAAAGACTTTAAAGACTGTGTGAACTTCTCCATCATCAGTGTCATCACCATTTATTATCTTCATCATCACCACTGTCTCCCTCCAGCAGTGGCTGGCTGTCAAAACATCAAAGTTTGCTACAGCAGCACTATAATTGCTCCCCCTCCTTCCCTCCTCTCTTTACCCACTTCCTTCGTCTACTCATCTCCTCCTCCTTTTTGTCCTCCTTCTCTCCCTCTAGAAATTGAACTTGCGTCTGCGACGAGAGAAATTTCATCATCATCATCATCACAGTAATTGTTGCCATCATGGCCGTAGTATTTACTTCTCTCCCTCCAGCAGAGACCCGTACATCAAACACTCAGCAAGTTCATTACAGTGGCCACTCCATTATGTCTCTAACAGTAAATCATGCAGTCGACCATACATAACGACATTTGGCTGTACATCATAGTTAATGATGGCTTGTGGGGTGGAATGTTACTGGCTGTACATCATGTCACACACAACTACCTAAAAACATGAACGTGCGCCCAAGCTCAAAAGCACACACGCTCGCGAACACGCTCGCGAACACGCATGCGCACGGTATATCATGTTTGTTTGGAACAGATCAGTGGTTTTCTGGAAAGGTCAGTGTTTCCTGGGACGCCATAAAGCATTTTTACAACCCACTGCTTGACACACGTAAACATATGTGGAGCATGAAATGATGGGAAAATTGTACGGCAACGTAAGCAAACTGGAAATAGCTCTCCTGTATTAAAATACTAATATCTATATGGGGTGTTTTGGCTTTGGTGATATTGAGCATAAAAGACAACGTTCCGACAATCTGCTGTTGAAATTCAGCTTTATGTCTTGTCAGTTGGTTTCGTTTAATATTTCAATTTAGAGATATGTCAAATGAAGATATGTTTGTTTATGACATTTAAAATTTCAGTTTTGAAAATGTTCATATGTTGACCATTTCAATGTCACATTATGAAGTGTTTTATATATATTCTGTCCAAAACTGTTTTATTTGCTCTGTTCAAATTAGTTTTTCTATACTGCTGCCTCATTTTTTATGTTTTTACCCCAGCATACGAACAATGCAGCAGATAAAAAGACTCATAATTTATTCTAAATACACTTTTTTTGATACCTTCAATTCAGTTACATGTTTTTAGTGTCCATTCACAACAACAATCACTGGATGATAAACACTTGTATATATACACAAAAAGAGACAAAAAAGGTTGTGATTTGATACTTAGGTTCAGAAAAAAAAGAAGGGGATTGTGCAGTTCAATGATTATAGAGATGCCACAGTGAAATTACTAAGTTTAGTACCACAGGAGGAAGGAACAGAAACCTATATTAAACCCTTTGCCTACCAGCCATATCTCGCAACTTGCTCAGTGACAGAGGAGGCTTCATGAAGCTGCTTGTAAGCAGATGGATAAACAATTACCAACTGAAAACATATAAGTTGTCCTAGAGCCAGTTCGCTTAGCACCAGTTTTGTAAAAGCAGGACAGTTATTCCATGTGTGATAGTTTATATTTGGCATGATGGGTCTAAGGACAGACCCATCATGCCAAATATGTGTTATTATGCACATACAGAGAAAGACAAGGCAGGGAATCTGAAACCAATACAATACCCCCAGCACAAAAAAGAGCAATGACAGCAGAAAAAGTGAACCTGGGCAGGAGGTGGGTTGCAAAGTTGCTTGCAGGTGCAGCAGGAACAGCAGCCAGGCTAAAGCAACTTTGTGTGTCAATTGTGTGTCCTATATGAGGTTTTGCCAATAGGTTGCACAGAAGAGTGTCAGCTGAACCGTCAGCTAATGTGAAATAGCATTTAGTTGTTACAACAGCTGATGTTATCAGCTTATGTAACAACCATCAGCTGTCTGCATAATCATTACCACCTACCCCCTTTCGACCTTTAATAGCTTCAGTCTAAGCAGACCCATAAACATAGAAGGTGTTTGTTAGCAGTTCAAAGAAAAGAACTGCTAACAAACATGAATTTATGACAATGAATGCAGACTCTGAAACTGTTAACAATATTATTGCTCTGGAGAGCAAAAAACAGCATATGCCATTACATTCAACATTTCAAGTGCAGCACAGCATGTATTCTTTGCTCTCCTATATCAATTTATTCCTTTAATATTTCCTCAAAAGGAATTCTAATATTATCAGCCATGAGTTCAAAGGCCTGGAGCCAAATGACCAGGGAACTGAATCAAACGCACACAGCATAATCGTAAAAAGTGGGCAGAGAAGAAAGCAAAGTCAAGATTTTACAAATGCAATGTTTCCCAGGACCAGCGGCAACATTTTTTTGATCAGTGAGTCCAAAAGAAAACCACTGCTATTCCACCAGTTAGTGGTGACTATCCATTTCTCCTTCTGGTTAATTTATCTACTTATCTCTGAAAACAGGACACATCTGAAAGTTTCTGTGGTTCATCTGCTGCCTGCTGCTCTGATCTGCTTTGTTCAAGTGTGGTTTCATCTACCACAATAGATTGCCATGGTAAAGCAGCAATTACACACCATTACAACACTATTACATTAGGAAGCACAAAAAAAGAAGAGACAGGCAGAGGGAGAGAGAGAGAGAGAGAGAGAGAGAGAGAGTCACGTTTGTCAATAGATGAGGCTTTTAGTGCAGAAGAGATGTTCGAGCTGCTATTAGTGCTGATTGGATTTGTGTGTGCATTGTGTATGTGTTAATGCAGAGAAAAAGGGCAATATATTTGCATGCATAGCTGTGTGCTTGTTTATACCCCAAATGTCCATGCAGCTGGCACATTTGTGTGCATTACATATTACACCTAGACCATATGTATGTATAATCTGTGCCAGCAGGACTGGGCACAATTGTTACCACGTGAGATAGGCTCCAGGAGATGAAATGTCATCTCTGCTGGGGAACTTTCACTGCACACAAACATGCACATACACTCAAACTCGTACTGACTCTAAGCCTTTCTCAATCTCTGCATGTCTGCACGCTGCCCTTGTATCTAAATGTAGATCTTATACTGATCCCAAAGACCTGCAGCGAAGTGGTGCTGCACAAGACCATGCTAGGTTTTTGTATGCATGTGTATGTGTGTGTGTGTGTGTGTGTGTATGGTGTTGCAGAGAGTCTGTGGTTTAAGTATGTGTCATGTTGTATACCATATGTTTAAAATTACCTCTTGCAGGGGACAAGTCTCCAGGCAGGGAATAGAGTATTTGTAGTGGCATGTCAACAGCACACACACATATCCTTCTTTACACACATAATTAAACCATAAAGCTTACACAGCATGCACAAGCACACACAACCTATAGACACACATTTTCTCACTAACGAAGTATAGCTACTAATGACAAACACTTTCAGTCATTAATGCGCTCATCTACACACACGGCTTTAACATCTAGCTCCTCTGATGAGAGAAGATGGTGCTGTAAATGGGGTTTGATGAGAAGCAGATAGCTAAATAACTGGGCTAATAGGGCAATTGTAACCCATTACACATACATACACTGTACTTAACCTCTCTTCCTGTCCTTATGCCTCTTAAACCAACAGAGTTTGGCTGTAGCACTTTCACTTGTTTTTCAGCGTACCACTCAAGAGCAACAGTTATCTAGTGTTTGGTTGCCAAGACATGCTTCTTTGACTCGGTAGGAAAAAATCAAACCCTAGCAGCAGCAAAATGCAAAATTACACAAAGTTAGTAGACATTTCAGACTTGTGCATGTAATTTAGGAGAATTACAACTTTTCAAAGCACAACCCACCCATATGCCTGACACATCAAGCTCATTGCACACAAAAACACACGCAGCCCACACCAGCACAATTGCAGTGCAAGCTGCAGATGTCATAGTGATCTCAGTCAGGCCTAAAAATTACATGTATGGCCTGCAAACATATGTTCACTCATTAAGGTGGGACACGACAGCTTTTAGGGTTTTTCATTTTATTGTCCTGGATTCTAGTTTCCAGAGGCTGTTTACTCGGTTTATTCTGACATCAATTAGGTCAAAAAAATACCATATGGTCGTAGGATTTTGGAACCAGCTCTTCTTCTGAGAACTTAAGGCAATCTTTCTTTTTTCACAGTGATTTTCTTTGGAATTTTCTTTTCACAGGAATGGATGCAAAAACTATTTTCTCTTTTAAAACAGCCATTAATTCAACAATATCCACCCAGGGAATCTGTGTATTGTTTAGCAAACACAGTTACCGGCTAAGGGGCCAAGATTCATTACTTAAGGAGGACAGAAATTTAAATTATCAAAATTAAACAATGTGGAGGGACTGCAAGTAGCTCCAGGAATACTTACACAGCACTTTAGTATTATTTACACATATTATTATATTATGCCACCAAGGGCAACTTGCATTTAAAACTCAAATAAGAAAGTTAACATTACAAGAAAACAAAAAACAAAAAGTACAACACGCCCCTATAGATTGATAATGTTACGATTTTAGTCCAACAATATGAAAAAACAAGCAAATGCTGTTTGAATCATTCATAACCCCGCTGACCACATATCCCCTCTATAACTCATCCTGACAGTCCAGGCTTGTGGAGAGCTGAGGCAATAGGAAGCAGAGCAGGAATGAGTAATGTAGAAATGGTGGATGGTCAGTGAAGGAGGGATGGGTAATGTGTGATGAAATATATGATAATGGGAACAGAAGATGGCAACTACAGCAATACAAGAGGTGCTTGAGGTGTGACCAACAAGAGGAGGACCGGCTGAACACAAAATGAACAAAAAATGTTTTTATAGAAGAGTTAAAGGCGAGGGAAAGAGTAAGAGGGAGGAATAAAGAGAATGAAATTGTTCTTGAAGTATGGGCCAGCCTTTGTCATACCAGAGAGAATGACAAAAAGATGAACATGTAATAGGAGAGAAAGTACTGTAATGATTTTGTGGGTAAGAGTGAAAAAGGGATGGGAGAAAAGAAATTGTGACTTGTTGACCTAAAACTCAAGGTCTCACAAGGGTGGAGGATAGAAAGCTGAAATAAAAGTGTCACAGATCGTAAGAAGAGGTTGATCTCTTCAAAAGCAGACAGGGACAGATAAACTCAATTCAGGTTTATTTATATAACTCCAATTTACAACAACAGTTGCCTCAAAGCACTTTATATTGTAAATAAAAGACCCTACAGTATTAAGTGAGCCACCTGAGTAAGGGCTTTGCAATAGTAGGAAGGAAAAAATTGAATTTAAGAGGAAGAAAACTCTGCAGCATTTTGGACTAAGTGAAGGGTTTTCTAAAGAACATTAAAAAAAATTGCTAATAATGAATTACAATTGTTCAGGCTAGAATTAATGAATGAATGCATTTTTCAGCATCATTCTAATTTTAGGGATAATGTCCAGTTAAAGGAAAGTAGTCCTATATATTTGTAAGACTACAAAGAGTGGAAATGAGACAGTGAGATAGGCTATATATGGACTGGGCCAACTACACATCACACCTATAGGATCTGCTCTGCCATGGAAAACTGGATGTCATGAAACTCTTGGCACACAGTATTTGTGCAGATGTTAATGCCAGAGGAGGTTTGGAACTCTGCAGTTGTTGAGTCTTTTACATAATCTACACCTCAGCATTCGGTGACCCCGCTCTGTAACTTTATGCGGTCTGCCACTTTCTGGTTGAGCTGCGTCCATTATGCAATAATACCTGTTAAAGTTGATTGTGGATATCTAGAAGGGAAGAAATTCCACGAACTCATTTGTTACAATAGCTGCACGCTGTTACAGCACCACACTTTCAGTGGGCCATTAAGAACAACTCATTCTATCACAAATGTTTATAAAAGCAGAATGCATGCCTAGGTGTTTGATTTAATACACCTGTGGCAAAGGGACTGCAAATACCTGAATTCAAAGATTAAGAAGTGTGACTGTGGTAGAAATGACCGGAAGCACGCAGCGTTAGGGACACGTGAATGACTTTATTTACAAGTTGTTTCTTGTTCGTCTAGCTTTCCAGCTGCTTTGTAGCGCAGCTTTCCCCGTCGGGTCCAGGCATCCTACTGAAGTAAGGAAAGCATGACCAGGTGATGGAGAACAGCTGTGTGGGTCAGCCTCTCCTGACACCACACCCTGAACCCTCTACTCTATCGCGCCCCTGCAGCTGAGCTAAAAAAAAAAAAAAACACACCTCGCCAGTGCGTCAGTAGGGCCAGTGGCGCAATGGATAACGCGTCTGACTACGGATCAGAAGATTCTAGGTTCAACTCCTGGCTGGCTCGGCGCTATTTCTTGTGAATCTCCCATCTCTGGGACTAACAAATACAAATCTCACCTCGTTCTTTTATCCGTATAGTATAACATAGGGTCTCAAGATATACAGTGAAATCTACACAATATATAAACCCTTGTCCTGCAGTCAGTGCCTTTGTGTATTGTGTAACTATATTTTATGCCACTCTAATTTAACGTTTTACTTCACTATTTTAAAGACCTTGGTTAATAGATTAATCTTATGGATTTAAAAAAAATTTTTTTTTAAAAATGTGAATACCCTTGAATAGCTTTGTATGATTCCTTACCTATCATGTACTGCCTCTCAGTTGATCCTGTCTGAAACCAAGTCATTTTAGCATTTATGTTCTGGAAACTGTTTTAAATTGAACAACCTGATGTTTTATATCAGCATTACACCTATGGCAGCTGACCCATTATCTGAACAAGCCTTTCTAATACTGCTGGGTTCATACATAAGCCGCTGCTGATTGGAAAACACTTCAGATACACAACCTAAGTAAAACTACCACAGAGCCCGTCATCTGGTAAAATACCGCTTTATTTCTAAGCTACTGGTTCAGTTTCACATTAAGCCCACTACCAGTAATCTGAGTGCTGTGTTACTATAACATCTTAGACAATAGTGGACAATAGTGAAATCTTACACCCATAGGTTTGGGAAGACCTTTTATTGCTTCAACAGATACTGTGCATAAGGTAAGATCAATAAAACAGAATTTCCCTTCTTTTTATGTGTGAGAACTTCACTGGCTCGAAGAGAGATGAAGTGGAGCATCCGTTCTGATCTTATGGCCTAGCAACAACATTCCCAGAAGAGCTGAAGCTCTCTTATTTGAAAGATATTTAACAAGCATATGTACTTTTTGAGTATTTGGTTTCGATGTGTGGGTCATTCTCTCTAGGGGAAATGAAAGGACAGAGGGATAGCCATGTCATCTTCAAGGAGAAAGCGAGATGACACACCAGATTGAAGGAGTAAGAAGGAGAGGCGGCTTTCTTGAGAGATAGCCAAAGAGTGAGTGAAGTATTTGTCATCGCTGGAGAGATGAGAAGAAGAGAATAAGATGAACCAAGGGAGGAGAGGGAGAGAGACGGAGCGAAGAAACGAAGAGAGAGGACATATAGAGAGATGAAGAGGAGTTCAGAGGGCATAATAATGACAAAATGACAAGAGGATGATCGAAGCATGGGTCATGTTTACCCACAGGAGAGAGAGAGTAAGAGAGATGGTGAAGAGTCTGGAGGCAGAGAGGCGACAGCACTCTGAAGGGTCACTCTATTTACGGGGAGAAGGAGAGATTGAGGGATATTGATGTGAGGAGGGAGGAGAAAGATGAAGGGAGACAGCTTGGGATGGAGACAGCCCCTCTGGCTATGAAAAGAAGAAGGGGTGATGAAGCAGAGGAATGAAGAGAAGGGGGAAGGAGTCACAGACAGAGGGGATATATGGAGGAAAAATATAATAGTTCGAGGGAAAAGAGAAGCTAAAATCCAATGAGAACATGAAGTCCACTGCACAGGGGGCAGTTATTTGATGTTTTAGAGAGATGCAGGGAACACCAGGGCTTCAGTCTGCAGCAAGCATTGTGTGGTTTTTTTTATCCAGATGAGGGAGTCTGCAGGAATGAAGTAGACTGAAAGACATGAGTGATTTATCTGTGAGTTAGAAAGGAGAAGTGCAGACAGGAGGAAAAAGATGGTTACAAAGCAGGAGAAGCTTCTGTTCTGAGTTGAGATAGAGAGATATGGCTAGACAGAGCCCAGTCTCACGACAATTCGTGGAAGGTTTTGTCTGCAAAAAATCAGCCAGAGCTGTGCCTTGACTGTAAATCAGGGAAGTGGGCTCACCAGAGACGGATTTAATATTATCCAGACAACAATATTTTCATTCTGAGATTGAGCAAACACCTGAACCTGGCTACAGATCAACACTGAAAAATCAAAAGGTCTGAATAGAAAAAGTACCAAGAAAAGTACAACAAACAGTGAATGGCAAACAAATCATAATTTCATTTTCAATAAAGAACAATATAATTCCTGCAAAAACTTTAACCCTGTGATCCCACAAGCTCTGCGACACTAAAAGTAGAAGGTTGAGTCCCCTCAACCAGCTGCTTTGGCAATGCACAGCCTCACAGTAGCCCACATTCACTCTGGATTAACCACAGAAAAAGAAAAGTGCATTTAACATACAGCAACAGCATCTAAATATCTCAGTTATATGAGATTTTCTTTAACCCATTCTAATTTTCAGGGGCATCGAACCTGAGTGCATTGCTGAGATGCCCCTTTGTGGTCTTTGATGGACTGCTATGCTCACAGTATTTGTCCCTTTTGAAAATGCACGCTTCCAAACAGGTTAACAAAGTTCACCTAAGGACACGGGGAGCCTGATGGTGGTGTAAATCAAATAACTCTAAAAGGGTTTCTGGCAAAAAACAAAAACAAAAACAAAAAACCCCAAAGAATCCCAGCAACAGTTTTAGTATAAGAAACAACCTTATTGTTAGACCAGCACTTTTCAGCATGTGGCCTTCATCAGTATCATCATAAAATCTAATGGAAACAAGATTTTAAATAGAATAGTTGTGAGGCAGGAAACAAAGCAACCAACACCCAACTAAGGATGGGTTGGGCATATGGTCATGTGGCGATTAGTTGTACCAGGTTGGCAGAGAGAAAAGGGTACTACCCAGTAAAGGTTTAGTTAAATCTCATGAAGTATTTCATATTTATACACCAGATAAAGAGTGTATGAATGAGAGGTGGCCAGTGACCCCCTTGGCCTCCATTAGTAGGGTACACTTCACTACGTTGATATGGGTCAGACCACAGCCATCATCAAACCCGACCTTCATGTACACATTTACTATCTGTATCTTTCTCAGTTGGAAGGAAATCAGGTTGACAAAATCTGCCAATAGAAATAAAAACCTGCCAAAGTGTTTAAAACCACCTTTGTGCTGGCCCAGAGTGCATTTAGCCATAATGGCACCCACACACATGCACAAATTCACAAGGTGAAAACAATAATAAGCTGAGCAGATAATACCGAGAGACAGATTAAATGAATACTATAAGCAGCCAGAGACTGAGAGAGACATTACACACTGGCAATTGAGATTGTTCAAGATACACAAACCTGGCATCATGGAAACAAACCATCCAGAAAGAACGTGTCAGTTCTGCTATCTGAAACTCATAAAGGCAGACTACAGCCTCTGTGAAGCCATACTTTTGCAAAATTATTTAACTAAATCTTACCACATGTTAAATTTTCTTTTTTTGTGCGCACAACTTATATTCCAGGTTCTTATATTTTGCCTCTAAACTTTGTGCAACATGCTTTGGCAATATTGCATTTAATTATGTCCAATAAAACTGATTCTGAGAGTAGATTTTTCTGCACACGCAGAGAGAGAATGTGATGCCCCGAGCGAGAACCAGATGAGTGAGAGAGATGGCAGTCAAAAAACTGCTGAGTCACTCCAATGGGAGGAAAATGGTGGTAATGAGGGTGAGTGAGGCAGCCAGGAGTGGGTGAGAGGAGATAAAGGAGACGAAGGGTGCTGAAGTGAGAGGGGAAAGTAAAAGGGGAATGAACAGATGTAGGATGGGAAGAATTAGAAACAAGGAAAGATGAAAAGAATGATGAAGGCAGGGGCAGGGTAAGGTCGTGATTTTGCTGTCATTAAGCAGAGCACATGGGTCATGCCTCATTTTCTCTCTTCAGATGATCCAGGCTTGAACCCCACCTGTTTCTTACCGATTCTGACAACTCAATGGAAACGGCCTCTAGAGTATGTGCATATGTGCACGTGCGTGTATGCACAAGTGTTAGTGGAACAAGAAAATAGATTGTTTTGGGCTGTCGTTCCCTTTTAAAAGAATCCATTTGACCAGCATTTTCCAAACTGGTAAATGGACTAGTACTCATATAGCACTTTTCTGCTCTAGCTGAGCACTCAAAGCTCAAACCTTTTTACCGCAAGCCACAGTCACCCGTTCCTATAGCATGGCTTTTCTAACTATTGTGCACACACTCCAAAAGATGCATCAGGGACAATTTGTGACAGTGTCTTGCTGTTTCTGATGGTACTGTGTACTGACAGAATAGCATTGTTTTTCTGTTTCAAAATCATTATAATTTTTTAATTAGGTACAAAACTCGTGGTTAATATTAAAGTATAAGATATATGTAATTTTATACTTTTTTAATTTCAGCAAATTGCAACAAAAGACCCATGCATCATTCTGTCTCTACCTTTTCTTCTTTGTCTGTTCACTTCTACTGAAGATGCCACACATTCACTTTCCTTTAATTAAAAAAGGTTCAGTAGATTTCTGGAATATATGGCTACTATTGTTTTACCAACTCTAACTCAAATATGAGCAGATTTGTTGGGCGTTCTCAAAATAAATCACATTCCTATATTTGTATTTTGCGATGCATTTATATTTTGGAGCAACATAGAGATGCATGGCACAGTGGAAATAGCCATATGTGTGTTTGGATGACACAGTCAATTTTTAGCAGTCTCAGCTTGATTTTGGCTTTGTCTTATTGTGGGCTCTCTAAGTATTATATCGAGTCGTTGTTAATTCAACAAAGGCTACACTAAAATGCAGAAGCATGTGTGTAAACAATATATCCTTATGGCTTCCAAAGGAATTAAGAGGGTAAGCAGCAGTAAGGTGCTGATAATCAAATGCACTTGATTAAATGTTCATCAACAAGTGTGATCGCCTCTATTAAAAATTACACTTCTGGCAGTTTAAAGGTCATCATTCCACCTTAAGAACCTTAAGAGAGCTGTGCATAAAGGAATGGCTGCAAACCTCAATGAACTGGAGCAACATTGTAAAGAAGAGTGGACAAGAATTCTTCTGCAAGGATGTTACACATACTTTCTGTATGACTTTTTTTAACAAGCTTGTGAATCATGGGGTATCCTCTGATTTTCAGTCAGCAGTTCTTTATTTTGGCCTAGTTTTTGCTAAATAAATATGTCATGTGTAATGTGTCATGTGTTGTTCATTTTACACTCAACAAAAATATAAACGCAACACCTTTGTTACTGCTCCCATTCCCCATGGGATGGACGTAGAGACCTAAAATTCATTCCAGATACACAATATAACCATCCCTCCCAAACAGTGGTCACAAATCAGTCTAAATGTGTGGTAGTGGGCACATCTGCTATATTGAGATAATCCATCCCACCTCACAGGTGTGCCACATCAGGATGCTGATCTGACATCATGAGTAGTGCACAGGTGTACCTCAGACTGCCCACAACAAAAGGCCACCCTGGAATGTGCAGTTTTGTCTCACAGCAAAATGCCACAGATGCCACAAGCAATGAGGGAGCGTGCAATTGGCATGCTGACAGCAGGAATGTCAACCAGATCTGTCGCCCGTGCATTGAATGTTCATTTCTCAACCATAAGCTGTCTCCACAGGCGTTTCAGAGAATATGGCAGCACATCCAACCGGCCTCACAACCGCAGACCTTGTGTAACCACACCAGCCCAGGACCTCCACATCCAGGTTCACCTCCAAGATCGTCTGAGACCAGCCACCCAGACAGCTGCTGGAACAATTGGTTTGCACAACCAAACAATTTCTGCACAAACTGTCAGAAACCGTCTCAGGGACGCTCAACTGCATGCCCATCGTCCTCATCGGGGTCTTCACCTGACTCCAGCTCGTCGCCGTAACAGACTTGTGTGGGCAAATGCTCACATTCGATGGCGTCTGGCACGTTGGAGAGGTGTGCGCTTCACGGATGAATCATGGTTCACATTGTTCAGGGCAGATGGCAGCTGAGAATGTCCCAGTTCTTGCATGGCCAGCATACTCACCGGACATGTCACCCATTGAGCATGTTCGGGATGTGCTTGACCGGCGTATACGACAGCGTGTACCAGTTCCCACGAATATCCAACAACCTCGCACAGCCATTGAAGTGGAGTGGACCAACGTTCCACAGGCCACAATTGACAATCTGATAGACTCCATGCGACGATGTGTTGCACTGCATGAGGCAAATGGTGGTCACACCAGATACTGACCGGTTCTGGGTCCCCAGACCCCCAATAGTGCAAAAAACTGCACATTCCAGGGTGGCCTTTTGTTGTGGGCAGTCTGAGGTACACCTGTGCACTACTCATGATGTCAGATCAGCATCCTGATGTGGCACACCTGTGAGGTGGGATGGATTATCTCAATATGGCAGATGTGCCCACTACCACACATTTGGACTGATTTGTGACCACTGTTTGGGAGGGATGGTTATATTGTGTATCTGGAATGAATTTTAGGTCTCTACGTCCATCCCATGGGGAATGGGAGCAGTAACAAAGGTGTTGCGTTTATATTTTTGTTGAGTGTAGGTTGTTCTTTCGTAATCGTAAGACCTGGTAACGAGTAGGTATATTTTATGTGGTGTTGTTATATGTGTAGTTTTCTGACACCCACACACCTCTACCTTTTCACATCTGCTGCAAACATCATTGATCGGTGAACTGCTACTTTGCCCAAAGGAAAAGGCATGTTAAAGAAAAAGAGAGGAAAAGCCAAGTAAAATATGTGTGGATTTCAAAGAGAAGCTGAGATGGTATGTACTTTCAAATAAAGGGAAAACTTTCTGGACTCTGCGTAGCGTTCCTTGCAAACTAGTTTAATAGTACTGAGCTTCACTGTGCAACTACCAGGGTGGGACCTTAAATTCCACTGTTCAGTTAGATACTACTGAGGTAAGAAAAAATTCATTGCTGTTCATGAATTTACTTGGAGTCGCATTGTAAATGGATTAGCTTTATTTCAGCATGTCCTTCTTCTCGGATCACCACATTTTTCATCATACAAACGACACATTTCCATCCATACTAGTTCAGATGGTTTTTTTGCAAAAAAAAAAGGTTTTACAGCAACAATGTCAACTGACCTCATCTGTGTTAAAGTGACATCATAAAGTTGTCTTGACAGTTACAATTTAAATTTCTCCTAAAATGAAGAAATTTAAACCCAATAATTGGGTGACAAAAGGGTGGTGTCTCTGTTATCTGTCATCACCTGTCAAACCATCCATCATGTTGCAGTGATGCAATGGTGCACACTCGTTAAATTGCTGTTTCACTGAATGGTGGATTGGTGGGTCCTCTGACAAAGATTATAGACAGTATTAAACATACCACAAAATATTCTCTCCACAGCATGTACTTGCATTTCCACACTGACATTAAAGAACTCCTATTTCTATGTTTTCCAGTTGTCTGATCTTTAAGCCTGGTTAGTGTGAAATGCTATCATCCGTGTAATTGAATGTTCATATACTATACACCGGTGTTTTGCTATATCTTACAAGCAATTTATCTGGCAGAAAACCTGCAATCCCTCAGATACTTTGCATACTTTTATACTTACACATTCTATTTTGTGTGCATAGATGTGTTCACACTGACAAGTACAGCTGCACGCAGAGCACTAAGAGTAGCTGGATAGCGTACACGTGCATTGAAGTGTTACTACAGTGCTCTGAATGGACGCGTACATTCATTCATGTCATAGTTCTGAACTAAATACTACAATCAGTGATTTCAACACAGGACACTTAACCACTGCCAACAAATTAAAATGGCAACCTCACTGTGTTACTGAGGTGAATAAACAAGAGGTTAGATTTCATGCTGGATTGCCCTTCAGAGTTATGTAATGCTAAGCACTTTAATACACAGCAATCTTAGATGTAAACATATTTTGCAATTACTGTGAATGTCAATCAAATCTCTGAGAAACAGAGGATAAAAGTGTTTGCTCAAACTTTGATTAAATCTCATCTCGAAACAACCTCTGTAGAGCAAACATCAAAAGTTTCCTTTCACTGGATGATCTTTACTGCTGTCAAACCGGCTGCTTTTGTGAGTCAGTCATTTCAAAACTAATCAAATTACGGCTACTCTTCTTCATCATAAATACATGGGCACTAAATCAGTTACAAATGTATAATTAAAAAAAAACAAGTCACTCAAGTTCATTCCACCTGATTAAAATATAAACAAATATGCCTTACTCGGGATCCCAGAATGTAAACATGCCAAGCCTTAATACTGCACTATAGTTTGGCTCAGAACAAGTTCTGGAGCAATGCATTTCATCCATCTATTTTCCCAAGTGATGTTGACTCCGTCATTTCATATTAGCTTTCTAATCTTATTTTAATTCTCAAAATATCTTTGTGTGTTTGTTCCTTTTGGACAACAACTCCAATCAGGAATTGAGCAACCAAACTTTTCACATTTTTCTTGCAGGGTCTTGTCTATATCAGACATCATAATGTCAGCTTTAATGACCTGTTTTAACATTTAAAAATCTATAGCAGCAAATTATTAAACAATAACATCTAATTTATAACCACAAAATTGCCATCAATTGTATATTGTGATGCCATCAGGTTACGGGGCAACTACCTACTAACCAAAATCATCAGCTTGTGTTGACTGTGATTAGCGACGCACAATGCTGCATACTAACAGATATAACAAGAACCTGCAGAGAAAAAGTAGTTGAGGATAATGAATGTCTGTAAAACAACCTTAATCTGTTTTTAACCTGATCCATTTGCAGATATAAATGATAAGAATCCATTTTAAAAACAAAGTACACTCATTGTTAATAAGCAAATCACATGTTTGGGGTCAGGTCTGCATAATGAAGAACTGATTTGAAGTTTCTGTCTTAAAAAGTGCTTTCTTTCACGAATTTGTATAATTAAAGTTTTTAAAAAATAAATCTGATTCAAAAAGAAAAATAAATCCAAGCTATGAATAAATAAATAATATGATCTAAGATCAATCTTCACTTTTTTCTCAGAAATCATAGGTACCAGATATGAAAAGGAGACAACATGAGCTTTATTTGTAATTGCATTACATTTAGCAGATTACCAACAGCTTACATTTAATATGTAGCAAATTATAAAGTGTTAACACAAAAAATGAAATTAAATGCAAAAAATTTAACACTTTACGATGCTGATCTCTTCAGCTTCTGCTCTTCTGTTTCCAATTCCTCTGATGTTTTGAACAAATCTCACTGGGAGATGCAAGCACACTTTTTTTATTAGTTTAGTGGAGTAATGCTTACCGTTTGCCCAATCTTTTTTATTTAATATTAGATTCAATAAAAATTCGATTAACTTGCGGCTTCAACAAACACAAAGAAAACAAAACAACAACAACAACAAAAAAGCTACTCTATCACTGAAAATTGATCATTTCAAAAACCTGGAGCTGATAGCAGCCTTTGGCCCAATTCCTATTGCTACTGGCATTATTTGCATACAAGCGAACACACTTTTCTGTTTGTCTGCATTTGTAAAAGGTGAAAAACAATCGGAAGAGGAAATATTGATATGGATATCCGAAGACCTGAAAAATTGCCCGCTGCCCTTGAGACTAAGTGAGCACGCTAGCCAGTGTAAAGTACCACCAGGAAGTACAAGGAATATAAATCAATTGATTTCTCTCTTCTTCTTTTTTTTAAACTTTAAACCTGAAATGACTTGAAATGCAGTGACTATAGAACAATATTTATTAACTTGTAAGAAGATTATACAAGTATAATATGCTTAAGTGTAAGTGTGTTTCCTGCCTTATTTCAGTTTCAGGGTTACATTTCTTAAGACAGAAGTGACTGAGGTCAAAGAGTAGATTTAGCTCATCATCCAGATGTTAAGGTCCCAAAAGCAGATCCTACAGCAGTGATATATGTTTTGAATTTTCCCAACTTGAAATGTTTAGGAACACTTGATCTGTGCAGCATATTGAAGTCGGCAGCAGACAGTGAATCTGAATCAGTCTGGTAAGCAGAGTTGGCAGGCTGACTCCTTTGTTTGTCTGTCTGTCTAAATATGAAGAAATCGCTTTAGGAGATATTTACGCTCCCCTGTTTTCCTCCTTCTTCGTCTTTCAAGGTCCTGCTGCTTTTATCCCCTTCCCAACCCCCTATTTTCTCTTTAACTGTGCATTCTGTTTTTATTTTATCCCCTCCTCATTCATTTGTTAGTTTATTTCGTAAGTGGATTCTTCCTTTTTTCCATACTTTCTTTTACCCTATATCATCTGTCCTTAATCTCCTTTGGCTATAAGCATGTGATGTTCTACGAGAGGTATGCTAATCTACAAAAAGAAACTTTTTAGGATGATCTGCAAAAGCATCTCGACATGGCACGATAACCCTATTTTGTAGCATCACACTAATTTCCTGTAGCTTGGGTTGGGCTAACCTATTTAGTTTTAATTCATGAAAGGTTTTGGCTTGTGATTATATTTTGGCAGTAAATCATGGTCATGAACCAAATCTTTGTGGGGGACATATGGCGCTCATCGGATAAGAGAGAAATGATTTAAAGTTTGTATTTATACAACTGCAATCAGTCTTATGGTGCATAACGTGCACAGAGCGAGAAAGACGAAACATTTTGACAATTATTTAACACATCCAGTCATTTCTAATCATCAATCTCATCCCTTGCCCTTTCACATAGTCTCATGTCGGACACGAACATGTAGCTTTTTCGCACACATCACTCCGATTGCGCACCCATGCATAAACATCACACTTACACAAACACCACCCACCAGTCGTCGGTTTGTGAGTCAGAAAGCCTCAGGTTTGCTGACTCACAAACCTCTCCTGTTGAATATCTCGTGGCATTGCCTATGCATGTGTATGCATGTCTGCCACCCAGACATGCATACACAGATGGACACATATACACACGAGTAGTCTCCTTTTGCACAAAATCACAGAGATCACAGTTTAACATGGGCACATGTAAAGCATGATTTAGCATCCACTGAGTTATTATTCATATTAATTTATTGCATACTGATACACATGCACAGTTAAAGGCGTATTTATGCCTGAACAAATTTAGGCATAGATGCAAGGCCATGTGTGGAGACACACTGATACAAAAACGTTTTTGATTTTTCACGCTAGTATGGATAACAGTGTGTTTTGTAGATCTAATGCAGGGATATTTCTTGTTATTATTATGAAAGCTTTAAGCTCACTATTTACACTATGTTCTGTTTTTTTCTTGTTATTGCATATTTTTTCATTGTCTTCATTCTGTGTATAATTTGTTCCTCACATTTACCCCGCCTTCCTCCTGCCCTCTCTATCCTTCCTGTACAATTACCTGCTCGGCACTAGAATAGAATAGAATAGAATAGAATAGAATAGAATAGAATAGAATAGAATAGCCTTCATTGTCATTGTACAGAGTACAACGAAATTGGAGTGCCACTCCCTTGGTGCAAGTTTCAATAATAAATATAAATGTAAAATATAAAAAGTACAACAAAACAATCCTAAGTACTCAAACACTAATGTGTTTCACCTGTGTCTAATTGCATCATTGTGTATTTAAGCAGCATATGCTGCCTTAGTTTTCTGCCAGATTGTTGATTGCAGTCAGTGGTCCAGCAGTGTTCACATAGTTTTCTAGTTTGTTTTTGCTGTAGGTCAGTTACCTGGTTTTGCCTCAGCTTTCTCAATTTCCAGAGCCTTCTCTGTTTACTTTATTACTACCTGTGTAACTGATCTTTTTGCTTCGGCGAAGACTTTTAGCCATGCCTTGTCTCTGAAGTTGTGGATTTTGGTTCTTATTCTAAGTCATTGTGGTGAGGCTGTACCGCCAACTGAGTCCACCACTTTGGTGCAGATTGAAATATCTCAAAAAGCACAGCCTTAGATGATTGTCATGAAATTTTAAAGCACCAACTTTTTTTATTTGTTCTGTTTTTTTCACTTCCACCATGAGGCAAGCATCTCTGCTTTTTATGCTGATATTGGAAGCGCCATAAAAACCTGGTTTAGCTTTCATGTTTCGCTCACATTCTTGCATTCCTTCTTTACTGAATCTGGCAAGTCCCTACTAACTTACTCTGGCACCACCACCTGGTCAAAAATGTTTTTCCAATTCTACATTAAAAAAAAACTGGTGATATTCCTCCTCCTCCTTTTTTTGTTTCTTACAAGTGCTAGCTGTGAATGCTAGCATGTTAGCTTGTGCGCCTAATGTCTTGGCTGTGTCTGAAATCATTCAGTCATTCAATACTCTGTGCTCTCCAGGCAGAGGATTATAAATTAGGCTTGGCATGAAAATGAATGAATTTTATTTGGCTTATTTTTTCTGCACTATTAATAATATAATTGCTGTTACATAATTAAAATGTGAAAGATGAATACTGGTTCAATATGAAGTAATTACAAACACACACTTTTGTGCGTAAGCATATTTTTCCAAATAAATAAACTCCTTGTGGTAGTTATTGTTGTGAAATGTGTTCTTAATCCTGCTTGACAGGCTGCCATTTCTTCTTGATGACACTGCATCACTGATTAGACACCATGGGTGAACTATGCAGGCGTATACTTACTATACTGTCTATCACTATATATTTAGCAAGACATGACAACATTGTACATTCACTATAGAATACATTAACTGTGAGGAACGCCTTACTCTGCGCAATGTTCTGGCTTACACATGGCTGTGCGCTGATCGTATGCAGAGCCTACACCAAGCTTTGCAGACCGTTGTTTACCTGTTGTAGCTGTTTACAGGAGGTGGTGTCACAAACAACCGGTCTGTGGGCTGTTCCTGCTTGTGCAGTTATTAGTCTTTCAGCCAGCCTTGGAAATATACAAGATTCAAAGAGCTGAAGTGAAACTGAGTCTCAAATACAATGAAAAGGATGGGCTGTGGCCACTCTTGTGCTCTTCATGCTGGGTTTTTGTTTTTGTTTTTAATATTATGTCTGTAATGTATTTTTTAAGCTACCAACTCTTCAACCAATCCATTTTCCAACTATGCACAGCATCATCCACAATGAGTTACACGCTGTACATCTGAGTCGGTTGAGTAGGTTGAATGTCCACTCTGCAGATACCCACACAAAATAAAACACAGTACCATAAATGCCCGCTTTTGAAGTCTGGTCTGCTCTACACAGGATGTATGCACGCATGACTCTGACTTTAGCTGATTTCCATTTTGGGCATGCATTCTTTTTTTAATTCAGATTTTCACAAGCAGAAAATATTTTCATATAGAACGAGAAGGGTACCTTGATATGGTTTCCTAAATTACAAGCAATATACACTCATTACTGACATTAAACACATGGGAAACAAAGATAAGCCCAGCAAAGATCACAGATTAAACACAGGATCTGGGCTGGTTTTCTTCATATCATATACTGATTACATGCATGCTCATACATAAATGCAAACACACAGGAGTAATCTGTATTTTTAATCAAGTTCATAAAACAGAATTGCTTGCTTGTATTTTCTATGCAGACATCCAGTTCCCTGCAAATCATACTCTACTTCAGCTGCAAACACTTACAAGCATCTTTTATTATATTATATGTTCCATAAGATGTATAAGTCACTGCGTTTCTGCAGTGCAGTAGAGCCTGTCAGTTCAGTAAAGTATTGCAACATTTAAGCTAAGACAGACACGAGGGAACGAAGGTATATTTGGCATATCTGAAGCTCTCTCTGTAAGTCATTGTGCAGAGAAGAGCATTACTTCATTGACTTTAATAGAAACGTAGGCTGTGACACAGACTAGGGAATAAGAAGACATCACCATAACTGGGGATTGATATTATCCAGCCTTTATTGTGAGTCTGAAATGGCACTGCCTGTCTTTCTATCCTCTGACTCTTTCTCTTGTCTCCCTCTATTCTGCCTCTCACCCTGACTTACATCCCAAAAGAAGAGATTACATTAGAAAGACCTCCTTTCTTGTCTTTCAGTAGAGAAGTGCATAATTACTGTGTCTGGGCCTGTGCCAGAGTTCTTCAGTCCTTATTGTGATTTTAAGAAACCTAATTTTCACAGCTTCACTGCCACACTTTGGTTGAAAAATAAAACGGTGCTGTTGAGCTCTCACAAAATGGTATTAAGTCAAATTACCGAGGGTATAATAGAACAAGGGTTTGCTGTGTTTAATATAAAGATACCTGACTGTTGTTGTATAAGACACAGCCCTATGAAGAAGTGTCCTGAACTAAACTGTAGTGTGAAGAGTGAATAATTAGCTGCAACCTTGAAAAAAATGTTTTAACCAGAGAGAACCTTTCCAAAAAAATTTCGACACTTCAAGGTTTTTTTTAACCATTTTCTCTGATCTGATATTATCTAGGGAAGTGTAAAAGAAAAGGCTAGAGTTTGAAGGTTTCTATAGGGCATCGGGCAAATGGTACAGTAAAACTGCTGTGTTACAAGCCCCCTGCTTCCCCAGGGCTGTGTATTATTATGGCTCCCTGATACTAACCAGTCCTCTGTGTGCCACAAAGTCTTTTATTGCTCCCACGCAGAGATTTCGCTTTCATCTTTTATTATGGTTTCTTCTCCTCATAGATATTCCTTTTTTAGTTTTTCTCTTATCTGTCTGTTCTTATCGCTGAGTCTTTCAGTCTCTCTCTCCCTCAGCACACACACACAGACACACACCTATACACACACACAGACACAAAAACATAAAACATAGTCGGAGCAAAAATATCCTGCCTAATGAGAAATAACAATATTCAGGTCTAGTTGATACATATAACAACACACATCAACAGGCGCCTCGACTCGCAGTTCTGATATATCATTCCCCCCCCCCCCCCCCCCCCCCCCCCACACACACACACACACACACGAGATAAGACATGCCCTTAGAGGTCTGCAGCTTATGATAATGTCTGTCTCCTCCAATTAGACACTTCTATCTGTGTAATGTTTTCCACACTCCTTGCACTTTTTCCTCTTTCGTCTGCCCCGTTTTTCCGCCCCTATAATTGTCTCTCTATTCAGTCTCTTGAAGGCCTACTATCAGCCTGTAACCTGCTGCTGACGCAAAACAGATGTTTCTCCATTGCCTCCTTCCTCCCCCTATCTCTTCCTGCTTCTCCACTTCTCTGTCCTTTCACTTAATCCTCATCCACCTTCCTTTCTCAGCACTGTATTTTCTTCCTCTGCCCCTTGCCCCCAGTTTGCCTTCTAGTCCTATTTTGTCTTGTTTATGTCTCACGGTCCACATTTCCACAATTCCCCACCTTTCTCTACATCTGTTTGATGTGATAGCACTAGCAGTATAATGAATTCCAGAGGTCTAAGTGTTCAGACAACTAGTGTTTGACTGTCTTTGTCAGCAGTGTCTTTCATGAACAAACACTCTCATGAATTAGTGCTGTAGTTGTTGTTGTTGTTGTTTTTTTTTTTTGGGGGGGGGGGGGGGGGGGGGCTTTTTAGCCTTTATTACGACAGGACAGTGGACAGTAAAGCTGTGAGCGACAGTAGAGGGAAAAAAAATGCAACAAATAGCCCAGCACATGCGCAATTCCCCACAACAGTGCTACAGCATATGGGTCACCAAGCTCAACCTGGTGAGCCACACTGGCACCAAGTGCTGTAGGAAATGCATTTGTAAAGATACACCATGAATTATTATTATATTTCTTTTTATTATGAACAGATATAAGTCATAACAATATCAATTTCAAGACAAGCATCAATTCTGCCAACTGTCCACATCCATCTTACTTGCATTCATTTACATTGTCTAATCATTATTGTTTTCTGCTCCGAAGAATCCTCTGACACAGTCTCATAAATCACCCATGTTTGTTTCACATGTAGTGACTTACATCTGTCTATTTATTGGCTTTGCTAATCCTCCTCATATTTGTCTCCTTATTCTTGCATTCCTTTATTCCCCCTTTTTTTCAATCCTCTTATTTTCCGCTAATCTTTTCCATCCCCGATCACCTAAGGCAAGCTCACCTGCTGCTGAATTGAGAGAGCCTCATTATCTCAGACACCTGATGAGCGTGTGCTAGTTTTCGTGTGCAGCTGTGCATTTCTGTGTGTCTTGGGTGGCGAGGTACAAAGTGAATAGCGTGGGTTCAACTTGTCATCCGGAAAAAAAAAAAAACGGTCATCTCTACAAATTATGTTGATAATTACAGCATGCGCCAAACCAAGAGCTTAATGTGTATGTGTGTGCATGTGTGTGGGTGGGTGGGTGTTTTTGCAACAAGGGGTGTAAGCAGCATTTCCACAATATTACATTTTTAAGTACTAAATCAGCAGTTCTCCAGCCATGAATCAACCTAGAGTGTGTTGCATGGTTGTTTCTATGGGCTCTCCCACACCACAAGAGCATCTGTTTGTTTGAAAGAGTCCCTTTCCCAGCGTGACACAGAATTTATCATATCTGGTGAAAGTTTATGTTTTCTCTTCTAAATTGCTGAGTTATATTGACAATGGAAACACTCCCTTCTGCAATATTCCCAGGCACCCGCCTTAATCAGTTTACTGCAGAGAAACTGAGGTCTTTCACAGGGCTGAGATATGACACAGCGAGCCAAGCAGTGACACTTATTGATTCAAACTGGTTTACTTCACAAAGAAAATAATAAATAATCTGTATTTATAACATCTCACTGACCCGTATTTTTCCAGACTATTCTTTTTGTTGTGTTTATCTAATTCTGTGCTGTAAATCTGTGTTGTTTTAGTCGATTGTGATCATTTCATCACCAAATATGCAACGCTACAGCAGAACAATGGCACGCCACCATTCCCAAATGGTGTGCCATGAGGCAAGTCCAGGTGGGCCGTGGGATTTTGTAACAATAGTGCATTATTATTACAATATACAACTGAAACACAAGAAGGGAGAAAAAAACTGCAGCCTGGTCATAGGTTCATATGCCAAAAATATTCTATCAAAAGTGTCTTTGTCTGAAAATACAATCAAAACAAGACAGATGGTATAGGGACTTGAAAAGCAGTACTACTTGTCAGATCAATTATTGTTTAGTAGCATATAACTTAATAAATGTAGATCTTTTGGTTGGCGACATTGTGCCAAACCAGGATTTTAATCTAATTTAATTGAATATTGACCAAGTAAACAAAACCACAAAGGCGGATGCAAAATGGTGGGCTTGATACTTCCAAAAGAACATGGTCAAAAAAAAAAGTTTAAGGGCACTCTATGCAGTCCTGTGAAATACTACAAGTACTATTTTTGCTTCTGGAGGAATTCATAGGAATTAAGAGGGTCAGTTCTGCTGCTGATCAAATGCACTTGATAAATAGATTATCAGCAAGTGTGACCAACTCTATGAAAGTAGAAGTTTCCAGCAGTCTGCTGGTCTGTAGCATTCGAGTGCATGTTAACACATTGTCAAAATCTTCCCCTGAGTGGACATCCCTTGAAATTCAAGCCAAGATCAGACTGTGAAACTGCAAAAAAACAAAACTCTAGAGCTGTCTCTCAAACTCTACACACCTCAGATAGCTATGTGCTAAAGCTTGTAACAGTCCAATTACAAAAAGAGTGTGTCCTACAAGAAAAGGTTGCCTAGGGAAAGCAGCTTCTTTCTAAAACAAATGAGACCAAAGTGGAGATGTTTGGCACAGTATAACAGCACAAACACCTCATGCAAGCTGACAAGCAGAGTTGTGGAGGAGTCATGATTTGGGTTTGCTTTGCAACCACAAGACATGAGTGCTCTGTGATTATGAGCTTGTTTGTATACCACAGTATCCTGGAGTGAAATGTTAGGCCATCTGTGTGACAGGAAAATGATCCCAAGCACAGAATGGCTGAAAAAAAAGCAAATAATTAAGGTGCTGCAATGGTCTCAACCTGTCTAGAGTTCTGTGTTGGGGCCTTAAGAGAGCTTCGCAAAAACGAAATCTTGTAAACACCAGTGAATGAACGAAAGTTGTAAAGAAGAGTGGGCCAAAGTTCCTCCAAAATAAACACTCATCCCAAGTTTCCCTTGCATCCCAAGCACTTTTGTGGGCAGGACAAACTATTTATTTCAGTTATTTTATTATTAATTTACAAAATTAAAATTAAATCCTTAAAATAAAACAATCAAATAAGCACATAATAGCACTCTCAAAAGTATGCGGCTCATACTTTCAACTAACCATTCTCTTCTGTATAGCAAATTTCCTTCCTTCACAGTAACATTAATAAAAAGCACTGATAACCAGTGTCAATATTGACTCTGGCCCTAGTATTACTTACATTTTGGAATTTTGTCCCTCTAATGGACACATCTTATCTGCATACTAAAGATCATCGGATTTCCATAAAAATAAAATAAATGTCCTAATGCGCTGCTCTAAATATCAGGCCTTAATACACAAAACACAGTGGGAGGAAGGTTGGGCTATTGAAATGATTATTGTTTTTAGCTTTTTTCCAGAACTGGACTTCAGCATTGCATGAAGAGAAAAATAAATAATGTGGGTAAGCCTGAATTGCCCTTTAGGGTCTAAATATTAAAAACTAGCGGTCATATTACAAGATTAGTTTTGAGAGCTGAAAACAGTCTCTAGCCCTCTGTTGAGCAGATGCATCATTATCTGTTTTCTCAGCTTGTTTTGTTAGTTTTGTATTTAGCCGCTGGTCTTTCGGGAGTCTGACCTGAACTGCATAAACAGAGCAATAAACCAATAATTAATTCAAAGAATAAATAAAGAAATTCAGTTCAGGTCTGGTGATTTACTGAACCTGAGCTCAGTTGTCTTGGCAACATGTTGATCAAAAAGTAGACAAAGATCAAAGGTGTAACAGCAGGTCCGGCGATCCCCGAGCCTCTCCACGTGCATAGGTGTTTATGGCCGAGACAACAAATACAAAACTACTATAGCTGGCAAGCTAACATCTTGCATGAAACCTCTGCTAATGCTGGTGAGTATGGGTGAATGGGTGAGGCACTTTTTACAAGTGTTAAGGGTAAAGGGCGTTACAAAAAAGCAAAGCATTTACCATTTTGTGGATTTGCACCTGACCAAAATTTGCATGTGTAAGCGCAAAATACTGCAGAATTACTGGGCCCTTGTGGATGTGCTTGTTTGTGTGTGTTTCGTGCAGTGATCCAGTTTTCAGTAAAAGTAGGCCAGCCAGTTAGTCCATGAGTAAGCTTTTCTCTTGAGAAAGGAGCCTCCCTGAGATGACAGCATCATTAACAGCTGACCAACACACCCTACCAGTCAGACGCTCTCATTTTTGCATCGGCTTACACGTGACAGTCATATCACATATACTCTACAAAACCATTCAAACACACACAAATACACATGTACAGCTGCTGTGTGTGCTGTAATACACCCAAAGTCCGGCTTCAGCATTAGCGCATGATGGATACTGTAACTGTTTGTCTCCATGGTGTAAAAATATGATGCTGAGGTCACTGGCTCTCAGTTGAATTCAAATGAATGCTGACATGAACCGTCCTGAACTCTGTGTTACAGTCCAGCACCTCAGTTTCATTCTGAACAGATTATTTTTCTTTTGGGCTTGTCTGATTTCTCCCTTAAGTATGATTTACATATTTGAGACACTTACTTTCAAAGGTAAGATAAAATTTAAGCATCAACAGCAATGAAATTGACATTCATATGCAATACAGATGTAATGACCCAGTTTCAGGAGGTGTTGCGATAACATACCAAGGGCAAAGTCCTGAATCATGTAATAGCATTTAGTCTTTATTTAACACATATTGAAACTCCACTGCAGTACAACAAATGGGGCGGCTCATGGGCTTAATATTTGAATTCAGATGTTTTCAGTTTCATCGCCTCAGGTGTAGAAAATCAAACATCTAGCCATTCAGTCGGCATTAATAAACATTTGTGAGAGAATGGGTGATTCTTAAGAGCTCACAGAATTCAAGCGTGTTATTATAATAGGATGCCACCATTGCAACAGGTTGTAAATGGAGCTGTAAGTGGTATTATTGCCAAAGCAATATAGCATTTAGGAATCACAGCAATTCAGCCACAAAAATGGCAGATGACATAAAGTTACAGAAAAGGATTCCTGAGTGTTGAAATAAATCCCCAGTGCGCTGCTGATTCAATAACTGCTGAGGTCCAAACCCCCCTGACATTAACATCAGTGCAAAAACTGTGTGTCGGTAGCTTCAAGGCATGGGTTTCTATGGTTGAGCTGCTCCTGTAGGTGTAATTAGTATGTGGCCTGATGGTTTTGTCCATTTGCCATATGTCCATTATCTTTAGGATATTAAAGCATAGAAATTTAAGAAATAACTACAAAATATTAAATGCTATGACATTTTAGCTCAATAAAGTGATGGATAAAAGCTATAAAGTCGATTCTTAAACGTAGGTATTTTGGAGGAAACGGGAGGGCTTAATAAGCCAAAAGAGAATGAGTATAACATTTTTTGGTTGTATGTGGTATGTGGGATGATGCAGTGCAGATGTAGGTTCAGTGTTTTCAGATGAAGTGTTTAAAAGGCAGCATAACTCTGCATGAATTAAATGTGTTTCAATTGAGCAACACTGAGAACACATGGCCTTGGACCTTGCTAAGCTCTTTGATGGGCTTGGCTGGATGAATTATTTCTCAGCTGCTTTCAGAAGAATCACAGTCATGTTGGTGTGCTGCTTCTTCTGAAGTCGCATCAGTGCTGTTAGAAAGGGAGTAAAGTTTTTTAGATGTAATACTGCCAGTGGGTCAAAACACTCAAGGACTTTATTTGAATCATAATTTTCTGCTTTATTAAGAATCATTTTTCCTCAGTGCTAAAGTCACAGAGGAATTAAACAAAACTGCTAAAATGGGTCAGGTATGCAGTGAAGTCACATCCCATTATTTTTCACAGCTTTTGGGCTGGTCACTCTTTCTGAGAATGTCTTTTCGACTCAACAGAAACATACGGCCAAGAAAACTGTGGATGCGGACAGAGTGTTTGTTAACACTAGCATGAGTTGCTAATGGGCCCAAGCGCTATTGTAAACAGAGCCTGCTGTACGAAGTGATACTTCACTGTGTGAAGTATGTGTGACTAGACGTATGTTTTGAGTGTATTCTGCTGACAGAGGTACTTCTTATGAGTCAATATCATTATTTAAACAGCTGGTGAAATAATAATATTTTGCAATCTCTCAATCTCGGTATTTTGTAATCTCATACGTTTATAAGCTCTATGCGCTCAAAATCTGAAAATTTCTGGTCGTAACCCTCATATTCTAAGTCACCATCTGTGTTCCTATTAAGTCACGTCTATGAAATCTATCAGACAACAGCTGACTGAAGCACAAATTACAAAATCAAAGTCAAGTTCCAGATAATTGCTACAGTACACCTCCTCCCACACACTTCAGCTTAATCTCTCTTTTCCATCAGCTCATTACTGCACAGGTGGATCCTTAGTAAAATAGTCATCCTGCTGGCTTATTAAATGCAGGCGGATATGAGTCATACCCAATGGAAAACCTACTATATATGAATGACAGATTATAGGCACTCCAATTTACACATGAAATAACAGATAATAAGTGTAGATAGAGTCATATATGATTAGATGAGCTGCCCTTTTAACATAACATTACAGAGAGCTCATCTAGCTCTCATCAAGCTGAATTAATGTAAAAAAAGAAAAAAAAAGCAATCACTCATCCAAAGCCACAGGGTGAAGTTGTCATGTGCAAAGCGACGCTTTTCTCAAGTGCTCTTCCATGTAGGAATAATTTTCCAATTATTTCCAGTTATATAATCATTATTGCTTTGAAACGAAAGACTTCAGAACATTTTCATACATTCATATCATTATTATTTCCTTTAGAGCGGCAAAATTAAGGGGAAAAAATGGAAAAACACATTCGTGATGGGCAGCCTAATGAGGCGTCGAAACAAAATGTGTTTTTCACTCCAATGTGTATTGTTGTTCTAAAGCAACATTAAAGACAGGAAAGTAATGAAGCTGTCTGAGGCCTCTCAGTGGGTGGTGTAATGCAGCCGTTTCGTTACTGATTACAAGTTGTGTAGCAGAGTAGATTCTGAGTCTGAAATATCTTCCGCATGTGGTTCAGATAAGTGACTCCCCATCACGGTGAGAAAAACCCTTCAGAGAAGGAGCCTTTACTCATTAAAAGGAAAAGTTTTTCTTTGTGAGAGTGTTTTCCATTAATCAAACACATGCACACACACACACACACACACACAATGAGAAATAGGAACGCAGAAACAGATGACTAGCTGTTGTCTGTCTTTTCACTGTGATTCAAACATGAAAGCTGGGTGGACCATGACATGCGTCTTGTCAGTATGCCAGACTCAGCTGGCATGACGAATTTGTGATGACACCATCCACGTGAATATGTAAAATGTGAGCAGATGTAGCAGCAATGAGTGGTTCTGCATTACAAAGTGTTCTGTGTACGTTTGAATTTCCCAGGTAGTACAGCAGTGGGAGTGTGAGGGGTTCAATATTGATGCCTATAAAGTGTGTTTTAGTTAGTAGTTGATGATTGTTTCATTAACTTAACATTGATGGGGCTGAGATATTATCCCTATGATGCTATTAGCATAAATAAAACACGAGAAATTGTCATCATAAATTGCAGTTGCAGTTGATCAGATCAGCCTCGCATCTGAGGAACATGCACAGACAGTTGTAGTAATGATGCTACTGCAGGCATGCTGTTAAATGACAACATTACAGTTCTTCTCGTCAGGATTGCGTGCATTTCAATCCAGTCGAGAGCTTTGTAGCCACACTGTAATCTTGTCATTTCAGAGAATAAAGTGCAACTAAAATAGATCCAAAATAGAATGCCTTGGTGATGCTTAATTAGTTAGTTATATGCTTGTATGTTTGCAATTGCACAAAAAGAGATTGGCAGTAAATTATTTGCTAAAAGGGACCACAAACATGGAACCATTAAGTAAAAGTGCCACAGTGGATGGAAATTCTCCAGCATCATAAAGAAGATAATTCAAAACATGTTTCGCAGAAAACAACTGGCTTCTTCAGTACTGGAGCTCAAAACAAAATTCTATTGTTGGTCCTTTTCCCTTTATTTTTCTCTAGACACAGAACTCAAACCAAACTCCCCAAGTTATTGGGTGGTGCGTTGCAATGATTCTAATCAGTGGTGCCTTTGATCAGTGGACTAATTCACATCAATAAGCTTCAGCTTCGCATTGTTTGAAACATTTCTCTTCAAATATTCAGCAGCTCTGATTTTCTCAGGTCTGACTAATAGTATCGACAAGTTTGGGCTGATTGTATTCATTTGGACTAAATGGTCTAATCACAGAGCATTAAGGCTACGGCTAAAAAAAAAAAAAGAAAAGGAAAAGAAAAGAAAAAGAGAGGAAAAAACATTTGGAACTTTTTAAAGGCTAAAAACTCTTTTCAGATAAAGCTGGACTTGATTTAACTCGTAACCACGGCTTAACAATCCTGTGTCATGAAAAATAAGATATATAAAAAAAATTTGCCCTGGGCCAACTGGTGGACTATGTAGGAGTGCTAAAGTAACCAAATGGGGTTGCCTTAGTCTCAAGGGCTAGGGATAGTGCTAGACTGTGTTACATGTCCTGTGCTGTGACTTTACACTTGCTAAATTATATAAATTAAAAATGGCAACATGCAAGTAAAAAAAAAAAAAACCTTTTTCAATCTGTGGTTTGGGAGTGGCGTTGATATAAACCTTTGCCTCACAGCACGATGCAAAACAGAAACGCAGAAGAGGTGCACAGCTGAAAAAGGTGAAAATAGTCTAAATACTGTAAGTATGGTGTGAACGCTGTGTTGACAGCCCAGAGAAAAAAAACATGCAGTAATTACTTGGTGCAGCATTTTCGTCAGTTTTGGCATTGGCAGTAGTTCAGAGGTATTTTGCTCGCACTCCTTCGCTTTCCCTTACTCTAGCTGCCTGCCAATAACTTTTTTTTATACTAATGGCCAATATAGTGCACCGTCACACTGCTCGTATATACAGTACATAAGGTCAGGATTAATCAAAAGTATTCATCGCCTATTTACTGGACTCCCAGTGTAAACACCAGGTGTGAGCTCATGCATGGTGGCGTGTGGAGCTGCTCTGCAGGCTGTTGGGAGTTTTATTGCATTTCCCAGAGAGGCGAATATGATGTCATCAACATGTGTCTCATCTACTGTTAAGACCCCATTTCCTCGTCTGACAGCTGAGCCACGGATAAGGAGTTTCTGTTCTCATCATACACTCAAGGAAAAGTTTCCTTCTGCGCTCCCACCCTCCCACGAGGTGTTTTCTTTTTTCCTTCTAACTCCAAAAACTAGCACTCGCTCTTTGTCTGCACCGTGCTGCTTTTCAGAACAAAACTCAACCACTGACATTTCATTTTTTCCCATTTTTATTTATAAAATGAAGGTGTTAAAAGTCTAGGAAGCATTCATCACTGGCAAGTGAGACTTCAAACATATTCATATTTAATAATAATTCTCCCTTTAAGACTGTCTAACAACAGAGTTTGTACAAGGCAAATAATTTAAGGACAATATTTTTAAAAAATGATTAAGTGACTACATATAACTATGACCTCCTGGCTTTGTGCACAGGCGTAAGACAGGTGCTTGTACCGACAGACATCTATACAGTAGTTAATATCACAATAATCCTGAACATTACTCTTCAAAAACTGGCTTTTGTTGAAACATAAATGTTTTGTACCATATGTTCAGCTCCATTAGTGCTGTGAAAATGTAATGGAATCAGAAGGTGAGTACAAAGTCCTGAAGAATCTGCTTTTTCGAGTAGATCATAACACTGAAGCCCTCCATCAACATGCCTGTGAACGCTTTAACGAAAGCAGTTCAGTGCAAATAATGGCGCCAAATACGATTCTTTTTCCTGGTTTGTTACATATAGACCACCGCAACAAATCCAACCTAGTTAGCACATGAAAATACAACATTTTAAAATGACATTTTTAAACCCAAGAAGAACATTTTTTAAAATATACAACAGATGTAACACAATCATATTATGTGACATTACATTTGTACCTATGTGAATGGAAACAGTTGTGAAGGAAAAACTGACATGTTGTGCGATGCTGTGTGGCGTCGCTGGCAGAACGTTATCGGCAGATAAGCGGTTTAACATATAAATTGCAAAAAAGTTGCTGTTTATCACATGTAGCACAGAGATAAAGACGGCTTACATCAGCTGTACTCTCGCTACTGGAAATGCTCCAGTTTCAGACCAACCACTCATAGGAGGGCGACTCACCAGCAGTGAACTAACCTGTGTTATTATCAATGCAAAATGGAGCAAAATGGATGTTACACAGTTTTTGGACTAGAGAGTCAGCTGGTTTAAAGACTTTTTAATGTCTAATCCATTTGCTAACATGCACCTTGGTAAGGTCATGTCTAAAAAGGCCGAGGGCCACAGTGCATAGTGTGAAATTGCTATACTACATTGTGCAGTACATTGTTGTTCAGTGTTAGAGCAGAAATGTAAAGTAATAAAGCTAAATAATGAGCCGGTGTTAAATGGATATAGCGCATTTTGATCTTTCACACGAGGGTTGAAAATGTTTTTACATTTTACAAATAAACACAGAAAGAAAAGATGTTATTGTATTGGTGAACAATTCATTTTGCTCTTATTCCCCCTTTCTTACATTTTAGCACACGGTGGAGAAACAAGACCATTTCTGCAGGAAAAAATGCAGCGTTTTTGCCACAATGATGAAATGAGCACTAATTAAAAACAGGATTTACACCAGTGAGACACCAAATGTGTAGACCACCTGCATGAAACATTGTACCTGTTTTTCAACCCCTGATTCAAAACCTCAAATACATAAATGAGACATAAACTGTATATCAGCAATGTGTCCTTTCTGAGAGTTATCAGTATCTCCCACACAGGGGTTTGCAGTTTCTTTGGGCATCAGGGACACAGAGTGTAAGCACTCAAACAGGTTATACACCAGTACAAAGAAGTGAAGTCTCTGTGTTTCTATTACATGACATTGTGTATGCGTGTATTGTCATCTCATCCGGTTATATAACATGCAGGTAGGTTGCCTTGGTGTCCACCCCTATCACATTTTTGGCGGTGCATTTGTAAAATCCTGTATCCATGCTTGTCGGTTTTTGTATCACTAAAGAACCCTGAGGGCTAAGATAGCGGTTCCCATAAATGCGAGGCTGAGCCATGACCTTCAGCTGCATCAGGTCTGGTGTTTCCCAGGTAACTGTCGCCCGGGGTGTTGCTATGGTCAGGCAGGGCAGTTCCACAGCGACACCGGGGCGGGTGTAGGTCACAGGGGAGGGGCCTGTTGTGATGCGCGGAGGGTAGGCGATGACAATAACAGGAACTGTGATCACTGAAACTGAGGAAGAGTCATAACTCGTGGATCTGCAGGTGTAGGTGCCACGGTCGAACACAGAGGCCTGCTGCACTGTTAATGCTCCATCCTCTTGGACTAAGTAACGGCCTGAATCATCACTCTCACCCTGGGACAGCACCTTGCCACTGGGCATGGTCCATGTGAATGAGCTGCGGGTAAAGCCAGGTGTTTGAGAAGCAGGGCAAGGCAGGTGAAGGGTCTCTCCATTAATGATGCTCACAAGAGAGGCTGTTTGGGTGATCACAGTGGGCGCTGAGGCAGTGCCAGTTGAGGATGGGGGGCCAACTGGGTGAGGTGGTGAAGGCAATCTCGCTGCACTTTGCCGAGGCTTTTCAGTAACTGAGATTCTCGGGTAAAGCACAGGTGACGCTGGCTTTGAGCTTAAGGACTGCTCTGATTCCACTAATCCTCTTGAGAGCGGCACCTTTGTTAAACCAACCCTTTCTACCCTGTGTGGAGATCTGACCTCCTCCTGCTGGTCTGACACCTCCAGCTCCACCCGCATTGTTGTCTCTCCTTTCTCACTTCTCACTACACAAACCAAGACACCACCATCACTCCCTCGAACACCCCGCAGCTCTAAGGTACCATTTCGGTGCACAGTAAGACGACTGCCATAGTAGGGAGATGGCAACATGCCATTCCCAGGCAGAAGCCAGAACAGACGCGACTGACGGGAATTTTGGGAAGGGCATGGCAAAAAAATAGTTTGACCTTTAACTGCTTGCTGCTTCACCGCCGTTGCTACACCCAGTACTGTGTTGGGGGAGTTTTTAGCATCAGTATTACTACTTAACTCACCACCATTTCTGCTGTCAGTCCTTCCTAGATTACCGCTCCTATTAAAATCATCCCCTCTGTGTGTGCTTGTCCCAACTGCTTTATTAGACACAGTGCTACTAAAGCCTCCAGCATTTCTCGAATTACCACTTAACCTGCCATTTTCTCCGCTCGTATTAGCGTCATTACTAGCCTTTCCTGCAATGACTTCATTGATATTCCGTGCAGGATTTCTCTCAGCACTACCTTCTCTAACTGTGCTGCGACTGTTACCTACACTGTTGCTGTTGTGTATAATACTAGGTCTATTCATATTAATTCCAGTATTATCTGCTTTAGTGCTTACATTCCTAGCACGGTTCACCCCCACGCTGATTACGCTACTGCTCAGTTTTGTTGTAATTCCACTCACAAGTCCGTTAAATCCATTTTGACTATCATTCTTAAGGACAGGATTAGAGCTACTGATTGCCAAATTAACACCACTGCTTGGTACAATGTTTCTTATCCTCTCATTATCGTTGTCATTGCTGCTGCTGTTGTTATGCAGCTTGTCTGTGATTCCAGACAATCCATAGCGGATTATCCCCCCATTGTTAATGTTGTCCCCTGATCTGGTGTCAGTTCCACTATTATTGCTCCAACCTCCACCTTCCACTCGGCCACGCAATCCATAGGTAGGCGTCTCCACCTCAAGCCTGACCACCCTGCTCCTCTCCCCAGCTGAGTTGCTTGCTTGGCACGTATAGTTTCCCGTGTCGATCTTTTGAGCTACGCGCACCTCCAGAGTGCCATTTGAAACCACCACTACTCGTTCAAAATAATAACCAGATCCTAAACTTCGTGGGATAACACGGTTTGCAGGGTTGAACCACGTCACTGTAGGGGTAGGGTTTCCTGTGGCTCGGCACGGAATTCGGGCCGTTGCTCCCTGGCGTACTTTCATGACATGGTAGCTTCTGTCATCAGTAAAAGTTGGAACAGATGTCATCATAACCTTTACTTTGACCTTGAAAGGATGAACAGATGATTTAATTGTTTAGTGTTTTTAGTTGTGTAAAAGCTTCAGTTTGAAAGCACTCATAACTCATGCAGCTCATGACAAAGACTTTTAATTAAAATGATGAAGAAATTACTTGTCTTACCTTCATGGTGTCGTGGCCGCCTTGATTCTCAGCGTAACACGTATACTCTCCTCCTTCTCCAGCGCTTACTGCTGGAACCAGTAACGTCCCATTGCTGAACACTATTAGTCGTTGTTCTCGGCCTCCTCTGTCTTCCCCATGCAACACGCTGTTCACCATGGTTCCATCTGGTAAGGTCCAGTGG
Organism: Aulonocara sp. 'chitande type north' Nkhata Bay; assembly: GCF_057382095.1. Classification (NCBI taxonomy): domain Eukaryota; kingdom Metazoa; phylum Chordata; class Actinopteri; order Cichliformes; family Cichlidae; genus Aulonocara; species Aulonocara sp. 'chitande type north' Nkhata Bay. The sequence goes on along the minus strand of NC_141359.1, from coordinate 27,591,518 downwards.
ACAGCTGGGTCAGGCAGCCCTGATGCCTGGCAGTCCACCTGCAGAGGATCAGTGTTCCAGTGATGCATGATTTAAAAGGTTGTTGACTTTTTGTTTGGGATGAAAGCTGAAGTCGTAAGAAACATTATAAATGATAAATAACAACTACATGCTGCACTCTAAAACACATCTAAGCCACTACAAATTTCACACTCACACTAAAACACAGCTCATAAATCTTTAAATTAAAATAATTATTTTTAAAAATCCCACACTTGCTTTGTTTTTTTTTTTTCTTGACATTTTTCACCAAGCCTTTAAATATTGATGTGTGCTTTATTTTCTGCTGAAAAACACTGCTGATGATTCATAGCTGCACATTTATGCGTCAGCAGGTTTTTCTTTCTTTTTTGACCCAAATAATATAAAACATTTTTAGATCCCAACTTAAAACCTGAACTTTAGGACTCAAATGTACCAACCCTGGCACGAAATAACTCTAAAACTCAACAGTAAACTTATATAAGAGAGGGACAGTTCAGATTTAGACATTTCTTGCCAGACATTTTAAACAATACAGCATCAAATGAATGAATGAATTGAATTATTTCACGGGAAATATGCAGTGCAAACACTACAACTTAATAACAACCCAGATTCAAATAAAATTGAGTGAGAAACACAGACTGGAAATAAAATATTAATCGCTTGTGTGCATTTATCAAACAAACTTTGCATCAGAAGCGGCTGAGAATTGCAATTTAATTACATTTCTGTTTTTCTGCTCACCTTCAGTGGTTTCCCGACTGACACCATCTGAGTGAGCAGTTGTTTTGGTTCAATCGTGGCGGGTTTCGCAGCTACAGTAACACGCAGGAGGCGATAATCATCTGCGACCTTGTTCCGTGCAATGCACAGGTAGTCTCCAGCATCCTTCTCCGTTACAGCTTGGACTGACAAGGTACCGTTAGGATGCACCTTCAAACGCCGGTCAAAACTTTCATTCAAACGTAGATAATTAAATTAGATGAAGTACTATTAAAATCAACAACATATGTAGTGATACAAATGTGGACATTCCCAGTACCTTAAGTGCTGGTCCACTAGCTTCCTGCTGGGGGTCCTCCAGATAATGATAGGGGTTGGGTTGCCAGTTACGGAGCAGTGAAGCTGTAAAATCCCCCCTTGTGGGACAGTAGAACTAGATGGTGATGTAGAAATAATACGGGCTTTGCTAAAAGGGGAGAGGAGCAAGGGATTCAAAACAGTAGATGCTCTCCTGTCTGTAGGGGAAGCAACTCTTGTGTTGGTTATACTGGGTGAGACTTTATTCTTATTTATTGACCCCGTGGAGGGTGGGGAAAGGGAAGAAGAATTTGTTTTTTTGACACTGGTAAAGTGTGTGTGGGAGGCAGTGACTGTTTTATTAAATTTAGGTGATGAGTTCGAGGACCGGTAAGGGTTAGATGAGGAGTGAGAAGAGCTTGAGGTGAGCGACGTCTTGGATTTTTCCAAGGGAGATTTAGGGGAGCTAAATGGATTTGAGGGCTGGTTAGAGATACTCAGACCTGTGTCATTAATGAGTGATGAAGAAGGTGGCCTTTCAGTAGCAACAGCTTTTACTCCTTTATGACTTACTTCTCCCTGTCTTCTTTCTCCTTCTGCTCCCCCTTCAATTTTTAACTTCACTGTTCTCTTATCGGTCCCCACAGCATTACTTGCTGTGCACTCATAGCTCCCAGAATCCTTTGGCCCGACTTTTCGAATATGCAGTGTCCCATTGGTCAAGACAAAGAGGTTGCCGTGGAGAAACTGGGATGGGCGAACAAGGGTCCCATCTGGGATTCGCCAGCGGAGAGTTGGTGGAGGGGCACCTCGGGCTGAGCAGTGAGCATAAACTGGCCTCCCCGGAGACAAGAGCAGGTGTTCCTCTCTGGGTTGCTGTATCACCGGAGGTAACGAGGACACGTGTACACGCACAGAGGTGCTGGCAGCACCAGCTGAGTTGGAGGCCACGCAGCGATACACTCCTCGGTCACTGGGTAAAGTTACTGAGATATGAAGAGTTCCATTCGTGTCCACGCTGATTCGACTGGTGGAGGGGCCAGCAGATGTCATGACAGAACGATCTGGCAGAACCCACGAGAGCAGAGGGGCGGGAACACCATCCGCTTGGCACTCCAAGTGCACTTCTCCGCCCTGATGAATGGTGGCTTCTCTGTAACTAGCCAGCTGCATACGAGGGGGGCGAGTCCAAACTTCCAGGGTCGTTAGCAACCTGCCATGAAGAAGACGGGCAAAAAAAACCCCTCAATTTATGAAATATGCAAAGGCAAACACACAATGCATGACTCTATCAGAAATCACATAAGAGGCACCAAATCATACTTTATATATGCAGGTTTGCATTACTGCGTATGTCACTGTTTGCTGTTATAACAACAGACTCAACAAGCATAACTGCACCACAATATACATTATGCTGAGTAATTTAATTACACATTACTGTAGGCTGATGTCATTAATATTAAATACATTATGCCCTGTTGTCATTACACAACCATACTGTATGCATAACATATATCCGTAACCTCACCTATCACGACCCAGCATGCTTTGTGCACTGCAGATGTATGTGCCCCTGTCCTGCAGCTGAATATTCTGGATAACAAGGGTGCCATTTGACAGGACCTCAAAACGCTGAGCTCTGGAGTGGACTGACATCACCGCTCCTGAGTGAAAGACATACAGCAAGAGAGTAAGACAGACAGACGCACACAAAGAGAAGCAACGAGCAAAGAGAGTGAGGAAAAACGTTAAGAGGGTGAGAAAGAGACAGAGAGGAAAGGAGGAACGGGGGCACACCAAATGGCACAGCATGAAGTAAAGTCAGCGATGCAGTGCACAAAATGTTCCATTACTTGCTTGCGATGTCTTTCCCACATGGCAAGCTAGAGAAAAGCCTATTGTGTCCATGCCAGTGTATATGCTGGTTGTTAATGGGGTTTTTTTTTCATCACAGTAAAATGTGTTTGTATTCATTCATAGCACATATTAAAGCTGACGCTTATTTCCTTTAGCATTAGTGACCTCAGAGTGTAAACCTTTAATTACTCTGCTTTAAATGCAAAGTCAATAGATTTTAGACCATACCATACAGACATGCACATATGCAATAAACTGGTGAATGCGAAATAAGCACTGCTGCGTTTTCCAGCAAAATTAAAAGAATAAACATGAAGCCTGTTCCATGATTTGAGTTTATGCAACAGATTTAAAGTGGCGGTAAACTGGATTACACACTGACATAGCTCAGGGTGTTTTGTTTAAGGTATGTTAGAATAAATGCATGCTGCAGTGTGCACACCTGTGGCGACTTTAATCCACGTGATGGTGGGTTTTGGTTCTCCTTTAGCTTCACAAGTCAGCCTGGCAGTGCTCTCTGCTGGGAATGACACTGTCCTGACGTGCGGGTCTGCAATCCTTGGTCTGGATCTCACGACTGGAGCCTACAAGAGCACATTAAATCACAGGATAATGAATTTGACTCCTTTAAAATATTCAAACCTTTAAAGATATCTGGGATTCACTAATGAAACATTTTAAACTTTACAAGTTTAAAATGTTTCATTATGTTGGCCTGAATTAGGTTGGCCATTGAGTTTCATTTTCTTAACTAAATAGCCAGTGACTGGAGGGCTTCCAACAACCTACAGCAAGCAGGCAAATTAAAACACATTTGTGAAGTTATGAATCAGCATGAAAAGTCTGATTCACAGGGGCTAATTAAAAACTGCCAGTTTGTAAAATGTTTCTTATTGCTCTTTTTTTTTTTTTTATTAAATAGTGATATTGTGGAATAAGATATATAATATAGCTTCACAGTGATCTCAGACTTAGAGTTTTTGTTGGTGGACTGAGATTTTTAATCTACTGAGGCTTGCCAACAAGGCCTGTAAATTAATTAACAATTGATTACTTTAAATCCCATGGGATTAGACTCACATAATGCATAACAACACATAATGCTATTGATTGTGGAACACGTGTTTTTAATTTTGTTTTTTTCTTTAGATCTCTGACAGAGCTCTGGAGAATCCATGAAATTGTAGAATTGCCATAAACATCCTTTAATTTTAATTGCAGGTCATGTGGATAGAGATTAGACTGTTTGGAGATCTAGATTTTGCCCCAAGGGCTTGCAGAGTTGGGTGTAGTGTGTGTGTGTGTGTGTGTGTGTGTGTGTGTGTGTGTGTGTGTGTGTGTGTGTGTGTGTGTGTGTGTGTGTGTGTGTGTGTGTGTGTGTTGTTTTTTTCTGGGTCAGCCAACTCTGGTTTGGAGCATCAGAGGCACTCACTTGGTAAAGAAATGTTAATGTGAGTTGTGTGTATATAAACTGCAAATTACATTTAAAAGTGCACTTAAAGAAATTACCCACTGCATAAATTACTAAATGACTAAAAGCAAGTAAAAATGGGGAAACATTAATTTGCAATTGAATTAACACTAGAAAAGAACAAATGGTGGTCCTAGTTTGGCTGTTATTCTCTTTGTAGTGTGTGTGTGTGTGTGTGTGTGTGCGCGTGTGTGTGTGTATGTGTGTGCTTGCCTTAAAGCCCATTTTGGGTAGCACTACCTATAAAATAGAAATGTTATTTGAATTCATTTGGACTCACCCCAGGAGCCACAGGGAATGAAGGGGACCAGTTAGTCCTGCTGCTGTGTGAATCTGGAATTGAATTAGCGCCGGCGTTTTTCCAGTCAGTGGGGGTCCGACTCTGGTTTGGAGCACCAGAGGCAAGCCTCTCTCTGGGGTCAGCTAGGTCGATGCTTGGCCTCTCCCGGGATGATGTTTTGGTATTTGCTGATGTCATTATTGCAGCGGTACTGGAAAGTGTGCTAGGCGTAGCTGCCCTAGAAGTTGAGTGAATTTTGACTGAAACTGTAAATGTTGGAGTAGTGGTAGTAGTAGTAGTAGTTTTAGTAGTTTCAGATGTAGTAGAAGCAGTAGCAGTAGATGGAGGGTTAAGAAATCGGGACGTAACAATGAATGAGTTTGAAGAACTACTAGTAGTAGTGCTAGTATCGGTAGTAGTTGAAATCAAAGCATTATTATTAGGGTTTATTGTAGTGGTAAAGAGTTCAACTACAGGAATAGTAGCGGGAGTAGTAGGTGTAAGAATAGGTGTAGCAGAGGTAGAAGCACTTGCAGTATGTCTGGTAGTGCTAGATGTTGGAATAATAGTCCTAGCAAATATGGTGGAACTTGTAGTCCTAGGATTAATTGCAGTTGTTGTGGGAAGCTTGTACTCATTAGTCATAGCAGAAGATGTACTTTTAGAGCTGCTGGCATTTGCATTAGAATAAACCTTTTTAGGGGCAGTTGTAGGATTTGTTATGGTTTTTGCAGTAGCTGCACTGGAAACTGAAACAAGGGAGGAGTGAGTTGCTGGAGAGGAAGACTGATATAGTATGCTCACAAAATTCTTCCCCAGCTTTTCACTGTGTTTGTTTGGGGGTGTGTCAATATGCTTGCCTAAGGCTGTTTGTGTTTCTGTGTGTTTGTGTATACTGTGTGCTAAGGTATGTGTGCCTGGCACATGTGTTTCTGAAATGACAAAATTAGAATGAGTGGGTGCTGGTGTGCTGAAAAGAGTGGACTCTTCACTGTCTGGTATCTCTTCCCTGTCTGGTCTCTTGCCTGAGTGAGTCATTATAGCTGTAGGTGTGTATCTGTTTGTATACGAGGGGGAGGGAGTCTGTGAGGGGGAGGAAGATGATGAAGCAGAGCCAAAAAGATTCAGAGCAACATCGTTTGGAGCAGTCTTAATATGGTCTCTCTGTGTCGACAAAATTCCCGCAGATGTGGCTGTTGAGACCAGTGACAACATATTGATTTGATTTGTAGTGGTGTCAGGTGTCACAGCAGGGGTTATTGGGTTTGTGGGTTCCAGGGGACGTTGGTTTGGGGTCAAAAGTTGCACCCTGGGCCTGTTGATGATTCGTCTCCGCTGTCCAATCTTCCTGTGTGAGTTCCGAGGTCTTTGGGGGCGGGAGTTTGGCACCAAATTAGGGAAGAACCGCTGTCGGGGATTCTGTGGTCTCGTTCTTGATGGATTGGGGTTCACTTCTCGCTCATCTCCTTCAACTGGTTCTGGGACAATTTCATTTGTTCCTGACACTGGATAAGATGTGACCGGTTCTTTCCGTGTCACTGCGTTTGCTGCTGTCTGTGTTTGTGTTTGTGCCTGCCTGAGTGTGTCTGTCTCATTCTCTATCTGTTTTTCTGTTGACCTCTCTGTACCTTCTTCTGTCTCAGAGTCTGTTTCAGTCTCTGTTTTTATCTCTGTTTTTGTCGGGCTTCCTGTGTTAACAGGTTGAATGGGCTGTAACTCTTCCTCCTGAAGAACTATATCATCAACAGACGACCCTTCAGTTTCTGCTTCCACTCCTGCTGCCTGACCTCTACCTCTATCTGTATCATCATCTTCCTCGTGTTCTATCGTGACTCTGTCTTCAGCTTCTTGGACCGGTGCAGCTGTGGGCTTTTCTGTTGTGATAAGTTGGCCACGATTAGCGAGAGCAGTCCTTTGACGTATCTTAGCCAAAAGGTCAGCCCATTTCTGCGGATCTATCTTTTTTTTGCTCGTGCTAACTCTACGTTTGTTCTCAAAGAGGTTTCTTCTCTGGTCTGTGGATGAAAAAGCTGCACCGCCTCGTCTCCGGGAGCCTTCTCTTACAGGCCCACGTCTTCGTGGGTTTCCAATCGGATAGCGTCTGTTTGGGGGTCCCTGAAACGACACTGGGCGTTTTCTATTTCCAACAGTCGCCTCTTCCACTTCCTCTCCGTCCCCTGATCCTTCATTCATGTCACGTAATAAAGGAGCTCTTATCCTGGTTGACCGGCCAGCAGCAGACTGTGGTCCTCTGGGAAACGAAGTCCTAAGTGCAGGGATATGCTGTGAATTTAATATCAGCTGCACTGACAGAGCATCTCTACCATAGTGGTTGACTGCAGTGCAGCGGTAATGACCACCATCCCTCAGGGAGGGGTTAGGCAGATAGAGACTCCCATTTGTTTCTATGGTGAGTCCACCTGGCACAGCAGTTCCTCGGCGTACCACATTTCCATTTGGCAAAATCCAGCTTAAATAAGGCTCTGGTGAACCAGACATCCTGCAAGGCAAACTGACAGGTTCTCCAACTGTCCCTGTGACAGGAGGCCCCACTTGCTCTCCTAAATGCGGAACAGAGGACTCCTCCACTGCCAGATGCAGAAGAAGAACATCTACGTCCCTTCCAGCCCTGGCAACGCAGTAGTAAATCCCAGCATCTGACAGTTGTACATTTTGTAGCAGTAAAACAAAGCCTGAAGCCCGGAGCCTGCCATCTAGGGTGCTGGAGGGGGAGAGGAGTTCAGATCCATCTGGGAGAATCCACTGTGCTTTGGGGTTGCCAGAAGTGAGAATTGGGCAGGGTAGCTGTACTTTACTGCCTGCTACTGCTGCCAGTGCTGTGGTAGTATGATTAGTTGAAATCAGCACCCAAGGGTGAGAAGCAGCAGAGGATGATGAGAGTTGAGAGGTAGGGTCAAGATGAGCAGAAACTCTTGTTGAGTATATAAGCTGAACCTTATGTCCATTAGACTGCGCTCTGTTTAGCTGAATGCTAATAGCTGGCTGCATTAACCACTGAGGCCTGGCTTTAACAGAAGCTTTGACTCCAGTGTGATAATATCCATCTGTCTCTGCTGCCTGCCTATAGCGGTAGGCCAACGCTGGGGATTTACTCAGCATGATCTCCCTCTCGAGGCGAACTGCAGTCTCGCTGTAGTAAGCCAGAATCCTCCAAAGTTTCTCATAGCTCTGTCTCTCCACGGGGCACTCCAGAGAGAGCGAGAGAGCGAGAGGAAGAGGAGAAGATGAGGACACGGAGAGATCTGGAGGAGGAGCAATATCTTGGGAGTCGGCTGATTGAGTGATGTTGCAACTCAGATCAACACTGTACCCTTGCTGGTCAGACAAACCCAGTGAGGCACTGCCTAAGGGCTCTCTGAAGGTCTCACTTGATTTAATTTCACTGGGTTCTGTCCCTAAAGGTGCCTCTTTTCCTGGAGACGGGATCACTGGTGAATTGCACGTTAAAGCAGTCTGTTCAAGCAAGCCCTGCCCTTGAAGTGAATTGGGGGATGTACATAATGGACACTGTGGGCCACCAGGACATTTCATCAAGCCTAATTGAAAGAGGGAAACAGAGAAAATGATATCACAAAAGACAGCCTTACCATATCTAATGTCATAGCAGCTATGCAAATACACAATAGCACGTTTTAGCTCTTTCAACATATAACTGCATATTATAGTCATTTATTAGTCATGGCAGCATATTTTAAGCATTCATTACACTTTATATCTCTTACTAATTAGGTATGGTTACTTAATTTACACATAAATCAGAAATATGCATCACTTCATTACTACACAGGAATCATTAGCCTATATTTCAGTGGACACACATCAGTGCTGTCATCATGGATTAGTCATGGCAAGTTAAGTCTGGCATATCAGTGAGACACATTTCACGGCCTAGCTTTCTCTCACATCTCAATAACAGCCACAAAACACACTGGAAGATAATGGGGAGAAACAATGAATAATTTGTGACAAAAAGCAGGTGGAGGGCGGTAGTGGCCAAAGGTTCTCAGATAACAAAACCAGATGCATTAAAATGAATGGTTTTGGCATGCAGCTCTCGGTCTCGGCTTATAAAGTGGAAATATCAACAAAACAATCTTCTGTTTCTCAGCCCGTTCCCAATGTTCCTTCTCACCTTATCTATTTCTTCTTCTGAACACGTTAGAGAGACAAAACAATAAGTGTAAACAAATGATTTTTTCAGGAATGGCAGTCACCTGGGTGAGCCAGAGTCCAAGAAAGAAACCAGTTCATCCTGCAGTCACAGCTCCACGGATTAGCCTGCAGCATAAGAGTTTCCAGCAGAGGTGCTGTTGCTAAAGCGTCTTTGGGCAGGGTGGTTAGACTGTTGTTGGAGAGGTCCAGGTGTCTAAAGAAAGGGAAGAAGAAAAAACTGATATGAAAACAGAGGGAAAGCAGAGTCTGAATCAAAGCAGATGGCTGCTTGGACTGAATTTAAGTTAACAATTACTGTGTTGCCCTCACTCTCAGGACTACCAGCAGAACTAAATCTGGTTATACTTTTAAAACCAGATTTCCCTCGCACTGATTATTACATTGAATGTTTGAAGTGTACAAGCTCACCTGAGTGTGGAAAAGTAATATGTATTCAGTAGGGACAATGTGCATAGAGTGTGAGGGTGCAACTGATGCAGCCTGTTTCCTTGTAGACGAAGCAGCCGGAGGCTAGGCAGCTGGAGCAGGGCCCGGGGGTGGATGTGCTGGAGGAGGTTGTGATCCAAATACAGGCGGAGCAGTGAGGTCAGGCCAGAGAAGGTCAGCGATGAAGAGATCTCTCTCAGCTTGTTATAGCTTAGCTTTAGTATCTGTGGGAATAAAGGAAATGAAATGAGCAGAAGGAATGGAGGATTAGGACAGACATCTAAGGCTGATTTAAAAGGAAAAGAAAAGTCGGTTACTGGACACCACATGCTGGCAACATGAGTCTATAACATGAGAATAAAGAGATGTGTAAAAATCCAAGTAGAAACAACTTATCCTGAGTAATTTTTTTAAAATACAGGCAAAGATTTCAAGAAAATAGTTAAAACATTTACAAAACTACTGCTGACAGCATATCCAGATGAAATATTCATGCTGTGCATCGGGTCAAACTAAAAGGATATCCTAGAACTGGCGGGGTTTCTCATTATCCAAATGTAAAATTTAGCACTTTCCCCAAAAGGAAACTGTAAGAAATCTATTGCTATTCCAGCCATGTGTGAAGATCCCGCCAGAAATTTAAGAAGGCGCACCATGAAAATCAGGTTGTGGAATTTTGTTTCTGTGAGGCTTACGTTAAATCTGCCCTCTGGGGAGGCTACTGAGCTGGAAGAGTTCCAGCTGCTGACGGATCAAGCATGTGAAGACGTCAGCACATGAAAATATGGATCCTATTACCACAGAACGGCAAATATATCAGCATCTGCCTGGGAGATGAAGGGAACAATTGCTAGTTGAGTAATATCACTTCCCCACGGACTGCTAACTCTGCCCTCAGGTTGCTTCTCAAATGTCCAGTGTGTTTCCTGTCACCAAGCAGTGAAACGAATGATGATTGCTAAATTATGCATCACTTATAAAGAAATTAGGAAATAAATGCTGACGTTTTGAATCTACGAAATGATGACTGTTCGCTTTGATTGATTAATTCTAGATTAGTTTTGCAGATCAGAGCTTTAGCTAATGAATCGGTTTAATATTAATAGTATGACTGCAGGATTTGGGCACATTTATCAGTGTAGCGTCGTTTCTAAATTACACCAAACCTTTTTGACAAATACTATTTATCTTGATAATCATACATTACTGGCGTTATCAGTAACAGAAACCTTCTTTGACAAGCGGTTTTAATGTTAATCTCTCATAGTTAGAGTGTTATTAAGAGTGTTAATTACAAGTATTTCAGATGTTACTGGTCTACTGTATCGTAACTTTTTATCTCCACTGTCACAAAATGTTGTCTCTCCTACCCATTAGGGTGTTGAGGCGACTGTTTGTTGTAATTTGGCGTTTTATATATAAAACTGCCCACTCTCTGTTTAATTAGATTCACTAACCCCAGTGAGAAAGGTCAGAAGTATTGTCTTTCTCCTCTTCCTGTTTACCTGTAGCGATTTCATGTCTCTGAACGCTGCATCTGGAAGATGATGGAGGTCATTGCTGTGAAGCATCAGAAGCTCCACCCTCCTTAACCCAGCCAAAGACCTGTCATGGAGGTTCCTGATGCTGTTAAACCTGCCAGAGAACAAAACACCATCTGCATACTTTAAAAAAAAAATTCCTGTGTTGACTGATTTAAAAAAAAAGAATAAAAAACACCCAAAAAAGCTTTAGCTCGTTATCACTGATATGTTACATATGTGTGAGCAGCATACTTTGTTCTTTTGGATGTATGTGTGTTTCCATACCCTAAGTTTATGCGTCTGGTGTGTGCAGGCAGACCGGGAGGTATAGCGAGCAGTGAGCGGAAGGTGCAGTGGACTTCATTGGCCTGGTAGCAATTACAGGTCCTGGGGCAGGACTTGCTCGTGGGCACAACAAGTGCCAGCATCAGGAGAGCCAGTAAAGCCGCAAGCACATTCACTCCCCGATTCATTTTCATTTACTAGAGGAGACAGTACACTATCACTGCAAAAGAGGAAAAGGAAGTCAGGAATAATGGAGAGAAGCAAAGAGCACCAAAATTTCTCCAACAACTTCTGTCAAAATAACCTCTTTCCTTTTTTTAAGTAGAGACCACAGTGCTACTCCTCACACTTTTACTTATACTCAAGCCACAGAGCCATGCTGGAACACCGCACCTGTCTTAAAGGTGAGATATTTAAGTATAAGACATACAGACGCGCATGCGTGTGCTTAAGTAGTTAGCGGTGTGGCTGATGCGATATATGAATGAAGGTTTAAGTCAAAGGGCGCATTAGGAGGCTAGAAATACTCCCGCCCTCTCCCTCGCTCGCTCTGTTACTCTCACCCAATCGCAAAATTAACATAAAAACGCCAAACATTTAAATTCAACAGACCAACTATAGAGCTAAACATGAGAAAGCTTTTCGACCTATAGTTAAAATTTAAGTAAATCATGCTGATGAGCAAGAAGCATTGGAGATAAATAGATTCTTTTACCGCGTTTCACAACATACCTTGAAATCCTTCGGTCCGGGGGAGTTAATCATTTAATGGAATTATTCATTTTGACCATCAAACGCTGACTTTAATCCAGCTGCACGGTTCGGAAATTTAAAAGCAAATTTATGCAGTTTATCCGCCCATCAGGTCCGATACTTGGAGTGAATTCCCAAGAAAGTTATCACCTTAGAAGAGAGCCAAGAAAATCCTGAAAAGTAATATCACTTTTTTTCCAACTCCACAAAACTTTTTTTTAAAGTATGTTAACAACATCCAGAGTTCTTCATGCGTCTCTACAAAAGTAGAGCGGCAGGAGCGGCAAGCGGACTATTTGCATAAGCGTCTGGCGCTGTGTGAATGTGTGCGAGCGTGTGTTTGTGTATGGGACAGTGGATGTGTATTTGGAAAGGGGGACTGGACTGAAGTGCACCGAGTGACGCTCGGGGAGAAGGGTCCATCCAAGGAGGGGCTTTCTCTGGAAACCCAGAGGTAACAAGTTACCGCGTTCGGGCTGCTGCTCCTCTCAAATGCGTGTAGCTGTCAGAAAATAACGCCAAAACTCATTTGCAAACTCTTATGTCGGATAAAGGCTCTTATAACTTCTCTAGGAAGTTTAACTTAGGTCATTTTTTCTATATAATTTTAATTTCGAGAGGGCTTCTGGCTTTTACTTATTTCATTTAATCTTACTGTCTGAACAGTTTTTAAATTTAAGCTGCAGAAATGTGGAAATTTGTGAACAGTAAATATTGTCATTTGATCTGACATCAAAAATAAGCTCATTAATAGGATAGAGTCTAAAAAAACAAACTATGAGGTATCCATCTGAGCCTCCTTATTACTATATTATAGTAAATATGATTTTGACCTATTGCCATTAAGATGGCTTCTCCACTCTGCCAGAAGATTATTCTGGTGAAAAAAATAGTAAACTTCTGTATTTAACTAAATTTAATGTAATATTAATCAAAGATATTGGGCAATGAAAAAAGTCTGAGCACACAAAATACCATATTACCCTCACCGAACCATTAAACGCACCCATGATACCAAAAATTACACAGAAGACATGACCTCTGTCTCTTCATTGGCCCTTAGGCTGTCTCTGATGTACACATTTGGGTTAGGATCTACATCTTATTCTAATCCATCTGATGTGTCACAACTTTTTCAAGGACACTGAAGCAGAAGCTGAACTGCAACTTGCTTAATTGGGAGATCCTCTGTTGGTAACATGTGGTTCCATATTTTCAAGTTCCACTAAAAATTTATCTAATTTTCAGGCACCACGTGGCGATTACACCTCCTTCTGTGAGACTTAAATGAAGGGACAGCAAAAATAGACTGATGCTCCTCAGCTGTTGTCCCCTTTAAGTAACCCCACCCCCATTTGTCACAGTAAGTTAGTGACAAGCGAGTACGCCTGGCAGAGGCTCTTTGCATTCCTTTAGGTCATTAAAGCGATATTTCTGAGAGAGAAAAAAATCACCTTATTTACCCTGGACAGAAAAACTGCTTGAGTTTCTAGGTCTCTCAATAAACTTTTCCAGCACAACTGAAAGGTTTTGTTTTTTTTTACTCACCACAGGGGGCAGCAGTACTGAAGTGCAGCAGCAGATGTGCAAATAAGGTCACCACTGAAAAGTTTTGAAGAATTCACATCAGCTTCCTGAATAATGGATTGTTGCTCTAATCCTGAATGACTGTTCATACCTGCTGGCTTGACAGTCGACAAGTGAACATCCGCAGACATCTGAGTGGATGGGATTTGATGCTTTACATTCACCAGCAAAATTCCCTCTGATGTTTTTCAACAGATGATCCAGTCTTCACCACCTTATAACCCTTGTCTCTGCAGGCAGTGTTGGCCTGTGAGAGCTTAGCAGCTCTCACATGCTGCACCGATTCCCTGTAGCTGTAATATGACTGTAAAAAGCATTAGGCCCAGTCCCAGCTCACTTCATTACAATACTTATCACTGTTATTGGAATGTATTGGACCATAATAAATGAATCACTGTCTGTCTAACTGGAAACAAGTAAGGAATGAAGACATAATGTAATATAAAGGCTCCTTGGGGGAAGAGAATGAATGAAGGGAGTCAAGAGAAAAAAAGAGGAGCAAAGAGAATGAGGGTTAAAGGCACTATGCTTTTGGCTTATGGAGAATGACCCACACTATTAAGTAAATGGTTTACATGCTGCATAAACAATTAGCTCCCGTCCCTTAGCTTCTTTTTTTTTATCACCAGTTATAGGCTTGGTTTTTGTGTTTTTTCAGTTTTGTAAAGTGAAACATGGCATCTTTACCTCAAATGTCCAATTTTCTGTATTTAACAAGTGAGGAAATAAAGGATGCTATCAGCGATGCTATTTGTGTGCTATCGGCACACAGAAAATAATATTTACCGCTCTCAGGCCCCTGGTTCTAAGAATAAATAAATATTTTAGTTCGAGAAGCTGGCGGCCAAGAGTTTTGAGGTATTTACTGACAAATTTCTCTGAGCTGAATTGAAAGCTGCAGTAATACACTAGACAAAACCAGGTCATACAAAAAAAAAAGACACCCATCCTGTCAATAACACAGAGTTACCACAAAGTGTGTTTCTCTAGACCTAACAATTTCCCTCAAACCCCCTAGTCCCTGCACCAAGCAATCACATCTGTCCACCAAATGCTTGGAGATGAAACTGAAATCCTTCATCATCATGCCTGCCAACACCAAAAATGTCAAAGTAAAGGAGCCCTACCAGAATATACTGTATGTAATTTTAATTTGTACCCAGTCATTGCTGGAAAAAAAAGATCTCATTTGCATGTTACTAAGGCAAGGCAAGGCAAGGCAAGGCAAGGCAAGGCAAGTTTATTTGTATAGCACAATTCAACAACAAGGTGATTCAAAGTGCTTTACAGAGACAGGAATGCATTGCTTGCTCACTCCACAGCCTGCAGTCACTTCAAGATAAAAATTAGATCCCCTCACTTTTGCACGCTTAACCTCTTACAAGTGTAATTTTCATTTACTAAAAAAGGCAATTTTTCCAACCAAATTGGTTCCGTAGAAGAGACCTGGGCTGCTGGGAGTTTGTCAAACTGCATTTAAAAGACTCTGAGAACATGAGAGGAAAAAAGTAATTTAATGTGATGAGTTAAAGTCTGAACTATCTGGACAAAACTCCAAATACTATGTCTGGCAAATCCCAGTAAATGTAACGATGTTCATAGGAATGCTTAAATGCAATACAGATCGAAGCCTGCAGACTGCAGAGCAGAACCTGCGCGATGGGTGCAGGGAATGCATTATCTTTGAAGACGCTCTGTTCCAGGACAGACACGACCTGAGATTGGAGTGATGTTTCACCTTTCGGCACAACAGTGAACCAAAGTAATCAGCCATGACAGTACTGCAGTGCAATGGCCATCTGCAGCACATCCAGTCTTACAGAGCTTGACAGGAGTTGCCCAGCAAAATGTGACACCCAGGTGTGCAAACTATATGCAGACGTTATGTAAGCTATAATAACTTCCAAAGATTTAAATACTTTTAAACTGACTATTTTGATTATTGGTAAACTTTAAATGAATTTAAATAAAATTCTATTTGTAAAGGCATCTTAAAGCTTTTTGAAGGAACTTTTCTGTATTCTGGTTCTGTTTGTCTCTCTTGGTGAGATTTTTTAAGAAAGTACATTGGTCATCAGTGCTGTCTAATCTCCTGGGTTTGGTGTTATCTAGGTCAACTACTGGAGTGCTGACTCATGAATTCAGGAAGTATACAGCTCCAGGAGGAGAGAAGTTTGCTGATACTGTCACGGCTGGCGGAGGGAGCCGTGTGGTGTGGAGGAAAAGGAGGACCCAAGATGCAGCGAACTGATGACAGAGTGATGTTTATTTACAAGGTGGTGGTGGTGGCAAAAACAGGCAACTCAACATGAGCAATTACAAACCTAAACTGGGAGAAACTAAAGACAAACCTGAGACCATACAAAAGGGGTGCGGGGCAGAGAGACGCAGAGACAGGAACGAAACACCATAGAATGCAGAGCTACACGGAGGAACGCAGTGATACATGGATGAACGCAGACGAGCCGACGAGGAGCACAGGCAGACACCAACTATAAATACACACACCAGGTAATGAGGAAATGGCACACAGGAGGGGACACAGCTGGAACTTAATGGGCATAACGAGACACAGACCTACAAAGTAAAACAGGAAATCTAGAACCCGAACCGGACACAAGGGGGGAGGACACAGAATAACTAGAACAGAGGGAAATAGTCACAAAACACAAAACGCTGGGTCAACGACCCAGGACCATGACAGATACATAATTTCAAATCATGTACATTATGTATTCTTTTTCAGCTGTCTTTCATGTGTGAAAAGAAAAACTTTTTGAAAGTCCTGGGAGAGAAAAATCTGTGCATTTCATTAACTCTCAATTCTTGTTTTTCATTATTCAATTTTCTTTTTTTTTCAGCATTTTGGTTCTTTAATTGCTGTACATGTTCTCTGAGTTCCCCTGTGTTAGTAAAGCTGGCATGATAAAAATATATATCTATACAGGGAGTGCAGAATTATTAGGCAAATGAGTATTTTGTCCACATCATCCTCTTCATGCATGTTGTCTTACTCCAAGCTGTATAGGCTCGAAAGCCTACTACCAATTAAGCATATTAGGTGATGTGCATCTCTGTAATGAGAAGGGGTGTGGTCTAATGACATCAACACCCTATATCAGGTGTGCATAATTATTAGGCAACTTCCTTTCCTTTGACAAAATGGGTCATAAGAAGGACTTGACAGGCTCAGAAAAGTCAAAAATAGTGAGATATCTTGCAGAGGGATGCAGCAGTCTCACAATTGCAAAGCTTCTGAAGCGTGATCATCGAACAATCAAGCGTTTCATTCAAAATAGTCAACAGGGTCGCAAGAAGCGTGTGGAAAAACCAAGGCGCAAAATAACTGCCCATGAACTGAGAAAAGTCAAGCGTGCAGCTGCCAAGATGCCACTTGCCACCAGTTTGGCCATATTTCAGAGCTGCAACATCACTGGAGTGCCCAAAAGCACAAGGTGTGCAATACTCAGAGACATGGCCAAGGTAAGAAAGGCTGAAAGACGACCACCACTGAACAAGACACAAGCTGAAACGTCAAGACTGGGCCAAGAAATATCTCAAGACTGGTTTTTCTAAGGTTTTATGGACTGATGAAATGAGAGTGAGTCTTGATGGGCCAGATGGATGGGCCCGTGGCTGGATTGGTAAAGGGCAGAGAGCTCCAGTCCGACTCAGACGCCAGCAAGGTGGAGGTGGAGTACTGGTTTGGGCTGGTATCATCAAAGATGAGCTTGTGGGGCCTTTTCGGGTTGAGGATGGAGTCAAGCTCAACTCCCAGTCCTACTGCCAGTTTCTGGAAGACACCTTCTTCAAGCAGTGGTACAGAAAGAAGTCTGCATCCTTCAAGAAAAACATGATTTTCATGCAGGACAATGCTCCATCACACGCGTCCAAGTACTCCACAGCGTGGCTGGCAAGAAAGGGTATAAAAGAGGAAAAACTAATGACATGGCCACCTTGTTCACCTGATCTGAACCCCATTGAGAACCTGTGGTCCATCATCAAATGTGAGATTTACAAGGAGGGAAAACAGTACACCTCTCTGAACAGTGTCTGGGAGGCTGTGGTTGCTGCTGCACGCAATGTTGACGGTGAACAGATCAAAACACTGACAGAATCCATGGATGGCAGGCTTTTGAGTGTCCTTGCAAAGAAAGGTGGCTATATTGGTCGCTGATTTGTTTTTGTTTAGTTTTTGAATGTCAGAAATGT
This sequence comes from Aulonocara sp. 'chitande type north' Nkhata Bay, assembly GCF_057382095.1. Classification (NCBI taxonomy): domain Eukaryota; kingdom Metazoa; phylum Chordata; class Actinopteri; order Cichliformes; family Cichlidae; genus Aulonocara; species Aulonocara sp. 'chitande type north' Nkhata Bay. Next base: position 27,573,883 of record NC_141359.1, on the reverse strand, counting down.
ATATTTGTGAATGTGGAGATGTTATATTGGTTTCACTGGTAAAAATAAATAATTGAAATGGGTATATATTTGTTTTTTGTTAAGTTGCCTAATAATTATGCACAGTAATAGTCACCTGCACACACAGATATCCCCCTAAAATAGCTAAAACTAAAAACAAACTAAAAACTACTTCCAAAAACATTCAGCTTTGATATTAATGAGTTTTTTGGGTTCATTGAGAACATGGTTGTTGTTCAATAATAAAATTATTCCTCAAAAATACAACTTGCCTAATAATTCTGCACTCCCTGTATATGTATATGTATGTGTAATGAATCTATCTATCTATCTATCTATCTATCTATCTATCTATCTATCTATCTATCTATCTATCTATCTATCTATCTATCTGATAAATGTAATCCACCAGTCCCTTTATTAGGTACACCTGTTCCACTAATTTCATTTCAGAACAAGCATCAGTATGAGAAAGATTGGTGTTTTAAGTGACTTTGAAGGTGGCATGGTGGCTGATACCAGAGTATTTCAGATGATGCTGATCTACGGGGATTTTCGAGAACAATCATATTTACTCTGAAGCTTAAAAGGAGAAAATATCCAGGGAGCAGCAGTTTTCTGGATGAAAACACCTTGTTAATGCAAGAGGTCAAAGGAGACTGCTCAGAGTGCTTTGAGTTGACAGGAATACAAAGATACAACAGTGAGAATTTAGCATAAATTTAAAGCATCCATAAATCCTGCCTTATATCAACGGTTCAGGCTGCTGGCACTGTAATGGTGTGAGGGATATTTTCCTGGGACACTTTTGGACCCTTCGTATCGGCTGAGCCACAGCCTACCCTGCTGACCAGAACAACAAAACGATTTTGGCCCACACCAACATGAACCAAAATCTCTGAGGAGTGTTTCCAGCACCTTGTTAAATCTACGCCACGAAGAATTATGGCATTTCTGAAGGAAGAGGGAGTCTAACTGTGTACTTGCAAGGTGTATTTAATAAAGTGACCAGTGAGTGAATACATACATGACAGTAAAACATAATTTAACTATGGCCAACTCTCTTGTAAACTTTTCAGATCTGTGGTTTGAATGACAGCTAAGCTTCCTGTAGTCTGACTTTAAAGGTGTGCTGCTCTATAAAGATGTGGCACTGGTCTGTTATTAATTTGAGGCTCCAGCACTCTATGGGGTCAAGGCCTGTCTGGCCAAATGAGAGGTGGAGCTTAGCCGCCCAGTGGGCAGTTATAGGAAGGCTCCACTCAGGTAGCTGTTGTATGGACTTAAGTAGGGGATCATTAAATCAGTCAATTATATTCATTTGTATATATATTATAACTTTTGTGTGACCTATTGTGAGTTTTGCTTCTAATCTGTTGGGTTTATTATTAGCAAACAAATTAAACTCAATGTGTTGCAAAGGGGTGATAGTCTGAAACTATAACTAAGCAAAAGGATAAAAAGATTTTTTTTTAAATTATATATATTATTAAAGACATATTATTAATATATTGCAGCAGACACAGGGTCATCATTATTTTGTATATATTTAGGGAGACAAAAGTCATCACTGAAAAAGCAGAAGTTGAGGGAGCTGAGGGGAAGGCAGCTGGATCTACCAGATCCAGATGTGGTTAGAGTAAAACAAAAAGCTAACATGTCATTTGATATCCTGAGGTCCTTTACAAATGCACCCCTGCATTAAACACCAAAATACAAAGTGTCATAGGAAAAGACCTCAGTAACAAAGGCTCGCGTGGGAAATTCTTCTCCTCCTTTCTCCATCACAGCTCTTTCATTCCCTCACACTGCTAAATATGTCACTCTGTTTCTCTCGTGTTTTTGCTCCATAGCTGTTTCAGTCAGGGGCAGCTCATTACGCAAGATTTCATTACACTGTGTAAGAGACACAACATAAATAACTTAATATTGTGTTAACTTGCTCTAATTAGGCCCATAAATTAGTCATGGCCACCTTATGAAAGATGATTTAATTTCACATGGCATCTATCAGCATGTTTGGGATAGTTATGAGTAGAATTTTAAAGAGAACACGGACCTGAAATTTGCTTTGCTTCCACATCACGACATTGTTATAAACAGCATGTATTATTTATTCAATGTAAAATAAACATTTGTCTTGCTTTGTCACTCCTTTAATTGTCTACTGGTGTGTTTCTTATAGACTGTGATTCTTAAAAGTATTTATTGGATCTGTATTTATGAAGCTATAACCAGAAGTCATTAAGCTTGTTAACTAATAAAGAAATAAATTAACGTACTCTTTATTCTTTCTGTTAAAGCTAAGCCACCTTTAAACACATGCTACTGTATTAACCTTTCAGTTGAACCCTACAATATGGGACTCTTATCACTGTCTGTTTCGTCATTAGAGATTCAGAATCCTTCAGGGGTCAGTTTCTTCTGCTCACCAAAAACCTCATCAGTACTGTTGATTAAATCCAGGTTCCAGTTTAAAAAAATCATAAAAAAAATATTGTGGTATTTTACTGTGTAGTCACCATGTTTCAGCTCTTAGACAGTTGGTTACTCTAACTGATGCAGCTCACCATTCATGACCCTGAGATCCATTCACAGGAGGGTGTGAGTGAGCTGTTGCGCTAACTAGCTCAAACTGTGACTTTTTAGAGGTTTTTCTCGGCTCCCTTGAGCCCTTCAAGCCTTGTTTCCTACTCATGGCTGAAGGGTAAAAACAAACTGTGCTATTCTGTGATCTAACTCAGCTCAAATGTTGACATTCAAGACTCAGATAAAATATCTGAGGAGAAAACTATAAAGGAGAATATCACTTTGACTGCAATTGGGACTGACAGGATACAGCTGGGATCCAGTGGTTAAAAAAGGGGGTGGGCACTGTTTATTTTTATGCCCAAAACTGAAGAATTCCTCTACATAAATGTAGCAAGTCACACTTTTAATGGCTGGTGAAAGAGAAAAGTGGAAATTGATGCTATAAAAGAAAATCTGTTCTTTGTGCTTCTCTGTGATGACCATTACCACCAGATGTTTGCTGACATACGGCTTCTGGTGTGAGGACATTCTTACTAAAACAATAGCTTCTATCTATATATTTACAAAAATAAAATGCTGTGCAAAAGTCTTAAACCACCTCTCATTTTTCAATGTTCAATGTTTCAGTGTTTGCTAGGAAAATGGTACACGGGTGCAAAGATTGATTGAAATTTGCAAACATAAATGAACATGCAGTAAATAAGGTCAAAACAGAGTAACGAGCTTAAAAGTCAATATTTAATATGATATTATTTATACTTTAACAAAACCTGAACTCTCTACGGTAAGCTTTCTAGGAATTTCTTTAAGTAATCTTTAGGAATAGTTCTCCAGGTTTCTTAAAGGACATTTAAAGCTCTTTTTTGGATGTTGGCTGCCTTTAGTTCCATTCCTCTGTCAAGATGATCCCACGCTTTTTCAATAAATTTCAGCTCCGGGCTCTGCGGTGGTCAATCCATGACTGACAGTGATCCATAGTGCATTTTTCTCTCAAGGTGGAGTGTACTCTTACTTGTCCAGGTATGCACTTTGTTAGGGATCATAGTCAAAGACATGACTTTCATATAGGTTAATCTGCTGTACATGGCTTTTTAAGCCTGGTACTTTTCTTCCAGGTGTCTGTGCTGTAGTCCAGGCTGAAATATGTCAGGGTTTTGGCTCTTTGGAAATCCCCTATAGTGCAAAAAATACCGTGTTATGCCTGTCAAACTGTGTTAATATAAAGCATTTTTCATAATTTCACCTACAGAAATGGAGAAAATTATGTTTGTCATGTTTTGTGAGAGGCTGCTAATAACAAAGATATGATTTAAAAATTTCTCTATGCTATGTTGACTGTAATGTGTGGAATTTTTCTTTGTTAAGACACTTAACAAGTCACATCAAGGACTGGACTGAAAATGGGTGAAAAAGGACAAAAGATCTTCAGAAAGCATGGAGAACTATTTCTCAAGGCCAGTTTAAAAATACAGAAAAGTGTGTTTCCCTGAAATTCTAGCGTCTGGATATAAGGCATGTTAATTAAATGATTGGTAATAGTCATACATTTTAATTTGTCCAGCCCGCTCTGAAGCATTAATATCATTTTAGGCAAACACCTGCCTTACATCTGAAAGAAACTGTATAGTAATTTAATTAGTTTACTCAAAGAGTGCCAAAAATGACAGCCTACTGATCTCCAAAAAATAATAGCTCACGAGTTATATATGAGACAGTGACAGACCACGAGAAAACAAAACATCATAAATAACTAGCGATACAACACAAGATTAATCAAGCACTTCAGGGACATTAGTGTCAGATTGCAGACTGAAAATGATATACACTGCAGAAAAGTCCACTCCACTCTCATCATTCACTCCAACTCTCTCGTCTACTCAGCTCCGATCATGTCGCCATAATTTCGAAAACATTGTGTAGTTTCACATTGAGGCCACCTTTTCACGCCTTTAATTAAATCCTTTGTAATCCTGTAATTATACACATCACCCCCTCTCAACCTCCATCCTCTTACCCAGCAAGCAATACAGGCTGCCAGTGGAGAGACATAGTGATCCTGGTTACAGACAAAAAAGTGTCACTGCAATGAAAAAAAGAAATAAACATTTGGGCTGTAGCATGTTTGCTAATTAGCAAAAGAAAGCACTGATGGGTATAGCAGCTCATCAAATGGTTTCAAACGAACAGAGTAATGAATTAAACTAAACGAAGGCTCAACACAGCTGAATCCTGAATACGATAGAACAGCTTTCAGTTCAGTGGTACTGAATGACTCTTCAGCCCAAAACTGAAAAAAATGAAACTCAGACGATTGCTGTTTGATATTATTTTTTCCTGAACAGCTGCACAGTTTCCGTCTGGACGAGACATAATGATTAAAACCATGCTCTTTATAATCTTTTTTGTTGTTGTTGTTGTTGTTTTTTTGTATATCGATTGTCTTAATTAAACTATCTTTGAAGCAGACACGTAAAGATGATTTGACCTTTTTCTCTTACTGCACATTGAGGGTTTGTAAACAACTGCTTCACTTCAACCTTAGCTAGGGCGTTTTTTACATTAAGGAGGACGGAGACTTCGGTTTAATTTTGTTCTAGTAGAAATATGATCCTTCATCTCCTACAAGAGCTTGTCCTTTGAATTAGCTATAAGAATGACTGAGATGAAAGGAGCTGATTAAACTCTCTGGACGACTCTATCCTTCATACCACTTCAAGAGCTTGTGTTCTTAATTAGTTCAGGCACTAAGTTGGCCATCTATCATACTGGCGGGCACTGTGCTCAGACTAAGTTCAAGGCTGGAAAGTGACTTACAGAGTAAGAAAGTTACCAATGTTGCTGTTGATTTTCATGCTTCATCCTTACTCAGAGTCATTGTGGTATATAAGGATATGTGCTTTCTAAATACCCGTAGAAAATATATATATATGCTGAGTGAGGTGGATTCACAGGCTGTATGCACACAGTCACAGCTGCTTGCTAATTTGGTGCTAATTAGAGCCAACCATTAGGCATCGTCGCCACAAACACTGCAGAGAGGTCCAGTTTAGTGACTCCAGTTAGCAGAAGTGAGTCAGCTATTTGTTACAGATGCCTACCATCCACCTGTAAATCAAAACAGTCCTAAAATGCATATTTTACTTATCTACTTAAAACTATCCAAAGAAACAAAAAACAACTATCCATACAATTGTCCAGAGGGGGAATATTTGTTCTGCTAAGGGCTAAAATTAGAGGCATGGCTGTTTGATTGATTAGTCTCCTGCCAGAGAGAGCTGCAGATGATTAGTGTCTGTTAGGCTGCTGAGTCACTGAATTGAGTCTGAGGATTGTGTTTGTGCTGTTCATGCCTGGTTGGAGTGTTTTATTGTAATTATCAGACAAATAACATGTGTTTTTTTTTTTGTAGTGCAATCGAAGACGTTTGAGCTTTGAGTTTTGGTGAGTGAAATTGTAACATGTCATTACTGTTACTAATTGTTACAGCTTGCTAAAAAAAAAGCTTATTAGTGTTAGCTGATCAATTAGACACTTTAGTCCAAATATGGTAACTCCTGTGTCCAAAAATCAACTCCAGCATGGCAGCAGTCGTAATGATATATTCAGCGCTTTAAAGTTTGGAAACTGGAACCCAATGGGTGATATTATGGCCATGTCCATTTTTTACATACAGTCTGTGGTTTCGAGTCATATTAAATGCAATAAAATGGTCCCTGGTCGTGTCAAAAAGGACAATAAAGCAGTGTATGATTTAAGGCAGGTCCCTGTGACTCATGAGTTGCTTCCTCAGGTCCACCCCGTCTCTCATCACATGCAATTTCATATCATAAAGACAGAAATGACAAAAATATTCCACTAGAAGCTTTACAGGACTTCACCATCCAGTGCAGATGTTTCTGTCTTTTCTAAACTATATGGACAAAAAAATAAGGCCACACTTCTTAATCTTTGAATTGAGATGTTTTCAATCACATTGCCACTGGTGTATAAAATCAAGCACTTAGCCATGCAGTCTGCCTTTACAAACATTTGTGAAAGAATGCCACCATTACAACAAGTCAGTTCATGAAATTTCTGCCCTCCTAGTTATTCTGGGATCAGCTGTAAGTGTTATTATTGTAAAGTGGAAGCGTTTAGAAACCAACTCAGGCATACAGTGGCAGATGACATAAAGATAGAGAGCGGGGTTACTGAGTATTGAGGCACAAACTGTGTGAAAGCGAGCAGCGCTCCGCTAACTCAGTAATTGCAGAATTTTAAAACATCCTGAGTATAAAGCTATATGTGTGCTGGGAGCTTAATGGCATGGGTTTCCATAAGTGTTACATGGGGGTGGCAAGTGTTTCTTGTTTATAGGATTTAATAAATTTTGAAGGTAGCCTCAAGTGGCCATTTTTAAAAAAAACAAAACAAAAACAACTGTGATTTTTGCTGTTTGAGAGTCAGCCTGAAGCCTTGCTTATATTTTGTCACTAATAGCTGGAATCAAGAAATCCAAGTAGTCATTCCTGGTATTCTTCTTTGACGTCTTATTTATATCCACTGCCTGGCGTACGTGTACAGGTTTTGCATCCTAATGTAAATTCTCGGGGAACAAATTCCCACAGTCAGAAAACCAAACAGACGCACAGATGTCCACACAGACCCTCACGGTCACCATCTGATGATGATATTTTTATCTTTCAGACCTAAGTGGACCTTAGCAGACTCGCAAACCTGGAAAGTAGAATTAAGCCTCAATTTCAGCACTTGGTTCCAGCTCGTTCCACATCGTCCAGTCGCCAGTTAAGGGTCTCTCCTGTCTTGGCACAAGGTCAGTACTCATCACAAACTTTGCTACAGCTGAGATTTTGGGCCAAAGATGGTAAATGCATGCAATACGATGAGATTTAGATATACCAGGACCATCACATGGCATTAATACAAGATAATCTTCTGAATTATTGCATCTGAAAGCGATCACAGCACTTTGGCTCATCAGTGCATAGGCATGTCTACTGTGACATATTGTTGTTCTATAATGCACTTTTTGTTAATTTGTCTAGAGCCAGTTGAAAAATATTAAAGCTGTTGTAATCAATATTATAGATCAAATGACTCGGCACTGTATGTGTGTGTGAAAATGGGCACTTTGGGTGATAAACCCAAAGCTAATTATTCAACTCTGCAGTTCCACTCAGCTTTATGGAGCATAGCATCTTCAAACTCATTGTTTTAGTTTTCCTGCCAGCAGCATTTACTGTTTTAGTTCTCTCTCATCAGCGGTGTATCCAGCTGGAGCGGGCAGCTGTTTCCACCAAGACCCCACACTACCTTCCCACTGCCAAACAGCAGATGGACACGGCTTGCGGCTAGCTGGTGAGCAAAGTGGAGCGTTTAGCAGCTAAACGGCAGATATTTCCCCTCAGTGGCCGATAGCGATTAAAAACAACGCTTAAAGCGAACGCTAAACCTTTATTCACCACTTAGTCAAACACACAATTGCAAACGAATACTACAGTTGCAAACAATATTCCAACTCTTGTAGAAAAATGTCAGTGCACTGCTCACAGATGTTTTCACTCCCTTCAAGTGGTCCGAAAATCAGCTATTTAAGGTTCAATTTATAAATATGTATGAGGGCTTAAAAGAAACTGCATGCAATAGGGTGGAAATTTTCTGCTTGATAAGGCAGAAAATGCTGTCTTAAATCTGAACAAGATGAACTCAGATATACACAATAAATTCAGACTGTAAGTGTGCACAGGAGTAATTGCTTTGCATATATGTATTTGCAGCCACGCGTCACATAATGCAGCAGAATTTGGCTCTGAAAATGGAAAATAAACTTTTGTACTGGAAGAATCCGGAGACGAGCATGTGAGGACTGGACTGATGGCAGCACCCCTAATCATTAAAGTATAAAGGTGCAGACGACATAAGGTGCAGACGACAGGGAGGATTGAAATCACGTTCACCTTTAAACTGCTCATATATCTCTTTAGAATAATGTTGTTTTTTTTCTTATTTTCACCGTTTTTTGCACTACCCTTAAACCAATACATAATTCTGGATATGGAACATGTAATCATAAATAGATAAATAAATAATATGACAGCCTGTTTGACAGAAATAGTTCTGAAAGTGACACCCTGAGGAGATATAGGCATAGAGTCCTCATTAATGCACCTTCACTTTTTTCTCTCCCACAATAACTCACATTACTGTCTACCTGAGAGGAATAAAATCTGTTCTGAATAATGACAGCATGATATGTTAATGCCATTAGACGTCAGCCATATCTCTGAGCTCCACTCTGCTCTCTCCTTCTTCACCTCTGCCCCACCCCATACCCCGTTCCTTGTCTCGTTTCCTTTCTGGAGAAACATTTTTACTAGCATTAGGACAGTGTGTGTGCGCACAGGCACGTGTCTGTGTGCTGCTGTCGCGGTTTCTCAGCCCATCTCCAGATGTCAGGGGGCAGGAGGGCTGCAGATGGTTGTCATTCCCATCTGACAGCGGCAGGAAGAGCGAGACTGAGGGAGAAGCAGTGAAAGAGAGAGAGAAGGGGGGTGAGGGCGAGGTGGGGTAAAAGGAAAGAGAAATAGAGCGTGTGAGGAACAGAAGGACAGAGAGAGACAGCCATAAAAGACAGTAAAGATGCTACTCTTGTCACAATAGTGGCAATCTTGCTCACACTTAAACTCCACTCAGCTTGAGGGGATGTTCTGTACAGCAAAACTGATGGAGTGAAAACACATCAGAAATGTGTTTTTTACTATGGTAACACTGCACTGGAGAGGAAATAACACTTTTCCAAAAATCAGAACAGCATTGTTTTTTTATTTAGTTTTTTTCTAAAGCTGGACTCAAACATGGATGCTCAATATCTGGTTTTTATATGTGACCTGTCAAAGACAGTATTATTTCAAGATCAAAAGTTTCATAAATCTAACATTTTGTGGCTTTATATGAGGCTTTATACTTGCTTTCATTTAGCAGCTAAGTAAGGCTGTTTGCCTTAATATCGACAGTCTTTTCTTTCACGGGCTTACTCTATGTTTGTCAAAGTATACATCATTTGAGAGGTGTGTAAAAATTAAATTTTATTCAGACTAAACCTGGTAAACACATGTGAAACCGTTTGTTTTTTTTAATGGGAAAATGTATTTGAGTAGGGATTAAACGACTGGGGAGAAAAAAAGCAATGTGTAACAGACAGAAATCTTTAATGAACGAGTAAATTCCCACGTAGGATATTCTTTGATGTGGATGCTGGCGCTTGCAGAGAAGTGAGAGGCACAGGTACTCGGGAATGTTGGATTCGACACAGAGAGGAAAGACAGGAACAGAAGGATGAAGTGAAGGTTAATGAGGAGTCTGACGCCGCAGGGAACCTGTCCTTGGCTCCAGACACGCACAGACACCTAAGCACTATGGTAAAAGCCCAATAAAAGCTGTTAACCTGTAGTTTAGCTTACTGGCCAATAACACAGGAAGGTGGCCTCATTAACACACCTAAATATACTCAGAAGACAACAGACAGTTTTGTGAGAACAAGAACAAGCGTCTGTGCAACAGATGACAGCGCACTGGCACTGCATGACATAGAAAGCAGTCATGATGAAGATTAAAACTCCCAAAGTGCCTGCGAGGAGCTTCATAAATAAAGGAGTTAAAAGGGTTGCAATTTAAAGTGCTGTTGTTTTGGCTTACTGCACGTGTTACCACTCTTTTTAGTTGTGATGAACAATTTATTTTTGCTGTAAGCTACAGATAAATAATTTTTGACATCATCTGCAGTGTACAACAACAAGATTGAACGAACTGAAATGGAAGAATGGAAACAAGGCGAACTTGAACTTTTTTCTTGAATTCCATTTTTTAAATGTATCCATTTTTACTATTTACAGCTTTTGCTAAATATATCGTAAAACACTTGAAAATAGTAAAATTCCAACTTTATGCCTATATTGTTCCTTTTATACTCACTGACCACTTCACTAGTTACAGATTTCGAACTGCTCATTAACTCAAATATCCAATCATCCAATCACATGGCAGCAACTCAGTGCTTTTAGGCGTGTACTTATGGTCAAGATGACCTGCTGAAGTTCAATTGGAGCATAAGGATGGAGATGGCAAATGATTTATGACGCTTTGAACATGGCATCTTTCTGAAATTGATGATACTGGAATTTTCCAGTAGTCCGAGTGAAAATACCTTGTTGATGTCAGAGGTGAGAGGAGAATGCCCAGACTGCTTTTAGCTGAGAGGAATGCAGCAGTAACTCAAATAACTACTCATTACAACCAAGGTATGCAGAAGAGCATCTCTGAACACAGATGGACAACAGCAGCACAAAACCACACTGTATTCCACTCCTGGCATGCAATGTGTGGCATGCAGTGGCTACAAACTGAGCCTACAATTTGCATGAGCTCGCCAATATTAGACAAATTGCACACAGAACACTAAAAGGACAAGCTCTAGAGTATTTATCTCAGCTTCTTATTAAACACACTGTTGCTTCTTGTGTTCAGTCCAGGTTTGAAATTTGTTGTTTGATCCTTGTACAAGACTGAGGACTAGCGGGGACAGAGCCTTTTAGTCTGTGGCACCGACTTTCAATCTTCCACTTCAACTTCATTCAGCTGAGTCTGTGGACTCAGCTTTCTGTTGAGATTCTTATTGATAGGAAGTGTTTGAGTTTTTATTTTATTTTATTTTATTTCATTCAATGTTTTAACTGACTTTTGTATTGCCATTAACTATATTTTTTATTTTTCAATAACTATGATTATTCATTGCATTTTTATCCTGATTGTACAGTGCCTTGGGACTACAGGTTTTTATAAATAAAATTTACTTACTGCTATCACATGTGTGTACTCAAAACAACTATTGGTGTAAAAGTGAATATTCACTGATCAGGTATAGCATTATGACCACCTGCCTAATATTGTGTTAATCCTCTGACCGTCAAGGAATGGACTCCACTAGACCCCCAAAGGTGTGCTGTGGTATCTGGCGCAAAAAGGTTAGCAACAGAGCCTTCAAGTCCTGAAAGTTACGAGGTGGGGCCTCAGTTGATCAGACTTGTTTGTCCAGCACAGTCGACAGATGCTCGATAGGATTATCCTGTTGAAAGAGGCCACAGCTATCATTCCGCTTCCATGAAACAGTGTATATAGTCTGCAAAAATTCTTAGTTAGCTGGCACATGTCAAAGTAACATCCACATGGATGGCAGGACCCAAGTTTACCCAGCAGAACGTTGCCCAATGCATCAGACTGCCTCTGCTGGTTTGCTGTCTTCCCTGGCACTCTGGTTCCAGGTGTTCCCCAGGTAACCGGGTTTTCCACATAATGTAACAGAAAATGTAATTAATCAGAAGAACCCACCTTCTTTGAGTTGCTGCTTTCGGTATTGGGCAGGGGTCAGCATGGGTACTCTGACTGTTCTGCAGATATGCAGCCCTATACACGGCAAACTGTGAAGCACTGTGTATTCTGACAGCTTTCTGTCAGAACCAGCATTTCATTACTGAGCTACAGTAGCTTGTCTATTGGATTGGACTATTCGGGCCAGCCTTCGTTCCCCATGTGCATCAATCATCCATGATCCTGTCACTGGTTCACCACTGTTCATTCTTTGGACCACTATAGACACGGACCACTGCAGACTGGGAACACCCCACAGGAGCTGCAGTTCTGGAGATCCTCTTGTTGTCAAGCTTTCACAATCTGGCCTTTTATCAAACTCACTCAAATCCCTATGCATGCACATTTTTCCTGCTTCTAACACACCAACTTTGAGGGCAAAATGTTCACATGCTCCCTAATATATCCCGCCCACTAACAGGTGCCACAAAGAAGAAATAATCAGTGTTATTCACTTCACCTGTCAGTGGTCAATGTTATGCCTGATCGGTGTAATTGGCTGGGGAGATTGTGGCCTAGGCATTGGCAGAATCCATCCAGCTTACTGTACCCCACCTTTACATTCACACACATTGCTCAATGGGAGTCATTACTAACAGGATTGTAAACACATATCACCCTTACTATTCTCATACATTAGGCATGCCTGTGCTGCAGTAAACAGGAAACAGAGAGTGGCTGCTTGTTGAAAATTCAGTGGAGGAAAAACAGCAGTGTAAAATGAGAATAGAATTTCCAGTGAAAGTAGCAGCAGTTATAAGTAGGGTGTAATTGTGGCAGTAAACACAGATTAGAAGTTGACACAAAGAAAATAGTGAAATATTAGAGCAGGAAGAAAAGCATTATCCACTGCAAGAGGAAGTGAAGGTGATGGGAAAGGATGAAATCACAAAACCCCTTTTTTTTTTTTTTTTACTGCTATGACCAAGTCAAGAAACAAACATGTCACCACTGCTTTCTATTCATTCCAGGAGCTTAGCGGTGTTTCTAAAATTCTTTGTCCTAACAGTGCTAAAATACCAGATGAGGCTAGATGCGTAAACAGTGAAAGAAATTGTCAAACTGCCCCACAGTCTTATTTAAGCAACCTTGCTCTATACCTGACAGTTCCTTTGTAAGACATCCTACAGCAGAAATACAACAAAGAAGCAGTTAAGATGAAGACTCATTGCTTTGTAGATCAACCTTGCAAAATCAAATTTTCATTGATTCAGTTTAAATATCCTGCCTGCAGGACCTTTGATCAACACAGACTGTCTCTACCGCTCTGTCCTTAGCTCTTCCCTGGAAGCTAAATAATGAAGACTTCCCTCTGCAAGCTGCATTCAAAGACCAAGTGTGAACTAAGTGGGCGTCAATTGTCAGTGGGCACAGTGGATGTGTGTTTTGGTGGAAGGGATACTCTTTAATCTTTGACCAGCTGGAGAGAAGACAATTGTGCTTCATCACTGAAGTGTGAAGTGATCAGTGCCAACCACACACACACAAACAACAGTCATTTACACTGCACAGTTTCTGTATGACCTCTCTGCCAAAACAGGAAGCAAACAGTCCCACAGAGTACATATAGAGACTGATGAGGTGTAGAAATTCTAATACAAGTGATATAAACCACACCGTGTAAACTAGTGGAGGCACATTTTGGCAAAACAATGACGTCTCTTGGCTGGAGGCTTTTCTGTTTGCATTAATGAGAGTCATCAAATTCAGCGTACTTGGCCTAAATCCACTGAAAGTGTGAGAAAATGCTGAAAACATTGCCACTAAATCCTCTGCAATTTTTCGATGCATTTTAGCAAAGATCCCAAGAGACAGCTGAGCATGCACAACTGACAGTGAATCGCTGATGTGGAGAAATCCTCAAATTCAGCTTGAGTTCAATAGAATTATTATTATTGTACTTCTTTGGGCTTAAGATAATAACCAGCTTCCAGGCAGAGTTCCTTCAGACAATACTCAGACTTTGAACCAGAGAACGAAGCAGAGGGACCAAGAGAGGAAGAAAAACACGACACAAGTATGTTAATATATAAAAATGTCTTTCATTTAAGTTTCAGTGCAGAGTCTTCAAACCATTATCGAATGCCCACCATCGTTCTGTGGTATTCTGGATACGGTTATACGCCGTTTCGAATGATCAGATGTGACAGGGGATTTTGCAGATAGAGCACAATGATCCCGAGATTCGATGCAGGAAAGCCATTGAGAGGGAAGTGGATTTAGGAGACATGCAAGAAAATGACCAAGAACTGGAAGAAGGACACGGAAAGAGGTTTAGTGGAGACAGAGAGCATGATAAAGAGTTGAAAGGATGAGGAGCTTGTAAAGAAAGATAAAAAGTAAGGTCAGTATAATTGACTCGAGGGATTAATGCTGTCTTCCACAGGGTTTCGGACATTTATATATGCTTCAGCACACATCCACATACACTTCAGCTAATGCAAAGTACAGTGTGGGCATGTGCATACACACATGCTGGATTTATCCTAATCCAGTAATAATCACATCACATCTGATGCTCTGTTCATGACTTCTGGCAAGATGCATTCTTGCTGACTCTCTCTCTTGCTTTGTGTATATGTGTGTGTGTGTGTGTGTGTGTGTGTGTGTGTGTGTGTGTGTGTGTGTGTGTGTGTGTGTGTGTGGCACTGCATATGCATCTGCTGTGAGACGAAGCAGTCTAATCTGATCTTCTTAAAAACATCTTCTCTCTTTCATCCTTCCAACCCTCTTTCTTTTTCACAACATTAAAGGACAATGTAATGCTCCTGAAGCCTAGGAGGGGAGGAGTCATAGATAAAAATGGGGGAAAGATAAAGGGTAACAGAGATGAAGAGATTAAGAATGAAGGCAGAGGAGATTTAGAAGGGATGGAATGCCATTTCCAGGATCTTTATCTCTTGCTTTTTCCCATCTTCTTCTCATGTCTGATTTTTCTCTCTCTTAAATTCAAATGTATCTTAGCAGTTGCATTAAATACAGTACTGCCAATGGAAGTTTAAAATGTAATAATTCACAATGGAAAATAGGGAAGATTTTGCACGGCAGCACACGGCACAACTCAACAAAATAAACATTTCACCTTATGAAATTACTGACAGAGAATGAAAATGGCTGCAGAGCATCACATTGCCTTTGCAGGTCAGTGTCAGCTGTTTCATTCATGCTTTACAATCACTTGCTCATTCACTGCAGCAGTGGTTAGTGAAATCCAATTATAAACATGCAGGTTTAAAGCAAAGCCATTATAACCTGAAACTATCAATAATGTGCTGATGACAGCAGCTTTTTTTACTGGTCTGCTCCCACTGCCACCCAGTGATCATCTTGATGTGCCATTTTTTGACATTTTTAAATATGTACCTGTTGCTGCTCTCATTTCCTTTTCAATATATGTATCTGTGTAACTGTTCGGTTCCTTGACGTAAGTGCTTCTGAATGAAATATACAACACAATAAGTTCCAGCTTAACAGCTGGGTGCAGCACCAGTGAGGGGATTCATAGAAAAAAGAAATAAAAGATCAAAAAGAGGAAGCTAATTTGATGTGTTGTCCAGCTGGTTTGCCTTCAGGCAGTGACATGCCCTGACATATTTTCAACCTCCACAACAAAGTTGTCATTTTTCCCCCCAAGAAATACATGTTTAATTTTGTTTTGTCCCAAGAGTGTGTCAGACTTTCAGATTTTTGTTTTGGTAAGGAAGCGGGTTCTTGTGTCTCCATTGAAGCTGCAGCACAAAGTCTTGCCCTGCCTCTGATTCTTGCTGTTGGCTGAACTGACACCGTCTGTTTTCGCTGCATTGCCAGCTTTGTTCTGTTCAGTCTCTTTCTGGTTTGTGGTTGGTCGCTCACTAAGCAAGGATCTTTCACTTTAGATATCATCAAAAGTTTGCTTTTTATCATTTTAGTTATTTTAATTTTTTTTTTTAGTGGAAGAGTACGATGTGAAGCTGAACACTACTCGTGTTCCCTGATTGTCCCTATAGAATGTGTGCAATAACACGTGCATCCACTTACTGCATGCATTTTAAAAACGGGTAGAGAAACGGACTAAATGAAAGACAGAAAGCCCAGAAACCTCCATAAAATACACACAGACGCAGCTGCTTATATATCCACAGCGTGCAAACACGTACACACATAGAGATAATAAGAATGTGTGACACACACACACACACACATACTGTATTTAGTGCCCACTGAGCGTATACAGAGTCTACTGATGTGTTGTTACTGCAAAAGAAACACCGCAAACAGGAAATTCTGCAGGATTTCCCACAGATCTCCTTCTTTATGTGGTGGATAGTTGGTAGCTTAGGCTTGGCCACAAACATGTAAATACACAGAGAAAAGCTGTTTTTGCTGGAGGAGCACAGGATCTACATCAGACTTGTCCTGACAGTTATTTTTCAGGCCCTGACTTGCAAACTATCGCTATTTTTGATAAATGGATAAACACACTGATTTCGGAAACTAGATATATATTTTCGGCCCGATAACAAATTTTCTTAAAGAGCATTTAAGATACATTTAACTACTCACAGAAAATGAGTAATTCCTTGACTGTGACTCCTATTTACATTTACACGTCTTAAGCAAAAGCAAGGCTTTTTACAACAAATATTATTTTAATCCCACAATATAAAAATGTAATCCTTTAAATCCACACCATCTGGCTGTAGCTTATCACCTGGCTTCATATCCTCCCCATCCAGCTTTTTGAATTTCAGTCTTTTTATACTCCAGATTGCTGTGTACTTTGCAGTGGGCAGCCACTTGAACCTGCTTTATGTTATATTTATTCAGTCACGTCAATAAAAAATTAATAAGAGCACAATGTCTTTAAAAACACTGGACTCAAGTTAACGTTGCTGAGAGAAAACAGTAAATCTAAAACTCCCAACATCAGGAGGTTTGCTCAGCTGTTTCCCCTGGTTTCTTTATCTTACGCTAAAACTAACTGGGAAATGGCTCTTTGGAAATCTCAGAAAATATTTGTGTGTGTGTGTGTGTGTGTGTGTGTGTGTGTGTGTGTGTGTGTGTGTGTGTGTGTGTGTGTGTGTGTGTGTGTGTGTGTGTGTGTGTGCGTGTTACTCTAATTCTGAGCATATAAACACTTGTGATAGATATTTGGGGCATGACCACATGTCCTTAATAGCTTCAAAAAATTGTTTATTACCCTTAACGGCTCAAAGACACCAAAGCATGTTTTCAAGACGCTACTTGAGACCCCGTGAGTATTAAAATATTAAAAATAGATGTATTTGTTGATTATGATAAGTCTGAGTACATTCATGTGTGGCCACAGTCTTACCCGTGTTCTTATGCCAAATCTAAGATGTGGCCCAAAGAGATTAATTAAACCTAATACATCTGAGTAATCTTGAGGAGATTTGGCTCTTGGTTTTATGAGATCATCAAAGCTCTGCATCCACTGACTCACCGTCTCCTGCCCCTCTGATAAAGAGCACACTTCCCTCCAATCTGTTCTCAAAGAATGACCTTTGAGAAAGCAGCGGAAAACTCCCCGTGGCAAGAGCATGTTTAGCTCTCACTAATGCCTCTGATAGGAACGGCCGCTCGGACAAACGAGCAGCAAATTTGAGACCGAGCCATCAAAAGCCCCAAGATCGGTGTGGAAAAGCACTGTTAAATTATTGGTACAAAATGTTTTAAATGTTAAATGTCTACAGTATTTATAAGACTCTGGCTTACTATTGTTCCCAGAAACAAAAGTTTACCAAACTTTAGAAGCCTTAAGTGAACAGTAAACACCAAATGTTACGAATCCAGCTTGAGTGAGACTAAACAGAGAGAAAAGAACTGGGAAATGGAGAGAAAAATGGCAAACATAAGTAAATATTAACAGCCTCAGGGTCATCAGTCCTGCTGACACGCTCACATGCGTTTAAGCCGTTGGGTTGGGCTGGCAAAATCATTGAAAATGTAAGACCCTCTCGCTATCTAAATCCATGTTGCCATGACGACCGCCAGGAAGAGGATGTGTAAAACTTTAGACTTTGTGATTGTGGTTATATAACCGAGTCTGTCTAAATTCTGACTGGCTTTCATTTTCCACCATGAAAGGATCATCTGATAAAAATTCAGTCTCGAAGCTGTGACAGAGATCAAATAATCTTCTCGCTTTTTAAACTGGAGGAAACCACTTTGTCGCTCTTTAGACACCCAAAGAAGGATCAGATGTGCACTGCTAAGTCAAAGGGAAGTAGTTCTAATGAGTAAAATATTTTGCAATAAATCCCTTCCAAATAAAGTCTGTTCATTATTAAATAGGCTCTTGAGACCCAAGTTTGCATATTAGATCATATAATTGCTGTGGAAATGTTACCTGCCTCCACTGTTTGCAATACTGCATTAGTGTTTGCAGGAGCACCACGCGTGTTAGTATGAGAAATCACACCTCACTTTCGTATTCAGCTCTTGTTCGCTGTGAATGAGCGCAGTGTTCAACTGTTTGTCTGTGGCTGCTGCTAGCAATAACACTGCTCATTGATCCCCAGGTACCAATAGACCATTTCCTTCCCTGGACATGCACACACACACACACACACACACACACACACACAAGAACACATTATATAAGGTTACACACAGACACACATGCAACCAATATTGATGCACAGATGCAGAAAAGCACAAAATCAAAAACAAGAGATGCATTACAAATAAAAAGCCACGGCGGAGTAAATGATACAAACATTATCAAAAACACACATCCGTAGTCAGCTGACCGTATCTCGCCCCTCATCAGCACACATGGCTGTACAGGTATTAAACGTCGCCTGTGGCCTTTGTGCGATCAGCTACAGAATAACAATTACAGACACAAGGAAACACTTTTGGGCTGAAGGAGCCTGTAGATTGTGCACAACGACAGACAAACTGACATCCACACATACATGAATAAAAAATATGCAAATAGACACATGAAAACAATTTTGTAAACAAAGAAACTCACTCACACATACTGGTCTTTCTGCGTTTTGATAGCAGAAGATGTGCATCAGACACACAAACCAAAGCTTGCTGCTCAGTCCTGTCTGTTTGCTTTCCCACTGATGTGGTTTGGTTGGGTTAGGCTGTCTCCAAACAAGCAGAGGAAGTCCAGAGAATCGCCGTTTCCTCTGTTTTCTCTTCATCTTGATGTCTTGAATAAGTCACCATGAAAAATATTTGACCCTCAACAGCTGTAGCCACGCAATTTCTTTATTGGCGTCAACAGATATTTGTGTTCTAGCTGTTATTTAACGTGATGCATCTTCTAAATGAAATGCTCCCATTCAAATATCTGTTCAGCAAAAAATAATAATTTAGATTTAATTAGATTTCTTTATAACTTGGACTTGGAAAAACTCCTAAGTGACACCTGAGCTGCAGACCAAGGTGCAGAGTTCACATTAACACCATGGCCAGCTCTAACACACACACATGCACGGGTGTGTCCACAAACTGATGCCAAAATCAGATTCAATCATTATTTGTCATCTTTGTATCTTCCAATTTGCAAAAGAGGTCAAATGCTTTGTGCAGTTTCTGTTCTGTGTAACAGATGAGTGAAAATAATTAAAGAAGATCTCATTAGACTACTGCATGCAAGCTAACATCTGATCCTGTGCACATTTCCTCGTCACATTAAATTCAGTTCCAGAGCGAACTGGCCAATTTATTTTTAATTATCAGAAATGACTCAACAAAATATGAGTGAATTATGGTACCACCCCATTCAGTTTTTCTGGAGGCCCAAACATGACCTGTGATGCACTTTAAGATACTCAGCATGTATTCACACACACAGCAGAGCCACTGAGCAACAGAAAGGTGGAGAGTCGGTCGGATGGACAGACTTTACCTAAACCTTTACTCTTTAGCTAGTATACTAACACAGATGATGTCTTTCACAAAGTCAGAGGAGCCTTGCTGAAATACATTTAAGAGCTTTATTTGTTTCTTTTCTTTGTTATTTACATAAAAAATCTATAGACTCTTTTTCTATCTGTGATTTACTTGGCTTGAAAAACTAATAGTTGTAGTAAATTTGGTTTTCATCTGTTGTTTTTACCTTCTTCAGTCACTGTTAACAGTGACTGAAGAAGGTTAAAAAAAAAAAGGATGTTGCATTAAAAAAATAATACAATGAAGCACCTAAAAACATCAAATAATAACACAAATCTACTTCTTACCAAAGGTATTATAGTGAATTAAGCTCATCCCATCAAAGTGGCTTCACTGTGAGGCTATTGCTGCATTTTCACTGTGAACCTTAGGTTGATACTTTGACTGGAGAAAACAGAGAGGGCACAGTTGATGTTTGTGACATAAAACACAGGAGAGATAAAATCTCAAGCAAAAGGTACAAACTGCTCAGCAAAGTTCACGGGAGTAATGTAGAGGAGCATTTTAATCATTTTATTTTTATTTTTATAGTCTTGTGTAGCCTGTTACTTAACCCTGTAACTGTTTAAAGAGCAGAAAGTCAGGAAAGGTTCACGTGAGATCACAAGCTTGGCTGTGTGACCCTTACAGGTTCCAGTTTGTCTAGAGTTTCTTAAGTATGTGCCCTAAACTATAAAATCCTAACCATTATTATATTAGTGCAAATTTGTTTTCAGCATCATCCGTTCACTCTCTGTTACAGGTTTTCTCCGTCCTTGTAGGGCTGATGGCTGAATGAAGCCATCTGGAGAAAAGTGGATGCAGAGTGAATAATGCCAAGGTTACAATCACATTACCATATGTGACAAGGCAAAGAGTTGCTGTAAGACTATAAAATGCTGGATCTGTGGTCCAATAGAAAAAATGAAGTAAAGTGGTTGGCTTCAAGAGTTGATTTTTTTGTTTTTTTGGTGTGCTGTCAAGAGGTGCATCTTATCTGATTTCAATCATACTTCAAAGCAGTGTTTACATACATAGTTCTACGGTGCTTTCTTATATTATTGTAAGTTACTAATGCCTGTTGTAACTTTTTTTCCGTGGTGCTCAGAACAATTTATGGGGAAGGAAGCAAAAACTGTCTGCAGAAATGCAAATCGTGATATATAATTTTGATCTATTTCGATGTGTGTAGGATGTGCATGTATCTGTGTAAGTGTGTGGAGCTCCAGAACTCATTTTTGTCTCTTCAAGGTAAAATATTGCTCTTACATTTCTCCTGACAGCACAGATCGTGGCTCAGATTTAAATTCTGCAAAGCCGAGGGTGAAACTCGGATGAAATGTGGTTATTCTAAGCAGGCCATTGATTCCTGTAAGAGACAAACCTTTCCTGCTGAGAGTGTTGTGTCAGTGTTTCTCCACCCAGTGGATATCAAACCACCCCATGAGCACGAATGTAGACTTCCGTACAAAAGGAGACTGTTTAACTGTTTCTGTCTGAAAAGTGAAATACCAGACTTACATGATGCTCTTTGAGTAAAAAAGAACAAACAAACCACATTCCCAGACACATGGCTGTTCCAGTGCTTGAACGATTGCACACTTATACACAGACGCTTAACTAAAATAAAGATTATTAACAGAATATATGGCATGCAATAATAAACTGAAACATGCAGAACTGTCATTCAAACACACAGAAATCAGTCAGAAAAAAGGCCTGAAACACAGAAGCTGCACACACTGAAGCATAGTTAAAGGATTTACAGGGCGCAGAGGTAGTAGTTTGTTGTTGGAGGTGCACTTAGAGAGTCACTAATGTCAGCACTAAAACTAAATCATAGCCTGTAGTCAAACACGCCTCTTGAGTGACAAACACACAGGCACTACACAACACACACATGCCTAGGAAAATACACTCCTGCACAGACACACACACCTGTTTGCTGTCCATGACCTTGCCTCCGCTGGCCGTGACACACCTGCACTCTATCTGCCTGTTCAGACAGAAATTTAAGTGGGAATCCATCAAGTTTGGCAACAGGGCTCTGCGAGTGCATGTATGTGTGTGCATGTGGGTGTATGTGAGAAAGGGAAAGAAAAAGAAGGATTTTCAAAGAGCAAAAAGAAAGATGAAACAAGATACCAGAGCAGGAAAGTTGTTTGAAGTGAATTTGAGTTTGTGAATTCACAACAGAATTGGCCACGGGGAATCAGCCTCTGCTGTGCGATGGTGAATCTGCTTCTCCTGAGAGAAACAGACAAGTGGATTTGTTCTGGGACCAGCAGTAGATATCAAACTCCAGCAGAGTGTTTATACAACAGATTTCTGATTCCCCTACAAGTTCCTAAAGAGAAGTTGTAGGTCTAGTCAATACTGAGACAGTAAGAAGCAGAGGAACAGACCGACATTCCTTCTGAAAAAAACCAGACTATGACGGATTCACGCTCTCAGCAGAAAATATTGGTTTTGTGAAACTGTCTGGTTAAAGGGGAAAGGAGGGGTAAAGTGAAAGGGAGAAAGCAGGGTGAGTCAGACAGAAAGAATAGAAAAGAAAGAACAGGTCACAGGCATTTCTGAGGGCAGAAAAATGGGAGATGGAAAAGAAAATTGTGATTCTCCTCATGTACTGTGGCAGAACTAACAGGAGGAGAGGAAGAGGAGAAGCCTGAGAGTAGATAAACATCAAAGAATGAGTAGGGAATTTGAGTTTAACCTTTACAGCCAAAAGGGTTTGACCCTTAACATCTGTAAAGATACATTTACTCCAAAACACCTCATATAAACGTACGTTTGCACAGAAAGAAGAGGAAACACTATGAAAACACTTTAAAGCACAGTCCTTACTATTTGCTCCGCCCGGCCTGCCTTTTATCTTTATCTGTTCAACACATACACTCGCTGCTACACTTAAGAATATTTTAAATAAAATAAAAGCTGGCTGACTTAATCTTCCCCCTGATACACACATTCTATAAATTCACAGATAAGCATGCGTGGGCATGTGGTGAAGAAGATCTAAGTGCTGCAAAGGTTTATAATGGCTCCACTACACGTTAACACACTTGTTTCATCTGCCAAAATCGTGGAGCGGATCTGCACCAGATCCAAGTGTCACCTTCCACCTAATTGAGAAACTGCAGTTTTCCCCTGTTTGCTCAGTTTATTGGTATTCTAGTGCTGAGTTTCTAGTGCTTTCACTGGTAGGAAGTCATATCAGCTTAACCATCAAAGCTGAAGAGCAGAATACAAAATTGCCCGTACCAGTACTAACAAAGCTGTGTTCACCAACAACAGCTGAAACTGCTGGGGAAAAAAAACAAAACATTTTTCTCATTTCCTGCAGACACCAAGGAGAAGATATTAAAACCTCAGAAGTAAACGGCTTACTGATGTGGCATATTACAATTTCTGGATGATTAAGGATGTTTGATTTCAGCTTTTGCTACTTTATAAAGCAACTCAATTTGCAAGATTGAATGAGGAAACGTTAACTGTATTTTATTAGTGCAGGCAAAAGTAAGTTCTTAATATCTTTCTAACCAATCCCACCTAAGCCCTTAAATAGTGAAATTAAAGACCTATAGCAAAGGAATATGTAGAAGGTTGAAAAATGTTACCTTACTTAATAAAGATGTGATGAAGATATAAAGGGAAACAAAAACACAGCTATTGGAAATTGTTAAATGTGCATTTTCTGTTTCATTTCTCATGCTCTTGAATAGTCCTATGTAAATAACTTTGTGTACTTAATGAAATGCATACTCGGAACCTGACCTGATCTGTCCTTGGGTTTTTATACCTTTTTCAGAGAGCCCTATCAGACAGCTTTTGGTGTGAACACTGTCAGGTATACTTAGGTCTGCAAGAACACAGAGCTGAGGGCTATTTGGTCTGTTTTCCTGAGAAAACATTTCACCATGACAAGGTCAAATGGGAATCTTATTCAGTTATAATCAGCTTAACTACATAAGGCCACATCCAGAGTGCATACAACATTGAAATAATTGAACACACACACACACACACAATCATCCTGGTAGTTATCTGCGTCTCCCAGCTGCAAGCTTACTATCCTGAGTTACATCAGAGACACCTGGGATTGCTTTGAATAGCACACACATGAGCAGAGAAGCATGCACATTGACCAAAAAAAATCAAGAATCACACTTGCACATACTGTACACAGGAATTGTAGGTGACTTTGTGCAGGTCTGGAGCAAGCTAGATAAAAGTAGAGGTACATAAGTCTCTGTGGACTCGGCCTGTGCATCTGTCAAGTGAATCAGTACACAGACAGTACAGTACCTGGCTAGCTAGCTAAGTGATTCTGTTTGTCTCATCTGTCTCTACATGACCAGACTAGAAAAGCAGAGCTATTTGTCTCAGAGTATCCTGTCGCTTAAACCACAGAGGCCAGAGAGGTTCCACATCCTGGATGCATAATGAGCAAAGGATGTAAGGTGACAGGAGGTAAAGGGTAAGTAATAGCACTGCAGGAGGAAAAAAACATGGTTTGAATTATATGTTTGTAAATATAATACTACTGTAATACAAATCTAATAGTACTACAATGTAGGACTATTTGAAATCCACAGAATACTGGATCTTTTTCATGTCCAGAAGTATGTTATTTATTCATTTGAAGATTGGATTACATAGCTTCAGTCAAAGATTTTGAATTTAAACAACCTTAAAAAAAAATGCAAAGGAATGTCTCCCTTCGGTATGGGCTTTTACAATACCTTATTTGTCTGAGGCAGGAATGGAAGTGGCATTGTACAGACACTGAGCCTCATTTAAAAACAGTGCACACAAACAAATCTTTGCTTAAACCATGCATACAAACCTTTCACACACAGAATTTTCTTTTCTGAATCTGTTCAGCTCTCATGTTGTTTATGCCAAAGCTGTGGTCTAACAATTCTGACCCTATCGCCCAAATGTTAGGAAAAATGGAGACTCATCAGACAAGGCATCTTCTGCTGCTGTAGTCCAGAAGGTTTCAAGGTTTGATGTGTTGTGTGTTCAGAGATGCTCTTCTGCATACTTTGGTTGTTGTTGCCTTCCTATCACCTTGAAGCAGAGAACTGCTGTTAACTGGATAGTTTCTCTTTTTAAACCCTGGCTCGGGCTCATCTGGCAATAACAAACATGCAATGTTCAAAGTCACAAAAATCACATTTCTTCCTCATTCTGATTCTTGTTTTGAACTTCACCAGATTGTTGCCATAACACTGGCTGATTGTATATTTGCGTTTACTGGAATTATTAGGTTTTACTAGATTTCACTATTACTGTAGGTTTCACCACTGCAAAAGTGATTTTATCTCAGTTTTAAATATTTAGCATTTGCATCCTTGCTGGATTTCTTAACTTGCACCCTCATTCCTTTGCACTTTCCCGCTTCTGGACATGCAATAACTGCTGTGGGTTTTTTCATCTTGAGTTGACAGACTGTCCTTGTCTTTTCTACCTGCTCCATTCCTTTTTGCTCCTTCCTCCTATTATTTATTTATTTTTATTACTTCAGCTTTGATACCAAACCTTTCTTTTTTTTCTGACTGCACTGGAACCTATGTCTCAAGGGACAAAACACTGACCACCTCAGTTATTGCAGTCCAAGCCTTTTGTGCCCTTTCTGGCTTCGTCCGTGGACACTATATTTTTCTTCTGTTTCTTCTGTTACAAAATTATTCCGCTTTAGCAGTCAGGCTTTTATCTTACAATAACCTCAGCACTTTTCTCCATTTAATACATCAAGGTAAACATATTTCTTTAAATAGCAAAACCAAAGCATGGCAGTGCACTGACTGTAGCTTGTGTAGCTAGAATGATTGTGAATCACTAACCTATGCATAGTAATAAGAACAAAATTGACTAGTATGCCCATTTCATGAATGTGACTATAATTTTGCACTGCATGCACACCTATTTAGTAAGACATAGTAAGAACATTTCTACACATATGTTACTCAATGGAGAGCATAACACAACAGGAACTGGCACAGAATAACAACCATTTCCTTGCACAATACTGTCATCATATGAACACAAGGATACAGGGGCTTTACGGCTGACAAAAAAACAATTGTTATAATCCTGTAAATATTAATTTTGCTTTGTGAACAGATTCAGTGGAATACTGGTAGCTGCTGTTGTCCTTCTATTGCTATCAATAGAAAGCTTACTGACGTCCTGTCTCTGTGTGGGATTTTCTAGCTGGACAATGGCAGAAGAAAGCACTCCAGGGGGTTATAAAGGTTGCCCAGGAAATCTTTGGCTGCCCTCTCCCCTCTCTGGAGGAACTTCACAACACCCACTGTCTCAGAAAAGCCCAAAACATTTTGTGTGACTCATCACACCCAAATCCTAATCTGTTTGAATTTCTGCCATCAGGCATACAATAAAAGACAATAAAATCAAGGACAGTCAGACTAAAAAACAGTTTCTACCCCACTGCCATTAAACTCAATTAAACCATAGTTTTTATTATTTTCATAGGATCGAGTTCATATTGTGAATGCAGGGACTGGCGACACATTTGCTGAATATCCATCTTTTATTATATTTCATTTTTAGCCTCATCTATTTATATTTCTTTGACCCGTAGGAGGTACTATTTAAATAGGAAATGAGCCATAGACATGCAGTTAGTTCACAAGGTTTAATGCTAATACAAAAAATATATATTTCTATACATGTAACAGCAGACACCAAGTAAACAATTAAAAGATCTGCTTTAGTAATAAATTAAATTAAAAACTATAGTACTGGGAAGACAGGATGATCACTGCAGGGAAAATATCAAAAACAAACATCATGTGTCACACGCTGTTTGCACAACGATCTACATTTTAACCCAAAAGGACAAAAATATATAAGAGAAAATCCTTAATGCCCATCATCACTCAAGCTCTATGTGGTGCATGGAGAAAGTGCAAGAAAAATCACACAGTTTCTGTCTATTTAAACCAAGAGATCAACTAGTTACCTGCACCTTATAAAGGGGAAAACAACAGGGTTGGTTCCAAGTCTCGGGTCTCACCTCTCACATTTCCTTTTAACACTGCACTTAATTTTCTTGTACTTGTAAATGACAATAAAAATGTCCTATTCCATTCTATTGTTTTCTATTCTATTCTAGCCAATACATAGAGAGTAGACTGTGAATTTAAAAGAAAATGCAATTCAGAGACTTAATTCTGTTCTCTGAATGTGTCAAATGTGATTTGGTCCAAAGAGATCAAAATTCCCACCCTGCTCCTGTGAGTGGTCTTTAACCTTCAAAGTGGGGTAATTTACCAGAGGCCTGGGAGCTTGAGCGTCCTGCACAGTGTTTTTGCTGTTCCTAAGATTTTGCTCTTCTGAACAGAGATATCTGATGTTGTTCCTGGGATCTGCTGGAGCCACTAGCATAGCTTGGCGGTCACTACCCCAAGTGCTCCAACTGCCATGGGGACCAATGTTGCCTTCACTCATCACATCCTCTCGAGTTCTTCTCTCATCCCTTTGTGTTTCTTGGGCCTCTTATGTTCCTTATGTTCCTTCTTCCTGATGTTGGTATACAAATAACAGCCTCTATCACTGCATCTATCACTACAGCCATTGATTGCTTGTCCACTACTACTATGTCTGGTAGGTTAGACATCTGGAAGTCCCACAGGATATTAGCTTGGTCAATCGCACCCAAACTAAGGGGAGTATCCCATTATGACTTCAAGACTTTAAGACCATACAGATGTTCCTGTATACTACACCAGCCGCTTGATTATGGTAAACCATGTATGTCCTGCTTGCTAGCATCTTGCACTCTGCTGTTATGTCCTGGATTATTTCAGGGGCATCTCTGAAAGACACTTCTTCTATCGGCCTGTGGTTCTGATACTCACTAGGCCTCTTTCCTTCAACTTAGCATTCAGTCTCAGGGTGTACAGTTGTACATTTCCAGGCATTCCAGGATTCATTAATAAGGCACTGAGTCTGACTCTTTCTTGTCATCCAGGCAGTGCACAGGTTGGTCAGTCTGGTCTTGCAGTCTTGAGTGATTGCTCTGCTGATCTACCAGTAGTGTTTTGCCCCTCTGGTGTTTGTGCCTATTCCTGACCTCTTCCCTGTCGTGCTGAGGACAGATATTGGCCAGTAGTTGCATGGAACTGCTCCCATCTGGAGATTCTTAGGGATTACGACTGTCCAGTCACTCTGGGTGTGTCTCATTCATTAGAAGCTGATTCCTTTGTGTTGCCAGATGCTCATAAACTGCAGTTAGCTTCTTTATCATGTCCATGCCTGGTGCTGTCCAACTCTCCATGCTGGAGATTCTGTTTTGGATGTCTATTACTATGATGGTTACTGGATCCTTTTCAGGTAGGTTGCTGTGGTCAGCTCTTAGCTCCACCAGCCACATGTTATGGGTTATGTCCTTTTTCCATATGGTCTTCCAGCATTGCTCCAGCTTTAGCCTGGGTGTTTGTGTTCTTATATTGTTCCCCTGGCACTGAGAATACACCTTGGATGGTTCGGTATAGTACAGTTGGTTTATCCTCCTGGGTTCTATCTCTATGTTATACCTCTTCAAGCAGCTAGAAAAGACTGTGAGTTTTTGCTTGGCAGTTTCTAAGGTCTGACGTATGGGCATCTTGCTGTACTTCTTAGGAATCCCTTTTATAATCACTCCTTTCTGCAGATCGAACAGTTGGCTAACTTCCCTCTGTGTTACCTTTATCTTGGCCTCTAATCGCCTTCTTCAGAGAGGTTACTACTACTTGTGGCTGTTCATGGTTCCAGATGTTGGGACACTGAGCTACTGTTTAACCATTAATTTAGACCTTGGATGAAGTATCCATAAGTCCCACTTTGTCTTCATGTAAACCCTTCTGCTGGAATAGCTTGCACAGCAGCATTTCAGTATCTTCCTATTCTGTTGCTAATCATCTCTTGGCACCTGTTATTTGGGAACAAGAGAACATGTTGCCCTCAAAGTTGAGTTGTTAGAAGCATGAAAAACAAGCAAGTGTAAGGATTTGAGAAAGTTGAACAAAATGCCAGATTGTGATGGCTAGATGACTGGGTATGAGGATCTCCAAAACTGCAGCTCTTGTCAGGTGTTCCCAGTGTGCTGTGGTCATTATTAATCAAAAATGCTCCAAGAAAGAAACAGTGGGGAACCAGCAACAGGGTCATTGGCAACCTAGGCTCATTGATGGGTGTGGGGAGTGAAGGCTGGGCCATGTGGTCTGATCCAACATATGAGTTACTGTAGCTCAAATTGCTTAAATATTCCATGCTGGTTCTGGTAAATAAAAAGGTGTCAGAATACACAGTGCATCACAGTTGGTCGCATATGTGGTTGCATTGTCTCAGGGTGTCCGTGCTGATAATTTTTCACTGCTAAAAGCCAACAATGTGCATGTGAGAATCAGAACTGGATCCCAGAACAATGGAAGAAACCGGTCTGGTCTGATGAAACACATTTTCTTTTACATCATGTGGATAACGGGGTGGGTCACTTACACAGGGAAAACCTGCACCACAATGCACTATGGGAAAAAGGTAAGCTGACAGTGGTGCTGTGATGCTTCGCGCAATGTTCTGCTGGTAAACCTTGGGTCCTGCCATCCGTGTGGATGTTACTTTGACATGTACCACCTACCTAAGCATTGTTGCAGACCATCTACACCATTTTATGGAAGCAGCATTCTGTGATTGCTGTGACCTCTTTCAGCTGGATAATGTGCTCTGTCACAAAAAAAATGGTTGAGGAGCAGAACAATGATTTTGAGGTGTTAACTTGGACTCCAAATTGGCCAGATCTCAAACCAATCAAGCAGCTGTGGGATGTGCTGGACAAGCAACTCTAAACCATCGAGCCCTCACCTTGCAACTTAAAGGATCTGTTGCTATCTCGGTGCCAGATACCACAGCAGGCTGCTGTTAAAAGAAATAAATTAAAAACAGAGTAGGAGTCTTGGATAGAACTAGTCACAAATCATATGGCCGAAGCAGCAAAATATGGCAGGCTAAAACAGAATAAGCAATAACGTATAACATGAGCAATAACAATGAGATATTTTCTGCATTAATTTATCACACTCAGTTGCTCAGCTCATTTTAATGTGGCAAACATGCAGAAAAAATTATTAAATGAGGCCCAGTGGGAACACGGAGATGCACTCCAGTCTTAAACAACACAAGCAGTCAGATAAACTCAGAGCACAGTGGGTTTCAGTGTGACACTGAGGGTCACATTGCAATACCAATTAGCCTAACTTCTAAGCTATTTGAGGGGACATTGGGGCATAAAGCACAAGAACTTGTAAGGAATTTGAGAATAACTCGAAATGACTTTAGTTTTCTTTGCCTGCAGCTACCAAGGTTGCAGGGTGTGAGATGACCAGATTTTATCCTCTAAGGATCACAGAGAGTTCACACCCCTGTGTGTGTGTGTGTGTGTGTGTGTGTGTGTGTGTGTGTGTGTGTGTGTGTGTGTGTGTGTGTGTGTGTGTGTGTGTGTGTGTGTGTGTGTGAGAGAGAGAGAGAGAGAGAGAGAGAGACCAAAGCTCAGTGCTAATGAAGAAAGATAAAATGTCTGGGGCCCTGCTAAGGGTTAAGGTTTTGGTGTGAGCTGAGGTTAGGTTAAAGCTTGGGTTGATTTTCCACAAGGAATGAAAGTCAATGCAAAATCCTAACAAACACAGCTGCATTTGCAATTGTGTATTACTCATTTTGTAAGGACATTAACGTGATTAGTGCATCATTTTTGCAACTCGACTACCTTTTGGGGGCAAACAAGTCCTAATATCGATATGCACTGACATGGATATGCATGTAAGTCAGCATAATTCCTTTCATGTGATTGAAACTGCAGTGCCCTTCAGTGTGTTAGTGTGTGTTTTTGGTAAGAGCTTTTGCAGTAAGGAAAGTCAATTCTGAAGAGCCGAGCTTCCTTCCTGTCTGACAGGCATCACAGGCCAACAATAACACACATTTTCTCTCTATTTTATCTTTCTCTCTGTGTCTGCCTGACAGCAGAGTACACAGATCAGACAGGGATGGCCCAAGTGAATGGTAAACACATGCATAAATACACACACTCACAAACAATCATGTCAAGCAGCAGGACTGCCTGGAAATGGCACACATGCAGGGAGCAGGAATGGGTTTTTTGTTTTTTTTTGCTGTTTTTGTTATATACCCTGGTGTTACTGGCTAATATATCTATATATGTATTTTGTATCTGACTTTAACACTGGTTTAGGTCTATATTAGCAGATGTGACTGCTTTATAAAAAAATAAATTATTTGAAGTTTTGCAGGTTTTTAAAAAATGAAACTTTGCAATAAGCTCTCGCTTATGTTTTCTCTTAATTATCAGGAACAATGCTGACCTCAGCTGGACCAAGTGAGTTACTGCTGTTGTTTACCCTCCTTTATGAAAAGCAGTGGGCATCAGAGAAAACTGAATCATGTAGCAGTTCACCCGCAGAGACAGTCTAACAGAGCATATCAGGGGAAAAGACAGACAAAATGGAAAATGCAAGGCAAAGAATAGAGAAACCAAAGACAGAGAGAGAGGTGAGGAGAAGATGTCCTAACAGGTAGGTAGATGGTGCCATAATGGTGAGAAAGAGGTGAGAGACAGTCAACAGAGAAAAAGCAAGCGAGACAGATGAGCAATATTCAGACTAAAGCATCCTACGCTTAATTAATTAGAGAGTGAACACACTGCGGGGCTCTCGGCTGCTTGAAAGAGAGTTAGGCGTATAACATCCTCACAACACACACCCACACTCAAAACCCCAGACACGTGCAAAAACACGCATGGAAACGCACAACAAAGGAACCCCGTCTGACCTCTTTTTCAACAGTATTTTAGAGGAGACACAGCGAGAGTGAAAGCAGGGGTGAATAACATAAGGAGGGAAGTGCACAAGTTGGGCAAAAAGAAAAGAAAGAGAGAGAGAGAAGAGTCAAAGGGAGGCAGAGATGAAGCGAAGATCAGATGAGAGGCGATGAGACCAGATGAGGTAGAGATAGATGGTAGCAGAGAAGGGGAGAAATGGAGTGTGAGATGAAAAAAAAGGAGAATGATGCTTGGGGAGAGAGTGGAGGAGGAGGGCAGATTAGATGGAAGAAGGAGAGGCAAAAAAAAAAATAAGTGTAGTGAAGTGCAGTGGAGAGGAGAGAGGAGTGGAACGAAAGACGAGCAGCGGGCAAATGAGAAATGAGAAGACCAGAGACTGGAGACGCTGTGACCTCACATGCTCGGCTGCAATAACTCTTTGAAGATCATTTCAAGGTTGTAGATAAGAGGGAACACATCCAGACAGGGGGAGGAGGGTGACAAAGGAATGGGGAAAGGGGGGACTGGGGAAGCGAGAAGACCAACAGGAGACAGGAAGTAAGAAGGGGGAGATGAAGACAAGAAGTACGAAGTAAAAAAAAGCAGGAGAGAAGGATTAGAGGGAGGCACGGGGAACCGTGAAGAGATAAAGCGATAGTGAGAGAGAGTGATAAAGACCACAGAGAAAATGATTCAATGACTCAAGTTGCCATCAGGCATGCAGTAGTGTGTTTGCAAGTGTAGAGGCATGCATGCATGAACATGCGCATGGTGTATGCATCGGTATTCTGGAAACATGCAAAAATGTGTGAGCTTGCATGCAGGAGTGTGTGTGGTTACGTGTGCATGCTGGGTGCATGCTTTCTGGCAGGAGTGATTAAGTACTGCGAACCTTCACGCCAATAAACAACCAGGCAGGCTGTGTTCCATTCCTTAATGAGTTACCCTTATCAGTTCTCCTCTCCTCCTTCTACGCATCCTTTATTTAATCTCTCTTTCCATTATCTCCTTCACTTTCCCTCCCATATGTCCCATTATCATTCGTCTTGCATCCTCCACTTATGCTCCTCTTTTAATATTTTCTAGCTCAACAGCTTTTTTAGTCTTATCTTCATTTCTCCTCCCTCTTTTTTTATTCATCCTTTTAATTTTCCAAGAAAGAAACAAAGGAGGAGATAGAAGTGACACTCTTGTGTTTTTAGAATCTCAACAGATACGGGCCAAATTAGAAGTCTGACATAAAGTATATGATCAAACGATACAAACAAATCGGTGTAGCTTTACTACTTTGGTCCAGCCAGAAAGCAACTTTTGAATGAACTACTATGAAATATTGTACATTCATGTTTCTCTGAGGAAGGTTAATGAGCTTGGTGGTCCTTTGACTTATGACTAAATAGATGCAAAATTAACTTATGCTGTCCTTCTGCTTCAGCAGCACTTTGTGTTAGAGCCAATTAGCATGTTAGCATGCTGATGTCAGTATTTAACTCAAAGCCTCGTTGGGCATAAATGCACACAGAGCTGCTTGCACTTCTGTAGACCCATAGTCTTAGTTAAACAGCTCCTTAGTGCAGTCTCCGTTAAAGCAAGTGGATAAAACACCCCATTAAGAATATGTCTACTAAATGACATATATTCTCCATATGGAAACACGATGCTCACAACATATCACACATAGGACAGCGAACTGTAACATGCTGAAGAACGGCATTTGAATAAAAAACAACAGCATTAAAGGGACAAATTTAAAGCAGTAAGCCTCATAGAGTTAGTTACATTCAGGCAGATCTCACTGTTAGATATAAATTCAGCCAGGTAACTGAAAAATAATCAAAGCCTCACCATCTCTACACATTAGCACGCATAAAGCCTGAGTGCACTTGTTCAAAAATTCCTGATGAAATGACATTAATCCAGTTGGAACCACTGAAGTGAAAGCCAAGATTAAAGACGTTACAAAGGAAGCGTTTCAGTGTCCAAATGGCTTTTGATTCATTAAAAAGCACCCCTCTCCCGAGCTGTCAAACTGACGGTACAGTTTGCAGCAGCTTCTCAGGGCTCGTTCATGCACATGTTGACGTCAAACCAAAATTTTAAAAAAAGAAAAACAACCTGGTCATGACTTGAACTCATGCTTTCTGGTGTGTTGCCTTCCATAAATCAAATTAACCGCAGTTATATCTAGTTAATGGGATTAGAGCAGGGACACAATGTAGGAGACATCAATCTGGTTTGGAAGTCAGCCATGAATTTGGTTCTTTCACATCTTACAGGGTCTCTGTGGCCAGCTGGCAGGGGCTGTTAGTCCATGATGATTTACAGTAATGTCTCCTTGCTGCAGTGGTGGCTTCAGTAATTGCGCCATATATGCACTATAGAGTAAAGCTAAACATAATCAATATATGATTCTTTTTACATGGCTTTGAAATCTAATGGAATAGTTCCACATTTTGGGAAACACCCTGTATTCCTTCAGGACAATGTATAGCACACTCTCATTTGTTCTCACACAGATATGTAGCTTAGCATATAGATTAGAATCAAGATACTTTAGATTTATAAACTCTATTACACATAACTTTCTTCTTTTTTCTTACGAAAAACTAAGTGGGATAACAGCAAGCTGTAGTTTTACCAGGAGCTGAAAATAATTTGGCTGAAACCATTTCTTGGCCGAGCAAGTCCTAAGCAGAGGCTCCAGGAAGTCACTGTTCCCAGCCAAGAAAGAGACACATAACTAGACCCTGAAGCCATACATTCTTATTTAGGCACAAATCAGATATGCACCAGTAATGGGGAACTTCAGGGAAGGTAGCAGGCTCCTACTCTTTATGCTAAACTAAGCTGAGATAAGCTAGTCTCCTATTAGTAGCTGTTTCTGAAAGACTCCATTCTTCCACAGCATTTCCCACACTTAAAACTGGCTTGAAATAATAAATGACATATCATATTTATTTACTGCTATGACTAATATGGGCGCTGACATATATTTAGTTTCAAGTGGGAAGTAGGAAATCTCAAGTCTGAGTCCAAATTTTCAGCTGGAGCGCTCCTTGAAGTTGGATTTCCCGCTTGAAAAGCCCCACCAATCTGGACAGTACAATCCAACATGGCAGCAGTGAGTGTAAACAGCATTAAGACTATAATACTTGTAATGTGTACTACCTCTGTTGTGTATTTCTTAATGGCTAAATAAGCCACACGTAGAGAACCGTCCACACGCTATCTGTAAACGCCCTGCACAGCTGTATTAAGCTGAAAAATAAGCATCGTGTTGTGTATTGCTAGTGATGGATGAACAGCATCACATGTCTAGGGAGCACAACAAATGCGGATTTCCCTTGCATTCAAAGCTACCAATACTGGAAAGCAGTCAACTCTGGAATGAAGTCACTCCCACCTCTGACATCAGACTTCCGATGTAAAAGGAATGCAGCATATCGCCCATAATATCCAACGGAAAACAACCACTTTATCTAATCAAAACAGAGATGACATTACTGGAATCCTCCTATTTCACTCTAATTGTTTTAAAAATGAAGACATACAAGGCATTTAAAATGCTCATAATTGTAAAATACTGATATTTTTATTTTTCAAAAATGCAGCAGAAATGTTTTATGCTTGACACAATCCAGCCATCCGCTGAGTCAGTAAACCCATATATGAAAAAAATATTCAGTCAATCAAACATTTGTTAAATGTTATTTTTATATCTCTTTGTAAAAGGTCTTTGCTTACCATCCACAATTTTTTTTTCAGCTTTCATTTTTCATGTATTCTGTTGACAGGTAACTAAAATCTCTCATGAAGAAGTTACTTAGGATGAGAGGAGGTTAAATAGGCCTCGCTGTCAAAGCTGCAATGTAGCTGCACAAATGAGGCTGGGAGGGGGAAAGGAAGGGGTTGGATAGGAACCAGATCAGGACAAGGAAGGCAGAAATAAAAGGGAGTAAAATGGGAGCTTCTCTGCGCCATCGTTATGGCTTTTGGTGAAGTTCCTGGAATCTGGGTTTTTAGTTGGAGCAAAGAAAAAAAGTTTTTAGCTTCACAGTAGCAACCAGATAAGACTATGATTTCATAAATGCTTCATATCCTATTATGATGACCAAAGCAGCAAGTACTCACGCTAAAATCAGCCATTATTTCCACATGATGTAGTCTGGGTGGGGAGGGGGGGAGTGATAATTAATTTAACTGCTTTCCCGGTGTGTCTTGATAGAAATTTGGAAAAATATTGCTCCATTAAGAGGATGTTAAGGCGTAAAAAGCAGCATGTTTGCCTCACACTGTAACACAAAGCAACTGTGATTGTCCCCTCTTCTGCTCCACCCAGACTCCACCTCATTTATCAAATCTGGCAAACAATTGGCACCATGGTGGCAGGTAGTAAGCCAAACATCGAGCTTACTACCGATAAATTGTTGGTGACACCGCCACATTTCTCTACAGACTGTGGGTGACAGCGTCAAGAGAGTCTAAGCAACAAGACTTCTTTGTTTTATTTAGGAGGGGTTGGCAGGCGTGATGGCGGCTTTTATATTTTAATGGGTGCAATCCAGTCGTGGGTTCGTAAAACAGTGGGGCTTGAAAAAAACAACAGAACGAATCCTTGAATTTTGAGGGACATGCTGTGATTTTCGACAGCATTTGTCCCAAAAAAAAGTCTTTCCCTCATGCCTTCTGTAACAACCCCGCAGGGTTATTAGTAGAGGTATTTAAGCCTTTTGTTCTTTGAATGTTTGGGGAGACATGCAGTGATTTTTGAACTCCTGAACAATCACCATCTGTCTGTAAATCTTCAGATTACATTTTGGTTTTTTAGGTAATACGGGTAAGGCCTTGACGAAGAATTTTAGGAATGCGAAGGGAAGGAGAGCAGGAAAGGTTCAAAGGGTTCGTGGTTTTTGGCTGGTGCTCAATCATCAAACCAATATTGCATTATCTACACAGTACTAGCTCATCTTCCCAATGATCAAAAAAAAGACAGGATGGAGTGAAAAATGTCCTATATTTCAACAACTAAACAAGTACCTAAATGCTCACATTGTTAAGAATTACTCAAATGACTGTGCATAGCAAATATAGTCTGTAAATAAAGGTACTGTGTACATATTACAGTGGGTTGAGATAGAAAGACAACCAGCCTTGCTTTAGGACATCTATACAATAATATAGTAATATCTGAAATGAAAGCAATAATGTGGTTAAATAAGTCATGTTTTAATGCAAGAGCAGGTAAATGCTGTAAATCATAATATATCATCTGTATCTTTCCATTCTATTTACAAGAGTTTAACACATAGCTGGTTAGAGTGATTCTTCAGTAAGTCTGGCAACACTTCAGAGGCCCCTTCTTCTTCTGAAGCTAATTTCTTTCTCTTGGCACACTTTCCATTTCTGTGTGTGTGTTTTTTTTCTTCATATCACTCTATCTCCCTTTGTCTTCCTCACTCTCACAGCTGTTAAATCCCTCTCAATGAAATCTTAATCTCTTTCCCACCATCGCGCAAACTTTTTCCTTCAGCTTATGTTGTCTTTTCAATCCCCCTCTTCCTCTTTCTCTGCTTTTTCCTTTTTTGTTTTTTTTTTTACATCCATCTCTCGCTGGAATTTGTTATTTTCTCCTCAGCTTAGTTTGATCCTTGGCAGATAGGGCCTTTGATCTTTTAATGAAAAAAAAATGCTACATTCACATTTCACAGGTTGTTCAAGTTGACATCAGCAGTCTGTGTGTGTGGTACTTCATAACTCAGTTCTGCATCTACATCTGCTCTCTTCAGCCTCAGCACGGTTTGCACTGCGCAGCTCAGGTGCAGTAAGAGATGTAAAGTAACTGACCCCTTTGCCACAGTGCTCCTCATCCTCCTCCTCAGTTGTAGAAAAAGCAGATTTAAAATCCAAAGCAGGTTTTCAGACATTTGATGGATGTCCTGGCTCATCGGGTTATGAGCAAATGAGTATCTCGTCTGATCCAGTTTTAGGTTTCAGTTCCCCAGACATGCAACACACAGCTGTTTGTCTTTACATCCTGTTACTGAAAAATGTCTCTCTGTCATTCCTTCTGTAACAATCCTGCAGGGTAATTAGTAGAGGTATTTAAGTCTTTTGTTCAGTGTGTGTGTGTGTGTGTGTGTGTGTGTTTAAGTAAGGGTGTGTGTTGTATCTATGTGCTGCGGTATCTTGCTGCGGTTATACACGCGTGGTGGAGTGTGTGTGCGTGGAGATGTGTGTGTGTGGCAAGTGTGTATTACTATATGGGCTATGGTGTGTGTATCCCTGGTGAGGATGCCCCATCCTCATCCCGGCCACCGATCCAGGCGTCATTGGGGTCATTGGCGTCGCAGGAGTAACGGGGTGAGACCCCGGGGTCACGGGCAGCGATCCCGGGGTCAGAGAGGTCATGAGGGGGACATCGTCGGGTGAGCGGCGCAACGTGAGGGTGTAATCAGGTGGGCAGGTGAGGCGCACAGTGTCCAGTGTGCTGTAGATGTCCTGGGTGTCCAACCCATCCAGCGCATCTAGAGTATCCAGGGTGTGATGATGGTGAGCGTTGTTCCGTTCATCTGCTGAGGCAGCGTCACACTCCAGCTGCTTCACCTACAGGTTTGGAAAGTTGGACGAGAGAAAACAAGGAGGTCAAAACAAAACAAAAAAATGCATTATTAAATAACCACATCTAGGGCAGCAACTGAGTATTGTTTCTATGATAAATTAATCTACCGGGTATTTAATCAAGTAATTAATTTATCATTACTCCTGAATAAAAGATAACATGAGAAACTAGTTTAATGGGTTTGGATTTCATGTTTTACCCAGCAAACAGTCCAAAAACTGAAAAAATATTGAATTCACAGTGAAATAAATCTGAGAAAAACACCAAATCCCCACATGGCCAACATCAGCACAATTATGTATAAAGCCACAGTTCAGTAAAATAAACAATTAATCATTATACCTACTTCAGTGGGCAATTTTCTTCCCTTTAAATACCATTTAGCAGGTGCTATCCAAGACCAGCATAAAATATCACTGGTTTATATAAATATATAATGAATGCACAAGCCTCTAAATGCCACCTCGATCTAAAATGAGAAAGCGATATCAAGTGAAAGCTCTCAGTGGGTAGCATATGATAATAGAAGGCTTTCACTTCAAACCTGGCTAAACCAGACACTGAGCCTCCTCCAAAATAAGCACCGCTTTCCTTTGTCAGGAAAAGCCTCCATGTTCACAGCACCACCAACGAGAAGATGTGAATAAGATCATCTGACATTTAATCAGGTCAAGTTCCATTTATCATTGTGGTCAGACTATTATCATGATGTTGTTTGCCCCTTTCAGGCACTACTTGATATTTTAGACATGGCATGGTTTTTTAATTTTTGGAG
Source organism: Aulonocara sp. 'chitande type north' Nkhata Bay (assembly GCF_057382095.1). Lineage (NCBI taxonomy): Eukaryota > Metazoa > Chordata > Actinopteri > Cichliformes > Cichlidae > Aulonocara > Aulonocara sp. 'chitande type north' Nkhata Bay. The sequence continues at coordinate 27,534,799 of NC_141359.1, read as the reverse complement.
AAAATATTATATTTAACCCTACTTTTTGAGAACTTTGATATATCAAATATACACATGTGATTCAAATGATGGGCAGTAAATGACAACATAATCCTTCATAAGTCTTTTTGAGCAGTAATGCTATTAAATTTTGCAAAATCTGCATTTAAACACCCAAATATATTTCTTCACATGTTCAGGCATAGGAACATATTTTTGAATGTAGCGATTTCAACATATAAAGGACGGTAGTCTGGGCACCGTGTCACACATTTGTGACATGTGTCATGAAATAAAAATAGAAAAATAAGAATAAACCCTTAAATTGACCCATTAATGCCTGTGTATCATTTTTGAAACACGGTACTTTATTCATTGTTGAGACTTCTACATCATCAGTGTGATTTTTCCCCCTGAATAACTTAAAAATGACACAATACAATTTTAAGCCTGATGCAGCAAATATGACACAAATGAAAAAACAGAAATTATTATTAAATTCATTTTTTAAACAAATTTGTCTAATAGTTCCAACTCTTCATTTTTTTTAAAAAATTGAATTTTCTGGCAATTATTTCATGGTTCAGGCTTTAAATGGTTAAAGGGACGGTTTAATAAGCAAAAGTGTGGTTTGTTGCCTGAGGCAACACCGTGCCATGGAGGGTTAGCTTGCTCGACACAACAAGTATTCACTGGTTTTAGAGTAATTTATTTATTTGATATATCATAATTCTGTTTTTATTTTTTATTTATTATAACAACAGCACAGGGCATAGTGATTGTGTAATCTCTTCTATTTATTATTTATTGATTATTTTGTTGTACTGTGTGGCTATTGTTCAGTTATTCATTTTGAATCATTTATTTCCAGTTGAATCTTTAGTGATTTTGCAAGCCTTTCCTACATCTTGTACAAAAAGTATTCTGCAAAACCAGCACAGATGGACAACAGGGGTTTGGCTGCAGAAGACAATTGAATTTGTTGAAAACCCAAGAACTGACTAGAGTTTTTGAAAATAAGGCATTTAATTCAGTCTCAAATGAAATTTTACTATAATTTCTAATCAGGAACCTGATTTTAAAAAATGCTTAAAACAAAATGTGTCAGATGGGCTTAGAGGTATTTGCATCTGATCTTTCATATATACTACAGTAATTTGCACTGTATGAAAGTCATGATGAATGGTAAAGATTGGCAGCCACTCTGCATCTTAGTGTTGTTAGTTATGCCCTCTGTCAATCGTGGAAGGAAATTATGGGGGAACAAGGGCAAAAAACATGATAAATAATAAAATAATATTAACTGAAAGCTTGTGTGTTAATTGCATATATAAAAAATTACGTTTTGAAATATGTCTCATAGTTGCTGGGGTCCATTTCCGACCATTCTCTAACTCCTTTACCTTGAAATGGTGCAACGATGTATGAGTCATTGTTCTACAACTCAATTGAATAAAACATATTTAAGGCTCTAACCAGACCGCCTTTTGTTAGCTCCATTACCCTGCGATTGAATCTTGTGCTTCAGTGAAGCCACTATATTGTTACAGGGCAAGCATGTCTCTTAATGCATGTTTATGGAAGCAAGAGGTCTGTCTGCAATTAAAATCAATATAACACTGATTATTGGCCCAATTTTCTGATATTCCATTCCACAGCCCCAGACTAGTACTCAGGTCCCCCTATGCCACCCCATTTTTAAAAATCCTAGATGCACCTGCACACCGATGTGAGACATTCACATTAGTGAGATCGCCTTTAAAGAGTCAAACGTCTTGGTAAACTGGGATTTCATTGCACCTGATTCAGAGCCAGCTTTGAGCACCTCCACACAGAGTTAGGACTTGAATCCATAAAACAAATCAAATCAAATTCTAACTACCTCATGCTATTTGTCATATAAACCCCTCCTGCCTTTATTTGACTGATTTTTAGGTATTACTCTACATCAGCGGTGGGTAATTAATTTTCCCAAGGAAAACTGGGACCTTTGCGGAGGGCCACACGAATAAGTTGAACTTAGTTTTGGTCAGTTAATTTTATTTCTTTATAAATAAGCTTATTGGTGCGGCCCTCCTCAACAGTCCAAGTTTTGCCTCCTGTTCTACAATCATATGTTTTTCTTAGCCAGAATAATGTAAAACCCAAGAATACGTTCTAATAAAATGTTAGATTTTTATATTTAAAGAAACACAGAATTGAAAATACGGACTTAAAACATAAATCTGGCAGCTGTTGTGCTGAACTTGATTACTGTAGTTCAATTGCCAATTAAGATTTGTCAGCTATAAAACATATCTAACATTTAGCACTCGCTGTGTGAGATTTAAAAGCGACAAGCGGCTAACAATGCTCCAAAGAGGCCAGATATTGAATGAACTCGAGGCAAATGAAAGCAATTCAGGCAATTGTACACAGCTAACACCTGCACATGCATCAACACTCACAGATACACACGGATCCTCACACTGATAATGTCTGCTGATGACGGGCTGTGTTTTGCAAGAGTGCTCTACTGGCAGCTGCTACACTGACAAGAGTTTAATTACGTCGTCACACAAAACCTCAACTGACTCGCTGACAATGAGCGTGATTATTTTCCATATAGCTTGAATCTGAAAGGGCACTCAGGGAGCACAGACCTCTGCCAAGGCTGATCCCCAATTTTGCAGGATTCAAAGAAAGCGCTCTGATTGTGCACACAAAAATGGAATGGGGTCTTACTTTGCCCATGCTCCACCTCTCCAAGAAGGTTGATGTAATTCTATAACTTTTGCTACAGAATTACAGCTAATCTTGGTGACAAACAAACAAACAAACAGACAAACCGCCAAGCTAAACAAAGATCTTTGAAGAGGATTTCTGTGGCTACACAAGCACACCATGACTCACCGCAATCTAGACTTCATCACATGTGCAAAGCATGTGCAGCCACCCACACTGTGACTTACCTGTAATGACATCAGTCCCTCCCCCTGTAGGTGGGCTGCAACGTCTGCTGGCGTGATGTCTCTCCTCGGTGGGGGAAGCGGACGTGGCCTACGATGCTCCAGACGCCTTTTGTCTTTTTTGTAAAGAAGAGCCGCAAATGCAAGTATGTTAAGAAACAACAGTGACGCTCCTACTGCAATAGTCACTGAGAGCTCAGTGGAGTAGTCCTCATTAGGGACACGGACCCCATTTTCTTCTCCACCTTGTCCTAACGCGGGCTCGGGTGGTTGTGGAGTACCTCCTGGGGAACCCGGGTGGCGTGTACTGCTAGGAGGCCAACCTTTGGATAGACGCTTAGTGTAAGAGTAAGGGGTGTCATCCTGTGGAGAGGGACTGTGAGTGAAAGACGACACCGACTGGAGGAGCTCGTTGACATGATGCAAGTGTGGGACCAGCTGGAGCCAGAAGGAGATTTTGGTAGCACGGTAGTGGTCTCTGACACGGGGCTTGAGGCCAATGTGGAGATACAGCTGCTCCTTGGGGGTGTATTTAGACCAAGCCACTTCCTCGAAGCGATTAGGCTTTGTGTGGATAAACTTGGTATCTTGAGGAACTGGCTGGTTTGGATCACTGAAAAATGCGAGAGAAGGATTTATTTGTTGCTAACAAATAACTGTAACCTTAAAGAAAATAATACTAAAAGAAACAAAGAAATTAAACACATTTAGCAAATGATCTCATGTTGCACCACGTGTGGCTCAGATATTCATTTGACGTACAAATATCAATGACTTTTTTTTCCCTTGCTTCTCAAATGTCAGGGAGTTCTCAGCTCCTTCTGTGCTGGCAATCATCCTCCGAGGATGCCGGGTTTCGCTCAAGCTGGCACAACAGTTTCATCAGACTTTCTAATCAATATTAAAGTGACATAAGACAAACCAGAAGCAAAAAATATTTGCTACAACGCAAAACAAGATTTATTTTCCTGTAAACATAGCTGCGAGGTGGTTTCGTTTTAGTTCATTGATTTTTGTGCAGTTTATATGCCTCTTACAGAACATTCCTGTTAATGCACAGTTCAAACTCCTGCAGTTTGAACTGCGTGCAAACCTGTCAGATATCTACATTAGAGATGAATGTGTGCGTGGTACAGTGGAAATAGCTTGAAAAATCACTTCTCTGACACATGCCGACAGGCATTTATTTGTCGATTTACCGACTTATTTGTGTCAGCAGCTAAAATGTTGGGAGTCAAACGGCAGCGCATCTTCACAGACTTGCCAGTTACGTGCTATGTGCTCGCTTGTCAATCAACACCTTATGAACAGCACAAAAAGGCTGCTAGCTTAAAGACCCACCGACACACAAATGCACACAAGCTGAGGATTTATACGCCCACACAGAGGCGTGCAAAATATACATCAGGGAGCATCACATCTCCCCTGTTAAATTGAGCTGTCGCAGAGTTCCATCACCATCCGAGGCACTCAGAGCCGAGAGAAATCTTTCTTCAGAGAAAGTTCCCCTTTGATAATTGAAGTGTATACTGAAATCTTCACATGCCTACTTGGTGATTTTGCGCTGCGGCTTGCTGCGACGGTAATGACAATACAGACTATGGGCTAGAAACAGCTAACTTAATGCAATGTGACTGCCTTAATGCATTCACATTAAAGATATCTTTATTTCATGCCACAGTCAAATTATGTGAGCGCACTGTCCTGGTTCTTTACGCTGTGAAACAGCGAGGCTCTGCGGTGATTTAGATCAAGGTTTAGACCACAGATGTTTCTGTTAATCTGAAGAGGTCTCAGTGGATTGAGCCTCAATTGGATTAATTACTGGTAATTACTCACTTCAAGCACTGCAGAAAGAAGGTCCATCTTCAACAATTACTTTTATCTTGTATATAATGTCAGCGTGGAAAGATAAAAGGCACTCTTATCAGTGTGGATTGTCAGGTTTGTAAAGTTTTAATGCGGGCTTTTTCTGTGGCAGCAATATTTTTCAAAGCTATGGGCAGACCACTTCAGTCTGCTTTAATAATTTGGATTGCTCTTTGCTACTTAGTTTTAATTCAACATACTGAATAAACTATATTTCTCATTGCGTCAGAGAAGAGAAGAGAAGAGAAGAGAAGAGAAGAGAAGAGAAGAGAAGAGAAGAGAAGAGAAGAGAAGAGAAGAGAAGAGAAGAGAAGAGAAGAGAAGAGAAGAGAAGAGAAGAGAAGAGAAGAGAAGAGAAGAGAAGAGAAGACATTTGTCAAGCAACAGCAAATTAATCAATTGATTCCTCTTTTAGGACATCACCTTGGCTGTCCTCAAAGACTTTTTTTTCAAGAGCAGGAGCTCTTTAACTATTTCCGCCAAGGTCCCAGAAGAAATGCCTGTCAAGACATTGACATGACAGACAACCTGTATGCCCACTTTGCCAAAATTAGTCTGCGGTGCTGCTTTCATTATTGTGTCTACAGCGGCGTCTTCTCGTCAGACATCAGAGAGCTCTTGAAGGAAAAGGCATTACAATAACATATCCTTTGCCTGTGAGCTCATTATTTTTGTTGCTCTAAAAGTGCGATGTTTTCATCTAATGCTACATTAAAATTCAACTTCTACGACAATTGCAATCAAATTTTTCTGGAGAAATGTGGTTCTCGTGCCATTATTTGCTATGTTAAATATTGCTTAATTTAATAAAGAAGCTGAGCGATTAAGCTTATTACTCCTGCCTGTTTTCGATAAACTCATGCCAATGCCTACAACTCAATGCTAACAATCAAAACTTTTACATTCTCCTCTTTGTTCCCTCTTTGACTGAACTCTCTGTGTGTAAACATTGACAGATAGCTCGGTGCCTGTGTTAATCTTTATTATTAATCTGTCCACAAATTAAGCACATGGAAAGGATATCAAGCGCTGCAAAGTGGAGAGGCTGTTTATCTTGATAACATTATAGACTTGAAACTTGGCTGTCCTATTTCAAGCCTGGAGGAGATTTATTCCAGTAAAATCAAGACTGAAATGTCCACACTTTCAGAAACAACACTTTGCGTTGCCAAAACCTCGTCTTTGCATAGTCAGTTAAAAAAAAGGACAAGGAACGACTGATCTTTGACTTTGACAGCTGTGCATTTTCTTTTGCACTTGTAAAATGTGATTAAGTGTCTTGGCTTTCATTCTCAGTCATGAGACATTTTACACATGTGGGAGGGGATTATGTATTAATAGCAGAAATTAGAAACGGGTTTCTCCGTTTGAAAAGACTGAATGACGCCGAAGCCATCCTCTGTTTTTTGTCTTTTTTATGGACTTTTGCTTGTGTTTGCTTAATTCTCCGCGGGATTTTCCAACAGAACAACATCTCACATTGCAGCGGACATTTTATTAACTCACCCAGTCTTGGCAAAGTTGGTCCAGTAGGTCATAACGACCGCACTCAGCATCACATCGTTTTTGGAGAAGTTACAGTTGAACAGATCGGTGGGTCCCACCATGGGCACGCCGAACACATAAGGCACCTACACATATACACACATATTCATGTTAGAGTCAATACATTTGTTCTATGGACTCCAACCATAAGCATGACTGAAGCACTACTGAGTCAGATCCTGCACATTTAATTTGATCATATTTCCATACTCTGGTATCTAATCATTTTCATATTACATGTTTTGTTTGTGATCTTACTTTGTAGCAGGGATAGTGCAATATTTTTTATGCTTTTTCATGTTATGTTATCTTATGTTGACTAACAGAGGACTACAGTAGAGCTCTACACCTGCATATCGCTTTCGCCCTTCAGCTATTACATACTTGAGCCAAGGAAAGCACTTACGATTAGCCAATCAGCGCCAGGGGTGGGACAAACAAAGAACAGGCATTTATGTATATCATCACCTGTGCACCCATATGCACTGGCAGCAGAGCCCAGCTTCAATTATTTATTAAAAGGGTCTTAGCTTCGTTACAATGTTCAATCACATGTGGAGTGGCAAAAAGTGAGATGGGCAACATTACTGAAATTGCACTGCTGGCTTTAATGGGTAATTTAAGTTAATTGTAAATGTATTTCACTTGTCTTAGTGGACATTTTTTATGCAAGGGTGAAAAGATCAAAGTACTTTCTTACTTAATGCACAACATTTGAAAACCTTGTGAATTACAGCCAATTATGCATTTTACATTTATTTCATTATTTTGAAAAAGAAATGTTGTTGGTGTGCACAAACAAATACACAACCAACAATGACTCTGTAGTCGAAATTAGACTAAAGTGTGAATTTTGTGTCCTGTTATAGCCATATTGTTACCATCATAATTCAGTCATCACATGCATGAACAAAGAGCTGTTTCATATAAATAGTCAGGAAAAATACACATACACAGCATATAACTACTTAACCACCTAAAAGGCCTGTAGCACAAGTTATTTCATGAACATTTCTGATATTTAATGCTCTAACAAATTCCTTAATCAAGTATTTTGAACAGATCAATGTGAAGCAGTAACAAACCCCAAAGCTCCTCATTCATTGTATAAATCTTTCAAGATTCTTTGAGAAATAAGTCATTTTGTCAAATTTGCTTTAGAGTTAATTACTCAGATTAGTCACCGTCCTTTGCGAAGTCTTTCTTCTATCCTCTTTGATATTTAGTCTCATTTCTTGAGCCTAGTGCTTAATAACTCTTCCCATGCAACAGATACTGCTCATGTACTTTGATCTCACCTCATCACCGTGGGCAGAGTCGGCCCAAGGTGGCGTGGCGTCACTCTGGCAGTGGTGGTAAAATGAGTAGAAGTAGGTAGGAGACCCATACTGAGCGTGGAGATCAGCTGTTGCTATTGCTGGTGCCACCCACTGATGGTCAGTAAAAAGCGCCACTAGTGTCTTCCTGCGGGTTTCTGCATTGTCCCGATCCGCCCAGTCTGTGTACATGAACCTTAAATCATAAATACATTTGAAATTTAGTCAATCGATCATCTCATCTTTCAGCAAATCTATTATATGCATTACAGAGCAACAAGATTTCACAGCGAACGGATATTTATATACCAAGGATTCAAATTCTGTTGTCCTTGCACAATGACAATAAAGGTCTTGCACCTTGAATCCAGATGTCGAGAGGAAGAGATGGATCCGCATGCTTATACAGTGGTGATTCAACAGTCACAAAGTAAACCAGCCCTAAAGCATGCAAGCATTATTTGTTTGACACTACATAGCTAACTCATAATGTATAAAATTAACAGTAAATTGCATGAAATAATACCTAAATAATACCTCCTGCAAAACTAGAGACCATAAACTCATCATTGGAAACTAAGGTCAGCTCTTTTTGCAACCAGAGCAGTCACCCTATGCAGCGCATCATAAGGAATTCAGGTTTAAGGTCCCTCTGCACTGCTTCAGTTTTAAGACACCACACTATGTCTACAGTTGTCTATGGCTTTTAGATTTTGCTAACTATGCTTTTTGCCATGCCTTTGACCAGAAGATTGTTCCCACTTGCATGTCAGTTTGATATATTTGAAGCTACAATGAGGGATCAGTTAACTTAGCTTAGCATGCAGATACTACAGTGTAGTGGTTTACACATTTGCCTAACAAGCAAATCATCCCCGGCTCAGTCCCAGGAGGAGACTCAAATCCCTTGGGCGATGTGTCAGGAAAGTCATCCGGTATAAAAAATCTGCCAAATCAAATATGCAGAGCAACCCACTGTAGTGACCCCTCTGTGATTAAGGGAGCAGTAGAAGTAGCCTTTTGTTCTAGCAGTTGGAGAAAACAACTCATTTTGTCCGTGTTAAAATAATTGCTAACCAACACCTCTAAAGCTCACTAATATGCTGTGTCTTTTTCCACTAAGTCTCCTGCTGGTTTCCTTTATTCTAGGAATCACTGCCTGGAGGCAAGACACTGTCAATGTGAAGGGAGGAAGTAACAAATTACATTTATTCTCATTACAGTGCCACTAGTGTTTTATGAGTCCAAACTTTGGCTACATTGGTATATGCTGCAGAGTCAAAACAAATGTCACATGAAATAGGGATAATAAACACGTGAGAACGGAACAAGAAGCTGTAGCTGACATAAAAACCAGCTTGTTTACTGTGAAGCACACATGTTCTCCGTGAACTTTACCTCATGAATATAGTTGTTGCACTGCTTGTTCACGCTGTTTCGGGTTCAATGCTAAAACACTTGTGTGGGGGGGGGCTTTGCTATCCCTTCATCACCTATGACCTGCATGTGGGCGGTTGGTTTTCTCAGACCCATGGCCTGCTTGTATATTCTTATTATTCTGTTGTGTTCAAGGCTGCAGTCGCCCTTACAAGCTATGTCTCCTAGTATGAAGTATGCCTTAGATTTGGACATAGTACTTTAATATAGTGTGAAGTCTGTGAGGCAAAAATTTAAGAAAAAAAATATGCGATTTGGAAGGTTACTTAAATCATCCGTCTTGTGATGCACGGCTCATATCTTCTACCACACGGAGGATTGTGAGTCATAATAGCCAGAAAAGCATGTTGGTTTGCATGCTTCAAATAGTGACTGGATGCTGTGGGACATCCTTGTCATTTTGGCATACTGTTTTGGACATACTGTATTGTGACATACTAAATCTTTATCTTATATAATAAGCAGCATGGTAGTAAGAATATTGGAACAAAGGCCATCTCTCTCCTCTGATCTCTGTCTGTGTCATGGATGTCTTTAGAGCCGCAGGTCTGTGTGTCTGTTTGACCAACAGTGGGACTGAGGCAACAGTAGACAGGACGACAGTGTGGGTGTGCTTATTTGTGCTTCAGAACGCGACCGCCATGTAACGATCAGAAAATAATGTTTTTCTTGCTCGCACTGCTCTCCTCATCATCCACTTTCTAGCCTGCTTGGCCACAGCTGCTCTCCCCATTTCTCTCTCTCTCTTTCTCTCACTCGGGAACAAAGGGGTTGGGTTTGAATGTTGGTAGTTTGCACGTTCAGATAATCTAAATTTTGACTACTATGACAAATATCCCAGTATGGCCACTTGAAATGAAACATCCAGCCAGACAAAGAAGGCAAAATAGAGGAAAAGCTGAGACTGATTTTTTTTAATTTCCTGAATTTTTAGAAACAGGTTTGCTTTAAGGCCGAGGAGTAAAGAGTTATCTTTAAAACAGGTAGGCATGTCAGCAAGTTCATTGTCAGTAGGCAATAAATGTAAAAATAGCTCAGGTTTGTAATCTGCTTTAACCTATAACTGCAGATCTATTAAAAAATGTAAATAATGTAAAGGGGATGTAATGATCATGCAGGGATCCCATGGGACAGGCAATGTCATTTTGTGTCTGAAAGCCCCATAACTTATTGCACAAATGTTGTAACTTCAAAAGTCTCATTCAGCTCAGTGTTTGAAGGCTTAGAGGCAGATTAAACTGAGAAGTGAAAAACAGAAAAGCTGAACCTGGAGCAAAATCAGAGTCAGGAAGGAACTACAACAAACTAACTGTGAGCACCACAGTTAGTGCCTATGTAATCTATGTGTGTTAGTGGGCTGCAGCTGCTGTGTGTAATTAGCTTATATTGTTTAGAGATTTCAGTGTTGTCGGCTGTACTGATGCCTCATCAGCTGAGGCTGATTATTTGATTTATGTAGCTTAATATTGCTACACAGAGTCTGAGGACACCCACTCTGGTTGTTCGGTTCTATTTTCTTCTAAATTCTGTAAAGGCCACCCCCTGGAAAATACTCTATTGACAGTTGCCATGTTAATTTTACTCACATTTTAGTGACTACATTTGAAGGAAACTCTTTTTATTTTAGCATAAAATCTCTTTAAGGAAAGGGATACTTTTCTTTTTTCTTTTTACGAAGGAGCAACCTCCAGAGCTGAAAAATGAAGCCAACTGCAATTCCTCCAGGTGCCACTTTAGGCTGGCTGCAAGAGACTCAATCTTCATAGTGGTAAAATGTCCAACTTTGCAGCATCAAAAAGCATATTCACAGCATGGATCAAAAACAATTTTGGGCTCTGCGGATAGTTTCCCTCCTCTTAACCACTGGGTAATTGAATTATGGGCATAACCACATTGATTGACTAACCCATCATAGGCAGATGGCGCTAACTGGTGTCTGCTAGGCCTCACCTTCACTGCTGCAATAGAAGATAAAAACTGGACCTTTTTATCTTCTATGTACTATTGGGGCCCTGTGGAGCATTTTTAATGGATTATCTGATTAATGTTGTGGCTTCTTTTGCAGCCATCCAAGACATTTCTCCTTCAGTTTTGGTGAGTACAATTGTCACTGTGTTATTTGCACGTTACATAGCGCTAATTAGCTGATATGTGTGTCTATGTGTTGCACCGGAACAGTTTATGAATGCAGCTTAGCTAGTATTAGCTAATGAATTAGCACTCCACTTTTCCATCCATATAAGCTAACTTCTGGCTCCAAGAAAACAACATGGTGCTGGGGAAAACACTAACACTGATACTTTAAAATGTGAAGATCAAAACCAATGGGTGACATTAAACTGTCTGATTTTTACTAAGTACTGTTGTAAAGTGCTTCTTCCATCCCTGGTCACAGCCATGACAGATATTTTTTCATAAACTTTAGACATGCTGGAGTCTGTTTCTTTAGGACAGAACATCAAGCTGTTCACACTATTACATCACAGCTAGCTGACACACTTCTAACTGCAGGGTCACATTTATTAGCTTCGTATCAATGATCCCATCTAACTTTCTAAAAGAAATCTGATAATTATATTATTTGGAATGTCACATTATTATCCCCTCACTTATTACTCATTTTTTAAGTATATTCAGAAACATAACTCACCTTATGCTTTCTCTCAATGTGTCTCGGCCCTCTGGGTATCCATACAAACTATCCACAAAGTCCGACACTGCAAAGTCAAAGTCCTCAGCACTGACACCGTCCTCTGAGTCCACTATGCCCTCCACAAACTTCACGCCCTCGCCCTGATTAACCCCCAGCATCACGTCGTAGTTCAGAAACTCTCCCTGCTCCATCAGAATCTGGGGGTCATCAGGTATAACATCACCATCAATCACCGGGGCAAAAGCTGTATGATATTTGGCTGGTGTTATGTTCTGCTCCACAAGTTCACGGTAACTCCGGCCCTGGAGGCAGGCAACCAGTTGCGTGCTGTCATCGATGCCGCAGCCCACTCTTTCACCGAGCTGCCGGGCATACTTGCTTGGCTGGTAGTTGACAGCCCAGCTGGCTAAAGCACTGCCACTCTGGATGATGGCTCTGTGGAACAGGTCTGATACACATGAACACACAAACATACTGTAAATACAAATCTGGGTGTAGATGTAGCCTGTATACACTGAGGCACATATATATGGGTGCACATGCACCCACACATGTGTGCATGGATGCACAGCCACTTGAATGCACACCGGAAGGTTGCACAACACATTTGCACACATAAATAGATCCAGAAGCAATCATTCCCACGGCAAGGGAAAAAAAATTGGCATCGAAGATCTGCATTATTCTGATTTAAAGTATGACAGGTTATATCTGGCATACTAAGTTGAAGTAAGAGTTAAATGTTAAAAGTTAAAAATAATAACAGCCCTAGGCTATATGAGTCACGGGCAGGCTATATTATTCACAGAATTCAAAGGCTTTTTCAGGCATTAAGACCACTAAATGAAAGCTGCAACGGTTCACTGGAGACCTTGAAAAGATTCATAATGGTAAATGTCAGAGCTTACAAAGCAGCCACCTACCTACCAACCACCATCACAATCTGTCCATTCTCTTTATATATTTTTAAATGCAAAAAAAAGTTTAACATACAGATGGGTGATAATGATCGCTGAATTCTTGAAATCTATGGCAAGGAGATCAAGTGACTGGTGGTGGATGGGGGGGGCATTTTTTCTGCCATGATTTGGTTCTCCCCTTGGAGATTCTTGGAGGTGGGTCACTGCAAATCAATACATTGTTATTCTGACTGATCACCTTTATCCTACGATGAGGCATTTATTTATTTTTTGTCTTGATCGCCGTGCTCTCTCCCAGGATGACAGTGCCTCCACCCATAGGGATAGTGGACTCACTTAACTCATTCACTGCCAGGGTTTTTGAGCATTTTTACTCATTTTTGAAGAGCCACAGAAAACTGTGTGTTATGATCATATAAACGCTGAACCTACCAAAATGAAGAACAGACTCTCTTCTTCCATCCAAAAAAAAAAAGCTTGTTTCTACCATTTTCCATTCTTTAGTAATCAGCTGTAGAAGAGAGGTGGGTTCCACCAAAAATGCCTGTTTTGACCACAAAAAGGGAGAAAACGAGCTTTTTGTGAAAAATACATTTCAAGCAGTCTGATGTTCACTGACAAGCTGCCCGAGGTTGTATTCTAGCCCCTCCCATTGGAAACGTAATTGTCGTCTATAGACGTCAATGGCAGTCAACGTAAGTTTTTCAATTGACGTCTATAGACGTCAATGGCAGTGAATGAGTTAATGATGTAATAAGTATGAAATTACTTAAGTCATACATTGTGGTCTTCAGAGTTTTTGGATGTCGACTCCAATGAAAACACCTATGGGAAATTCTGGATTGACATGCTAACCAGGGCTCTTAACCGCCATCATCAAAAGACCAAAAAAGGGGGAAACCTTGATAGTCCACCACTACCCTAAAGTTGCACTGATGGCATGTTGTGGCTTGACAGTTGGTTTTTCTTTTCATTTGTCACCCATCTTTAAAGGTTGAACTGAATAAAACACAGTACATCAATACACTTTTTATCTTTGATTCTCGCTCACCCTCCGAGTAGTGCGACAAGGTGAGGAGGCTCACGCAGGATGCTCCAGCCCCTGATCCAAACACCGTGACCCTGTTTGGATCCCCACCAAAGGCTGCGATATTTTCCTTCACCCAGCGCAGGGCCTGGATCTGGTCAAGCAAGCCGTAGTTCCCTTTTGCTGCCTGGTCACCTGTACTAAGGAATCCTATAGGTAGGCAGAGAGAGAAGGAAGAAGTGGTGCATCTTTATCTCACAATAACAAAAAGAAACTCAAAAGAAAACACAAAGTTGGGCACAAGATTACGGCATTCATACTGTTAATTATTCACAAGTTGTTTTTATGATACATTGAAGTTTAAAATTCATGAAAAGTGATGTGCCTCTCCTGCAATTCCTCAAACTGAATCAAATCAACAAGTTACATCCATATTCATTCATTCATTGTTGGTTTAAAATGGAGCACTGTAACAAAAAATAATTTCCCCCAGGGATCAATAAAGTATTCTGATTCTGATTCTGATTCTGATGTCAGGAAATATCAATTACACACGGAGATAAACGCATAAATCTACATGTGCATGCAGTTACAACTGCAGCGATCCCTTATTCCCTTTACTACTGATGTTAACTAAACACGAGGATCCTAACGGCTCACTCCTCTATCTCATTACTGCAAAAGCTCATTTCTGTGAACCTCAAGCACATAAGAGTATAATGAGCAAGAAAAGCAATGCTAAAATACATTTCACCACTTATGTGCATTTGTCAGAAATTTCTCTGAAGTAAAAAGAAGGACACTGTAAGGATTATATTCGTTTAGAAGAGCTCTGTGATTATTATAACTGTATAATGTGCTTTCATATTCTGGGGAAAAAAATTTTGAGTCAATCGTTTATTTATTTCATTTATGCTCATGTGCATAATTGTACATCGCTTTTAATAAATGGGCTCACCTCATGCATCCAACTTATGGTGACAATGGCGAGGAGAAGGAAGAAGATGTACTCGAGATGTAGCTTGATGGTGATAGTGATGATGATGGAGAAGGCGCAGGTGGTGTAAACACAGGGGATGGAGTGAAGACACAAAGAAGCATGTAGGAGGGTCTTTATTTGGCTCTGAATGATGATTACAGCAGTAGTTGCTATATTTTCCCCAAGGTCAGAATTAAATGGAATTTCTTCTCACCCACTAACCACATGCAGATTTATTCCATCTTATAAAATCAATGTCTAATGAAAGCCTTGGAAATTAGCATTTAAAAACGTATTAACCTTTTAGCATGTATTCAAACCCAATTTTCAAAAAACATTCTCTGCCTAATTAAGGAGGAACCCAGATGTGTCCTTACTTTTGGGAGAGAAATGTCTCTCAAACAGCCTGAAAATGATTTGCATGTGCAAGTAAAAGATATATAAACCGATAAAATTTAATTAAAAGCCACCTATTAATTAATACAAAACACCAGTCTAGTTTTTCTATTACTAATTTACATAATCATGCATATTATAATAAGGGATGTCATTTTTTTAGCTGTATAAGCTAAATCAGGCATTAAAGTAGAAAAGATACAGTATCCACATGTTTCTAACTTACATATTATTTTCATATTTTCCTCACTCTCACTGCTAAATAGTGGGCACCTTCTTATTAGAATGCTTTTACCCAGTCAGTGGGATGTGTTGCCTGTATATTGATTGAATCAATATACGGGCCTCACACAAACAACTAAATGTTCATGCCCTTAGTGTAATACAGTAAATGAGGCCTCGCATTTATTTTTAACCCTCCTGTGGCCCTACTCAGCTCTTTGTAATTTTAATAATTACAACCACAAGAATGCTTAATACCAGGATTTTAAGACATTCTGATTATCCAACCTGTGAGCTTTGCATAGCTGCCTAAAATTAGAAAAACCACAGGGAATCAGATTTTTGCTGTTCAGAGAGCAATGAGTCAGAGAGTCATGGAGGTAAAGTGGATCAGATTTGAGTCGATGCTAGTAGTGGTGGTGGGGGGGTGGCTTCAGGGGGGTTTTCTTTTTCCACCAGGGACCCCCATACTCAACATGTTTCCACTTAAAGAAAAAAATTTAAAAAATAAACGGAAAGGGCCCCCTGGGTAAAAACAGCTCACTAATGGTTTTCACATTTCATAGCTCGTTGAAGGATTAAACAATCCAGATGGTAAGTATACTCTAGATTTGACTTCTGTGTTGAGACGTAAAAACTGAATTTTGTTTTAAACGAAACTGTTGTATCTTATAAAAGAAAGTTCCCACATAATGAGAAAAAGCAGAAATATTACATGTAAAAAAAATTCATTTACAAAGTACACACTGCATCAACCCTGAACTCTCAATTATAGCTCATAATATCTAATAAACTAAAACTAAAACTGAATTAGTGTAAAGCAACAATGTAAAATGCCGTTTTCTCCAAACTAATGCATTTTTTTTCCTGGTGTAAGATCATTCTGATAAATCTCACCACTGCGGTGACCACTGCCATCGGTGGACCTTTTGATTTATGCATTCCCACCTTCATCTGCTTCTATCATGGGGTAAAATATCCATCTCTTCCTATGCAATTTAATTTTTCTGGAAAAGACTAAATTCCCAGATTAAATAAGTGCCACTGAGATGTGGACAACGCATTTCAAATTATTATTCATCCATCACCCTTTAGACTACCGCTTCATAATGGAAATTACCATACAGTAGGTGTATGACACTGCAGTGATACCCAGAGCACCTTGGCAGTAATTGCTCTGCTATTGTTCTCTCTCGAAGGGTGGAGCACAGTTTTGAAGCTCAAATTCAGCCATTTTAGAAGCGATTCACTAAAAACCTGCTTGTGGCTGCTTGGATTTGGGAGACTTAAACTTAAAAATAAAGGCAATACAAAAACAAACCATGAGCATATACACTTAATACAGCCAAATTGTATACATACTGGAGACAGGATGGGTATGAAATGTAGATAATTTTTACCTAATACTCCTAGGCGGTAGTTGAGAGTTATGACGATGACATTGCCATAGCTTGCAAGCACACTGCCATCCATCATGTTACCGGTGCCTTCTGTGTATGAGCCACCGTGGACGTAGACCATCACTGGCCTCTGCCCCTCCTCATGGATGTCTGGGCAAGAGAAAGATAGAGATGGGTTAAGATAGATAGATAGATAGATAGATAGATAGATAGATAGATAGATAGATAGATAGATAGATAGATAGATAGATAGATAGATAGATAGATAGATAGATAGATAGATAGATAGATAGATAGATAGATAGATAGATAGATAGATAGATAGATAGATATTAGCATCACATGGCATTTTTTTGCATAACTTTTTGCACAGCTTTATTCTGTTTGTGTGTGCATCTGTGGCTGTGTGTGTGTAAATGTCCATGTGTCCATTTTTATGTATCTCAGCCTTTGATCACTCTTCGGGTTTATTTGCTCCCCTGCCTTCATTTTTCAGTTGGTGGGTATAAATTGAAGTGGTGGGAGCGTTCAATGCCATGGCGTGTGTATGTGTGTATGCGTGTGCGTAGGGTCACATGCATGTGTATGAACCAATATGTATGCATGAGTTAGTCTGTGTCCTTCCCACTTTCCTCCACAAGTAAAGGCGTAAACCCCATGGCGACTGACGCAGGTGTCTGCATATTAAGTGTTGGTTCAACCAGCAGTGTGCAGAGGGGGTTGAGGGAGCAAGGTATAATTTAAAAAAAAAAAGATTTATTTGTTTGTCAAGGTTATGTCTGTGCTCTGACAGGACACTCATGATTTAATCATTTGTCATGCCCAAAATATTCCCACAATCAAGTATCATCCTCTTAGCCAGTGTAGAGCAAAATGAACCTAACCATGTAATCCTAATCCCAATCCTGCACGCTTGTTTTCCTTCCCTGCCCCCAGATTTCACTGCACACCACTAGGTTCACTTACCTTCCTCAGTTGGCACATAGATATTGAGGTAGAGACAGTCCTCGCTCTGGTGAGTGAGGTACGTCGCTGCTATATCCAAGTTAGCAGTGAGCCAGGATGGCATCATGTCTCCCAGTATGCTCCTCTCATCCAATGACTGTGGGCACACAGGAGCAAACTGCGTCACGTTTCGTATTCCTGGCCAAGGTAAGGGCGGCTCAGGCGGCTGGAAGCGCCGATCCCCCGTTGGAGGCCTGGCGTAGGGTACTCCAAGGTACTGAATGACAGGCCCAAGGAGGTCTGAGGGCAGCGGGGTCAAGATGCCACGGATACGGCCCTGTGCCGTAGAAATGACCGGCACAGTCTGTTGTGCCAATAAGGAGGGTGGATAGAGAGAAAGGGAAAGGCAGAGGGAGAGGAGGAGGGATAGAAACCTGAGGTGGAAAGAGAAGGATGAAGGGGGGGATAAAAGTCTGCTGGTCCTCAGCTCGGACATGATGATGTGTTTTGGGGATAGCTGGAAGAGGAGGGATAGGAGGGGCAAGGGGAGGAACTGGGGGAGGCAGAGGGTTCCGGCTGCTTTGACCCTTCAGATGTATCCAACACTCACACACAGCTGCTGCTCAGCTTGGCCCATAGCACACACAACACAGTCCTGGCTCCTGCAAACAACCTTTTCCCCTTGTGTATGTGTCTGTCTGTGTGTGTTCCTGTGTGTGAGTCAGTGATTCTGTTCCTCTGAGTGTGCAGTGACTCAGTCAGTGACTCCGTTCAATACGCCGTCTCAGAGTGTATGCATGTGTGGAACTGTTTAAGTGAGTGTGTATGTCTTGGACTGGCGATTTGAGCCTGCTTGCATGTCTGTGTGTATATGTTTGTGCATGTATGTGTGTGCAAGTCTCTCCTGTTATGTAAACAGTGGCATCACTGTTCCGCTGTCACTTTCTCCTTCGGGTCACCCCCATAACAAGCCCAAACTGCCGCCTGGATAAGAGAAAGAGAGGCAGAGAAAAGCGGAGGAGGGGAAAAAAAGAGAAAGAATGGATTTAATTAGTCCTGATTAGAATAATCACAGGGCAACAAAAAATAAATAAATAAAATGTCTCACACACACACACAAACACACAGGAGACACACATATGACATCACAAGGCCGGCTTGTGCACCTTGCTTTCTTTTCATGATAAAAATAGATATGGGAGTGATAGATAGGGCAAACGAGATGTTGTCCGCTCAGCTTAACTCGGTGTCAGACTGTCAGGGCTGCTGTGTCACATCCTCACTACACACTGTTTCACAGATCACAGGACCCCGATGGGGGGATGGGAGGGTGTCACGTCACACGCTTAATTAAACCCCGAATACACCGTAGGGCTCCTGACCTGCATGTAGCATAAGGTAGGAAGCCTGTGACGCGCGCACGACCACGCACACGCATACTTTGCTCTCTATCCCACCACCTAAGATGCGTGCAATACACCTTTTTTTTTAAATGTCTCACACACACTTTCTTTGTCACCTTACATGCTCAGTCTTTTTCCCTCTCCATCTCAAGCGCACTCACACACACTCTCACACACACACACACACTCACAGCTGCTTCCCAGCCGACACTGCTCTCTCTCTCTCTCTCTCTCTCTCTCTCTCTCTCTCTCTCTCTCCCCGAGGGCCTGAGGGCAGAATATTAACACACGCGTCCACATACGCGCACAAAGAGAGAGAAACATCAATTCTCTGTATAATCACACACACATCCGCGCGCGCACGCACACACACACGCCGACCCACTGTAAGCTGCAAAGATATTAGAGTGTAAAAGGATCAGCGCGCTGTCGCTCCTCTTATGTTAGATTGTATTGGTGTCTGCTGTCCAAGGTGCTAGTTAACATTCCAGTGGTGATCACACACACGCTGATGAATAACGCTCCATTTATCAAGGCAAACCCGCCTGCCACCCTCCCCTTGTGTATTTTCATATAGAAAGAACAGATAAAAGCTAGGCTGCTTTCTTATTATAACGAACGAGAGGGAAAGCGTGTGCGATGAAGAAGAATAAAAAACAAATAAGTGTGGAAAAATGCTTGCCTGTGAGGTAGAATTCCCTGTCTAAATCTCTATCGGCTCTGAAGCTGACTACGGCAAAACACGCTCACTCACTCACACACACACTCACACACACACTCAAATGCAAAGCCTCAACCTGCATCCCCGCTGCAGTAGAAGGGGAAAAAATCCTCAAATGAC
Organism: Aulonocara sp. 'chitande type north' Nkhata Bay; assembly: GCF_057382095.1. Classification (NCBI taxonomy): domain Eukaryota; kingdom Metazoa; phylum Chordata; class Actinopteri; order Cichliformes; family Cichlidae; genus Aulonocara; species Aulonocara sp. 'chitande type north' Nkhata Bay. The sequence goes on along the minus strand of NC_141359.1, from coordinate 27,514,919 downwards.
AAAAATGTAGGATATACCGTACCCAGGCTGGGTGAGAGGTGTGAAATCCCATGGACCTGCTCTCCTTTCCCTTCCACCGCAATATTTGCCGCGTGTTTTCGCTGCTGCAGCTTATCCGACGTGCCCGGGATGGGATATTGGGAGATATTCCTCTGCTGCTGCTGCTACTGCTGCTGGTGGTGGTGGTGGTGGTGGCACGTCTCCGGGGTGGGAATAACCCAAAAAAGAAACAAGAAGAAAAAAAACAAAACAACCTACAAGCCTTCCGCCTGAGAAAGGTGGGAAGAACAAGAAGAAGGAAAAAAAGATTTGTTTGGAGCTATAGTAGAAATTTTAATGTTTCTCCGAGGAATACAGGGCCCAGGACGTTCAAGTGATCAATCTCCTTCTCTCCCTCTCTCCCTTTCTTTCTCCTCCCCCATCTCCCCCTCGCTTCCTCGCTTCCCCCCCCCCCCCCCCCCCCCCCCCTCTCTCTCCCCCTCTTTCTCTCTATTTTCTCTTCCTAGATGCGATTGGACAGTGTGGCAGCCAACAGCTACTGATCCAATGATACGCACCTAGCTCCGCGAGGAAGCGCAGACATGGAAAGAAGGGGGTGGAGGAGAGGACAGGACAGGAGAGGAGAGGAGAGGACCGACCTGTTCATGGGAACACACACTCACACACATACAGAGAGGTGGACACCATTACACAATAAGTGCATAAATACACACACACACGCACACACACACACGCACACACACACACACCTGTGGAAAGTCCCTCAAAGCCTAGAAACACACAAAAAGCATTAATGCATATTCCGACTCAACCGCATACTCTTGAATGGCCACAATCACACCTTGACAAATTTACAAATTTACTGGAGTAGCTGCACAGTAACCTCCTCGGGACCAGAACAGGAGAGTCTGTCCCCATTCTATTTAGCTATGCCTGCAAGCAGCTTTCTCCCTCGGGCACTGCGTGTCAGGAGTGTGTGTGTGTGTGTGTGTGTGTGTGTGTGTGTGCGTGTGTGTGTGTGTGTGTGTGTGTGTGTGTGTGTGTGTGTGTGTGTGTGTGTATGGTAATGCAGTTGGTCTGCAGTCGCTACTAACTGTGTTTGGGAACACTCCTCACGTCAGCACAGCCTGCCGCAACAGCATTCAGGACTTTCTATTCCTCTCCTCAACAAGCTTCCATCCACCCATCCATCTCTTTGTCTGCCTCTCTACCTCTCTGTCTGCCTGTGCACTTGTTTGCTTATTTCTCTGTGTCGCCCTTTACTCACTTAACCCCTCCCTCCACCCTCCCTTTCCCTTGTCCCCTTTCAGAAACATGCTGTTTACATATCCAATAAGGCAAAAACAAGCTTGTGCATGTTAATTTGAACAGATGGGGTTTTGATAAGTGATTTAGAAGAATGATCCTGACATAAGTGGAGACCTGTCCAGGGTCCTTTCTTCATCTTTATCTTCCCCTGCTTGCTCTGCTTTTCTTCCCCAGGCTCCTGCCCCCCCTGCAAGCCTAAGATGGATAAGCGGTTAAGAAAATTGCTGGGTGGATGGATACTGACATAAGCTTTACAAAGCTATAGCTCCAATAAGAAAAAGCCCTGTCACTTATTCTCTTTTAACTCAGACTTATCCAAAAAATACCCTATATCTAAAACTGTGCCGAGAGTCATTTCGGCTTAAAAGGTTAGAGATGAGCTAGAGGTTAGACTAGGACGATCCAAAGAAGCTATCCATAAAATCCCAGTAACAACTCTAAAACTGGCAGCCTATTAAGTAAGACTATAGAGCAACTGGTACTGAGGTCAGAAGGGTTCAAAATTTAACAAAAGTAAGCAATATTTCATGTTATGAAAGTTATTTTAGTCTTGTGTTTACAGAAATTTGATTGTCTACCCAATACATTTATTTTAATTCCTTTAGTTTTTACATCTACACATGCATTTTTCCATTTTATTTTATACTACCACTTTTTCTCACAGTGATTTCATTTGTCAGTCAGAGCGTGTACACTATGTGACTGATTAGTTTTCCTAAAACGCGTGAGGCTTTCTGTAGACTCAGATTAGCACCGGGGAAAGTAAACTGTCTCGGGGAAATGAGCGTTCCATAGACTGTATGTAAAGACAGAAATTATATCAACACTTCCTGACATTATGCAAAAGGGAAATGAAATATATTCGTGTAACATCTCAGTCTTTATACCTGTTATGTTACTTAAATTTATATTCTATTACCTCTATATTGTTATAGTGTTCATTGTCTCAGACACTACCCAAGGTAAATAAACAAATAAATATGTTTTAAAGGTGAAATGTACTGTATGTTTCCTAACCCATAAACCCTAAACTACTGTTTGAAATGTCTTTTAAAAAAATGAATAAATGATATCATTGATAAATAATAAGAAGAAGAATTTGTTAAGTAACAGCCAAAATTGTAAGGTCAGATTAACAACTGTGGGCTTTATGGATGGAAGACACTTTGGTGAAATTTCTATGAAAAAAAAAACAATCAGTCCATTTTTGCTTGTTATCAGTCCAGAGTTTGTTATTTCAGATCTTTAGTTTTATTTTCATTCCAAAAAAATTGTAAATAATACTGTAAAACAGCCACAACACTGATGTTATTGAACCAGTCCTAAAAACTCTCACTGACTCTATTAAATTTAATGCAACAGATAAATAAAATACAGCCAATATTACTTACATTTAAGTCATAGTAATAATATGCAGCCTCTTCAGTTTATGTATGATAAACTTTCAAAATTCAATTCAGTTTTATTTATATGGCGCCAAATTACAACAACATTCACCAAAAGGAGCTTTACATTGTAAGGTAAAGACCCTGCAATAATATAGAGAAAACTCAAGCAATCAGACTACCACCTATGAGCAAGCACTTGGTGAAAGTGGGAATGAAAAACTCCTTTTTAACAGGAAGAAACCTCCATCAGAACCAGGCTCAGGGAGGGGCTCCGACTGTTGCGACCAGTTAGGGGTGAGCGGAGGTAGACAGGACAAAAGACACACTGTGGAAGAGAGCCAGAGTTTAATAATAATTAATGATTGAATGCAGAGCGATGTATAAACACATAGAGAGCAAAGAAAAGGTGAGTGAAGAAGAAACACAGTGCATCATCGGAAGTTTCCAGCAGCCTAAAACTTTTGCAGTTTTAGCCAAACCATACAAATACAGAGTGTCTGTCTCCCAAATTCAACACAGATGAGGGGCCTGAAAGCTGAAGGCTCTGTCTCCCATTCTACTTTTAAATACCATAAGAACCACAACCAGCCCATTAGTATGGCACCATGGTACTATTAGATCTGTAGTCCCTGTCTGTACTCTTGGGTCAGCATTTTAGATCAACTGAAGGCTATTCAGGGAGTTTTGGGGACAGCCTGATAACAATGAATTGCAAAAGTCCAGCATAGAAATAATGAATGCACGAACTAAATGCATGACATGCATGAAAAATGGCACTGGTTGCGTTTTTATAACAGATACACAAAGTTCTGGGATGAAATGGCTGCACGGGCCCTAAAATAAATTACATTTGTAAGTGCCTCTTAAAAATTAAAAATTACTACATTGGCTCTAAAGTTTTGAAGTTCATTGAAATTAATTTTAACAAATGTGTATAGTTCCGCTCAGTCTTTTTGGTGAACAGAGAGGATTAAACCAAAATGTATTTTATTTCTGAGTGTTTCATATTTTTGAGGCTATGTAAAGACTACTCTACACTGTCAACAATATATGTCATTACTAATGTACTGTATATGCCACTTTTCTTTTGATTCTGTGAGTGTCCTGTGATCATTTATTAAAAACCAACACCATCAGATCGGGTTCTCATACTTCAAGGAATGACAAAGTACAGGTTAGCTCAAAAATGATACAGCAGTCTATCCAATTATTGGGTGTTTTTTGTATCATTATGAGCTTTCTCTAGTACTCAGCTGCCTGATTTTGTATGTTTGAGCACTGTCTTAAAATTAAATTCATAAACAGCTCATATAAAGAACTGACCCTGGAGGGAAAATGTTATGAGTTTTACAGATGCTTAAGGTTGGCAAGGTAGCTTTGAGAAGTTAGCAAAACAAAAATAACCAACTTATCCCACGTAATGCAGGTGAGAAGTTTACGTAAGTGCTCTTGACTGCAGCAGTTCACTTTGCAATGCAGTTAGTGAACCAAAAAGAAAGATGTACACGAATTAGCAATCACAGTACGCTTCTTCTCTAATACAGTCTGAGCTGCAGATCTTAATCTGACTTAATGTGGTGTTGCATATGTCTCATATCTAACATGTGCCTCGATTGACAGAGTCATTAGTTCTTAACATGCACCATGTCTCTATATAATTATATTAAAATTAATAGAATGATTCTGCATTCTATTAATTTTGTGTGGTATTGGACATATATTTGTTTTATTTGTTTGTTTTTTGTAATTTAGGTGTGCAATTTTGTATTTTATAAATGTTGTATGTTTTGTCTCATTTTTATAGTTAGCTTGTTATTGTTTTGTCACTTTGTGGAAGTTTTAATTATGACCTGTCAGGGGACTGCAGATAGAAATTAGTCTCACGCAGACTGTGGTAAAATGCATCAAATGGTACCACGTGTTTAAAATTGTGCACGGTCCCTTACAAATAACAGTATTTAAGGTGTGTTTGATTAAACTTTTTCACATTTTAATCATAACATTAAACATTTGTTTGTTTCTGTAATTGAATTAGATTAATTTATGTCATATTTATTCTGTGAATTTTCATGATTTCATTTGAAAGTTGTGGAAACATACTCGGGTCTCTGTTTTAAATTACACTAAAATATATTTGCATACATTAAGTAAACAGGATGATTTGGGAGAGTTTGCATGGGGTCAACCTGGAAAAAGATGATAGAAGAAGTCATAAATAAAGGATCAAAACAAACATCTAAGTTTGTTTTGAAGTGGATATTACAGCGCAAGCAAAGAGATCATATTTAAGATTTGTTCCAAAACCTAACCAAACCAAAAACAGAGACTTTTCAAATCACAGAAAATATGTATTTTTGGAGTGGTTTGCAACAACACTGGAGGGTAAATAATCTTCCTTCACATGCCTAACATCTGTCTCTTCTGCAGGGCATGGACCTGTTGTGTGATGAGGAGTTCTGCAATAATAGTCCCGCATTAACATTCTCAGTTACGTAAGGAGGAGTTTATCTCCTATGTTTCCTTACTTACCACTCTAATGCGCAAGCACTGTGTGCTGTCAACCAAAGCTTCTTTTTAATGATATCTCTGTAGTATTACTCCTGTAATGATCCCCCTTACAAAATCTCATTCATACAATTCCTTTTGTTCCTTGTCTACTCATCTACTTCATATTTATTCAGAAACTCCTCATTAATAATCATGTATTTCCTAAGTTGCCTCTCACAAGTTTTACTCATATCTTTGACTAACACGTTGTGAAACAATTCATAGAAATCACCGAGCATGAGATTGGTGTTATTGCTTAAATGTGTTATGTGGTATATCCATACGGAAGTATTGACGTATTTCCCACCACCTTTCAAATCACATCAAACGCATGAGATATATCAAGACAGCTCTGTATCTGCCTCGATTTGTTCGATTGGTACAAAAAGTAGATAAAGAACTTCAAAAAGGATGGAATATATTTGCCTGCAATTTGCTTCTTGCCAAGATTACAAGTGCTGTACTGGAAAATTGTGTCGGTGTTTCCTACCGCTTTAAAGCACTTTCTCAATTCAATGCCAATCATGCATGATGCATGTTAAGAACCTAAATGCTTGCCACTATTAATTTTAATGGGCACAGTGAAAAGCTGAAACGCACAAAATGGCAAAACTGGCAGTAAAGTGGCAGGTGAAAGCTGCCTCCTAGTGTGTGGGAAAATGGTGATAAATACTGAAGTCTAACAAGAAGTGCAGGATTAAAATTTGTTGTTAAATGAATACTTTTACTTTCTTTGCTAAGAGAGACTGTATATACTTTGAAGCTGCTTTTTTAATAGCTAAACTTTAATAGCTAAACATACTAACAGGACTTGTGCAGACTGTAGAAACACAGGAAATGTTTTAACACCATGTTCGATTCTGTTGCGTGTTCACATGAATGCAACACTCCTGTAAAGAGTACCACTTTTATCTTTATCTTTAAAAGACAGTCTTTTTTAGTCATTATGTCATTACAGCTGAAAGCCGGAAGTGTGCTGTTAACAGTAAGTAATGTGGATGTAGAAAAGTGGAGTTCAATTCATCTCTCGTTGGTGGTGGTCCAGCTTATTCTCTGGTTACGACTCTCATTTACAACAAGACTTACATCTAACAAATACAGCGCACCATCATCAGCATTGCAGTGGAGCAGAGTGTCATTTTGACAAGTGAGCTAGTGAAAATAAAACTGCACTTCAGAATTAATCCTGAGGTATACCGAACCCCCGATTCAAAGAAGGATAATACTGTTCAACATGTAAGACAAATCACTGCGGAGATAACAAGTCCACTGTGTCACAGCTTTCATTAAAAGGTCTGTTTTTGCCTCACCTCAGTGACGCTCCATGTCTAATTTTTGCTGAAGGTGTCAAGCTTGTAATCAGATGAAACCAGAGCAGCTGACAAATCATAAATTTAGTGTATTTTCTGCCTCTTTGTGGCTGCGTTTGTGCTAAAAATGGAACTAATTAAATGTGTTGGTTGGATGTATTACAGCTTATTCTTTCTACTGCGGCCCTAGAGATGATTAACAATAATAGGTCAGGCCTTTAAGGTCAACATGTACAAAGCTTTGATGATTTCATCAGTCTCAGTTTCAGGAAAATATTGCATAGTTTTTATTGCCTAAACCTAACCAACCAAAGGAAACAAAAACAGGAAAAAGAACAAGGAAAAAGGAAATTGTAAAACACAGACCTTCAGATTTGCAAATAAACTGTAATCAGCTCCTAGTTGACAAACCGATGACTTACTCTATCACCGCCTTCCTTTCGTCTGAAAATGCAAACTTCTTCATTTCCTTCACGTCTAATAAGGCCACAGAAGATGCTTCAAAGAGATGCCTTGTGTGTATTGGGTCTGATACCAGCCACATTTGATGCTCTGGAATGAGAACACATCCAGTTACCACACTAACCTCACATCCAGCTTTATAGTACGGGTTTCTGACCTCATGAGTCTAAACCTTATTTGAGTCTATGCCTAGATTTACTCTCATTTATATTTTTTTTTTTATTTCACACACCTTTTTTTTTATTATTTATCACAAAGCCAGTCCAAGTTTAGGGTCTTTTTTAACATTGCACAATACATCTATTTGCTCATTCATCTATCTTATTAAATTAATGTCGCTTCTTCTCTCCATTGCTTAGTCCAGATTAGTCCACCATTCATTCATCTCCCATCCCTCCAGCTTTTTTATCTCCCCTCCAACACATTTGCTCTGCCCGTCTATTAAATTATCTCTCCGTCTCTCAGCAGACCAACTCTCTTTCAGCTTGTACATCCTTCCCACAGCTCCCACTCTCTCTTAAAATATTCATTGATGCCTTAAACACTTTTTCTGTCTCTTTGACACACTACTAACTCTTAAATCTTTTATTGCTCCCTATAATCCCCATACACAACATCGCAAGTAAATTAATTTACAAATATACATATAATTCTTTGCTTTATTGGAACTACTATAGGTGCTGTTATTTAGTATAGCTTTCTGGTGAGATGTTTTACTATTAGCTATAGTTTTATGGAACATACTGCATGTGTTATACCCAACAAACCCGTGAGTCACAACTTTCTCAGCTTGTTTCTTATTGGAACACTGATTTAACATTAAAGATAGTCTTAATTATCACTGCATAACACAAACTTGTGTAATAAATAAATTACTTAAATCATTTTAAAAGTGTGAAGGAGGAGTTTAGCAGTCTGATGGTGAAGCAGCAGAGTTACTGTATTACTCTATCACTTGAAAGATGGTAGAGGAGTGAGCTGGCTGTGTTTGAGCTTGGTATTGTCTTTTCGTGTCTTTTGGGCTCGGCTCATCACACCAACAAGCTGCACAGCTTTTTGGTCTGCGCCCACAAGCCTCCCATAGCAGTTAGTGATGTTTCCTCATAGGATGCTTTTCTTTAAAAGTTAACAAGTTACTGGCACTGTGTCTCTTGTGTTTGTTATTTCAGCTTGTGCTACACTGGGTCTGAAAAATAATGAGAAATAAATGAGCGTCTGAGCTCCAGAACTCACAGCTGCATTTTCTTGAAATACCTAAACCTGTTGCTTGTCTCGTAAAAATTGTTCCATTTAAACGACAGTAAAGTCTGTGTTCAGTATAAGCAGCTTATTACTGCCATCAAAGAAAATCTTTTCTTATTTCTGCCTGCGTACAAAAATCTAACCAGACACAAAAAAATACAGCGCACAAATGGGGGGAGTTATTGTTTTATCTTGTTCAGACAACACAGATGGGATAAAAAGAAGCGCTCCACCACTTTCCGAGCTGCATTTCGTATGTACCGTCTTGACATGAGATCTCAATTTATCTCATTAAATGTTCAAATTGTATTTCAGTCAACCTGCATATGGTGTCTGAGAGCTTCTCTCCTCATGCCCATTTCCTTGACCATGGTTCACTGATGTAGTGGCGCTGTAGGAGTATTTTTCATCTCTGCCATCATATTATATGGCTGAGCAGTCAAATCAAGTTCAATTTATTTATAAAGCACTTGTCACAAAGTGCTTTGTCACAAAGTGCTCCAAAGAAAATAAAGGACATGCAAACAGATATTAAAAGAAGGGCCAATAAAAAACAAAACCAAGCCCAAACTTCAGAGCTTCTGTTGAATTTGTGGCTTTAGTGACAACATATGGAAGCACACAGAGTCTGGAAGATACAGGCTAACAGGCTATAAGATAAGGAACTTTTTACTTCACTTTTTTACTTAATTGGCATCTAGCCTTAAGCAACGTTTCACATATTGTCTGAAGTAATGAAATGGGTGGAGCGGCATGGGAATATGAATACTGTGATGGAAAATATTGTGCAGTATTATGTAACAGCTTAAAACCATAGCGATAAAGGTGAAAGGGAACAGAGAAAAGTCCTGAACACTGTAAATGGCAAATGATCTAAGTGTCCATTGTAGAAGAAGTATTATATCCTACAAATGCAGGATTTTTTTTTAATCACTCGTACACTTGAGTAAAGTAAACAGAAAGAAGATATCCACAAACATACATCCCGTAAGAAAAGGCAACAAATGGCAGCAGTCATTTCATACATGCACTCACCCACTCACCGGCCACTTCATTAGAAACACTTTGCTAGTATGGGTTAGCCCCTCAGCTCGACTTCAAATTAGACGAGCTGCTGTACATTCCTCAGAGATTTTGGTCCATATTGACACGATGGTATCACACAGTTGCTGCAGATTTGTAGTCCACACATCCATCAAATTAAATCCATGAAAATTTCTGGTGTTTATTGAGCTTGCTAAGCAACAATACTCGAGTAGGAGTGTTCAAATGATGCTCAGTTCGTACAACAGGTCCCGAGGTGTGCTAAGAAAACATCCTCCACACCATTACACCACCAACAACCTGAACCAAATTCTGACCCTACCTTTTACCTTCCTGTCATCTTGAAGCCGTCCGGGCATTCTCCTATGACCTCTGTCATTGACTAAGCATATTGATCAAAAGAAATGCCGCTCACTGAACAATTTCTCTTTTTCAGACCATTCTCTGTAAACCCCAGAGATGGTTGTGTGAGAAAATCCCAGTAGATCAGCAGTTTCTAAAATACTCAGAACAGCCTGTCTGGCACCAACAACCATGCTGCGCTCCAAGGAACTTAAATCACCTTTCTTCCCCATTCTGATGCTCGGTTTGAACTTCAGCAGGTCGTCTTGACCATGCACACATGTTAACAAGCAGTTACACAGGCGTAACCAGCAGAACAGCCAGTGAATGTTGATAGATCTCACATAACAAACCACTAAAAAAGTCATAGGTATTTAAAAACTTTGATTTTGGGTCATTTTAAATGTTCAGCAGTTACGATAACTGTAAATGTCTCATAAGTTACGATAACATTAAATTGGTTGTAACTGTTATAGAAAAGTGTGTAATGAAAGTTAGACTAAAGGGTGTCTAATTTGCTCTTGGCTCAAGTTATGGCCTCTTAACCATTTTTTTAGATTGGCTAAAGACTCACCCTCCTTTGCTCTCTTTGTTAGCTGCTAGAACGAATTCTCTTTCTGTTTTGTTACTGATAACAAAACAGAAAGTAATCACTCATTAATTACTCACAATCCATGAAGAAACTGTTAGCCCCGGTAAAATAAAAGATCCAACTGGTAGGCGTTTATGTGATAAACTTGATATTAATGTGGACTTCTTCTTTTTTTTAAATCGTTTCCACATTTCCTTTTTTGTGTGTGTTTTCATGGTTTATTTATCCAGTACCTAGTTTTACGTGCAGCACGGCCCTATTTGGTAGCGGTGCTGGAATCCTGCAGGTTGCATGAGCATGCACGTAACAATGGCTGGCACTCTCGAGGCATTCTGAGACTGCACACAGAGGCAATTATTACTGAAATATCGCCCAGCCTCAAAGTAGGAGGAGAGGACGAGAGTGGGAAGTAAAGGCTGTCACATTTCAAATGAAGACAAGGGGTGAAAGGGCAAGCAATGTAGGGGTGAATGAGACAGAAACAAGGATTAAAGGAAAAAGGGGGAGGCGTGATGACAACGCAGGAGAAAGAAGATTATTAGGAAACAAAGGAGAAACTGTGGCAGCTAAGGGAAAAAGAGAAAACAGGAGGAGAGGTAATGGACGAGGCTGACAGTGTGAAAACTGTTAG